>NC_081542.1:13496837-13501830 GCF_901000735.1 Corylus avellana
TTAAAGTTTAAGGTGCCCCATATGGAAACATATATGACGGTGCCAAGGGACCTCCTACATCACATGACTCAATGGCTCACATGCTCTTCCAAGGGACCGTAACGATATCATGTGTCTGAGCCTTTGTAAAGTAATTCTTGTGTCACTCTAAGAATAATATAATTTTTAAAATCATAATAATTCTATAAGTCATTCTTGCCTCGAACAAGGTCATTAGTGATTTTAGATATCATATTATTTTTTGAGTAACACAAGAGTAACTTCGAGCATTACTCGCAATTCCAACATCTTTGAAGGCAACTGCCTGACTATGGTTCAAAAATTTGCCTTCCAATTCTGTGAATTCCTTCAAGAATAAGCAGTTCCTTATGTAGTTTATCACAGGGTGAAAGTGGAGGAAGCTTGCAACTTATCTCCTTACTTTCAAGCAAGGAAAGATGGAGACCCTCAAAGTAATCCCCGATAAATTTAATTAATTTAATATTTAAATTCTTTTAAAAAAATAATATTTAAATTGGTATGCTTCCCAATAGTATTTACTGAGTAAATAATAACACACAACAATTAATTTGGAGAGCTACTAGCAGAATTTTTTAAATTAGTTAACTGAAAATACTACCCTAAACATCCATCAGAGTACAAGAAATAGGAGAATATAGAATATATACAATGATTTGAGCTACAATTTAAACCTCAATACATCTTTTAAATGAATATAACCCAAAACCTTACCACTAACATCAGCTAATCAATTACAAATATATCTCTAAAAAACAATAGAGAATGAAACTCAATCATCGCTTCAACAATACCTCAAACCTGTAGTACCTGCTAAAACTGTTAAACAAATAAATGTTCTACAGGTGGAAAATAAAACAACTGAGTAAGTCTGTGACTTAATAAATAAAGTATCTTGAAATTGAGCCCATGTTGTGAGCCTAAATTTTAATTGACAAAAGTAGATAAAAGAAATAATGAGTTTAAAGAAACAATAAGGCATATTCTTAGCAACAACAGTTGTCATCATTCAAATAAGGAAACATACAATTGAGAACATTATTACTATGATATATGTAATAGTTGTAACTTTCCTCAGAATAGTCTATTCGAGCCCTTAACTCCATCTCAATCAGGTTTATACATCATTGAAGACATATGATACAACATCAGTTAGGGGTGTACAAGCGATTACGGTTGGCAATTATCACCTCTAACCACAAAGGCAACCGTCTTAAGCATGCAGTTATTAAATTTTAGTAACTGCACACCGCCATAGGCGGTTGTTGAAACTAAAAACCGCACCACATAACCACTCTTTATGTATGTACCTTTTATGCCTATTTTGGTATTTTGGACCTACCTTAAGCCTTTTTTTACGGCCTGTTTTAAATTATTTTGGAATATTTATGGCATATTTTAAATAGTTTTTGGAATTGGACCTATTTTAAATGATATTAACACCAAAACAAGGTCGTTTTGATATATATATACACCAAAACAAGGTCGTTTTGATATATATATATATAATACACCTTAAACTGCTAACAACACTGTCATAGGTGGTTAACGGTTATTAGGCAGTTAATAATCACCCACTTATACACCTTTAACTTCAGGTATAACCTCGAGTGGCCCACACTATTTTTTATGTCATGCGGTCGAGACCACCATGCCCGCATGGCTGCGCTGGCAGGGGTGGAACTAGCAATCATAGTTTGGGGGGGGAGGGGGGTAAAAAAAAAAAAAAATGGGGGGGCATATTCTAATTTTAAAAAGAAAATTCTAAGGAAATCTTTTAAAAATTTTGGGGAAACAAGGGTCTTGGGGGGCTGATGTAGTTCCGCCCTTGTTAGCCCTGGTCACTTATCGGGCTCCTTTGATCTAATTGCAATTTGCAAAACATAAGCACTGTTTGAGCAGTTTTCCAAATGATGATGTGGAATGGGTCATGTGAACGGCTTGATAACTGAAGGATTAACTGGGTATAAAAAACAAAGAGAAAGGATCAAAGCTGCTGGCGTTGTCCGGCCGGGGAAAGCTCTGATGCCTAAGCTAGTCACAGTGTTTAAGAGAAATATAACTTCGAGGATTATGGAAGGGACAAAGTGTATGCAAAATATTCAGTTATGAGGGAAAAAGAAGTTACCCAAATAATGAGAGGGGACCCCCCTTTTATAGGCATCGGATTACACCTGTTCATCTAACACTATGGACTTACCGAGAGCCCACGTGTCAACAATATATTGAAGAATGACAGATAAAATATCATACAGATATACCTAATATTCCGAGAGTAACCCTCGGTATTCCTATCAAGACTCGATTAACCGAGCCTAAGAACCGAGTGTGGAGAATATAATTTCAGATAAGCTTAAATCTACCGAACATATGTTTGATGAACAGTAAAAATAACCGATTTTAAACAATGGGCCGCTGGGCCATTTTGTTAGGCCCAACACAGCTAACCCATGACCCAACAAGCACTATCCATACCATATGCTAAAGTATGTATAATGGTAGCGTATGATACATGCAAGTACTGTCAATTAACATAATAAACATTGTTTCTCAAATAATGGTAAGCTCAATGCAATTGTAACAATAATTATAAATAATCATTGTAAACAAGAGTAATAAATAGTGACTTGCAATAAATAAGCTCACGACATAATTCATTGAAAATATGCTATAAAGGTTTTGCAATTTACATCATTATAGCATGCTTGAAATTATTATTATTATTTTTTTTCACTTACCTTGATTACTTTGGCCGATTCTTAGATATTCTAACTTCTTGCCTTGCAACTCAACCTATAATTAGCCAAACATTATCCACAAACCCAAAAACACATTTGCAAACTTAAAATACACTTCGGAAACCCTAATTCACGCATTCGGGATCTATTATATATGAGTGTTCATGGATTGATCCTAGTTGGTTAGAATAGAGATCAATCATGCCTGCGCTGGTATCGATCCTAGTTTGTTCCATCTCATGTTTCAGGTCCTTCCGAGCTCCTAGCATGCAACCCAATCAAAACCAGACATCTTTAGGGGCTCTTCAACTCCCATAAAACGTTTACGAATTTATTTAGGTGTCAAGGTTATACTCTTGTTACAAAATCATCAAGAGTTTTCCCTTTGATTACCTTAATGCTTTTCAACACATACACTTCATACCATTATTAGTTTTTGTGTGTGTTAGTGTATGAAACATTGTCTGAACATGTGTTTGAATGATAAAATCACAAACTTTCTCTGACACAATCGTAAATCCTTTTTTGAAAACAACAAACAAGAGAAACACATAAAATAACAATTTATTCATTTGAAAATCATCATCATATAAAATACACTTCTCTTTTAAAACGACTCACTCAACACAAAAACACAATTAATCCACACCATCAAATAACATGTTTAGGAAATGATCAATACAAAAAGAAAACAACGAGATTACAGAGTTTGTAGGTTTTACCTTGAGAAAAATGGTCGAAGGAGCGAGGTTCTACCTGTGGGATTGACAGAATTCATGTTTGGTAAAGCATTTTTCTCATTACTTTGAAAAGAAAAAGAAAAACCGCATTTCTTCACATTAACAAATAATTTTCTTCACTTATTTCTACTTTATAACACATCAATCAATTTCTTCCTCATTTCTCATCTCAAAACTTTTTACCAAACATATTAATCGCTTCTGGACTCTTATCTCCTTCCCTCTTCACTCTAACACTATTAATGGAGGCTGAAAGTTCCAAGAAACAAG
Organism: Corylus avellana; assembly: GCF_901000735.1. Taxonomy (NCBI): domain Eukaryota; kingdom Viridiplantae; phylum Streptophyta; class Magnoliopsida; order Fagales; family Betulaceae; genus Corylus; species Corylus avellana. Next base: position 13,500,604 of record NC_081542.1, read on the forward strand.
TTTTCTATAGGGTTCTTAAGGTTAAAAAAGGATGAAGGTCAAGTTTTTTTGGAGTTTTGGGTGCTCAAAAATGAGTTATTGTCGCACCAAAACTGATTCAACAACGAATCTACCATAATGCATCCCTTAAACACATGTACATTTAATCTCTTTAAACAGTACTAAGTAAACTTCATGAAACTACAAAATATTACATACTTGACAAAATCTATAACCTACCTACACGATAACAAACTCATACGCTAAGCTATGAAAACACAACTTAAACAGTAACTAATCATCATGCCAACATGCATGCTAAATACGACAATGGAAACGAGATTAGAGCAAGATGTTACATCTCTTGGAGGTAAACTTCAAGAATTCTTCCTCTCTTTCCCTCTCTCTAGGGTTTACTTGACTGAAGGAGGATGAAAAATAAAAATGGATGGATTTTGGGTTGTCTTTACACTTATATAGCTTTGGCAATCAAGTACAAAATGTTGAGATGTCCAATTTTCGATTGCATGTAGGTGGCATACATTGATAGATCCCACATCAATCAATTTTTAGGGTAAGTCAGTCATCTATTGATCAATGGTCCATATCACAAAAAACGACCTATTTTGGCCTTTAACACAAATTGACACCCCCAACAACTATTTTTGAAAATTTATATCTTCATTAAGTTCATGGTGGGGGATGGGGATGATATTTATTTCTTTGCCTAATAACTATATTATTAATATTCTAAATTGTTTCGTCACACTCTCTAATAAATAAAAATATTGTTAAACAAAAATGCTTTAAAGATTTTTAGTAATCCACATTTCACTTGTTGAAAATTTTCTTGTTCTCAATTGTAAGAATAACAAATTTTTTTGATAAACTGAGTTGGAAGAAACTTATTATACTGATCTGTGCACAAAATGAGCGTGATTTTCATATGCTCACGTGCATTTGTACACACATTAATTTAATAGATCGGATTAAAAAAAGTTATTATAATCAATTTTTTTTAAAAAAATTTATTTATTAAACAATGGTATTTTTTCTCGAGTGTCTTTTTTGTTTTTTTGTTTTTTTTATTTCTTAATTTAGTACACCTAATGCCAATTTTAACCATTTTTTTTTTTTTAAGATTCTTCCAAACGACGTCGTTATTTTCAACCCAACACCACGTGGTGGCCAGGCAAGGCGAGTGGAAACTGCGACAGCACAAGAGCCACGTAGACAACCGTCGGAACC
>NC_081542.1:13501930-13618395 GCF_901000735.1 Corylus avellana
ACCATTAATCAAATAACCAAGTAATCGCATAACCGAAAATAACTGCAAGATAATTGAATAACTACCTAAGCCGGTTACGGTTATTAGTTATAGGCATTTAGAAAACCGGGTTAATAACTGGGCAACTGGGTAATCGGTTTTTTCTTTTTCTTTTTTATTATATATATGAAAATTTTAATATCTATAATTGTAATCTAATAGTTCTTAATCGGTGGAATGCAACTTTTACATGTTGTTGCAACACTGGCTTTGGAGCAAATCTCTATGGCTTTGGAGGATGTAATGGTGAGTTTTCGTAGCACTACTCTATTTATCTCTGTAATTTTTCTTTTCTTTTTGTTTATGTGTTAAGTAAATAGTTCATTTTGGTAGATCTCATTCTGAAATTTAGTTTGACAACGGGAAAATTTGTATACTTAATTTCTCTTTTGTATTTGTTTTTCTTTCCTATTTTATATTTATCAAATATTTATACTTAATATCTTACAAATATTTTCTCATTTGAATTAATAAATTTGAAGTTTTATATTAAAGAAAGAAATGATGAAGTTATTTATGAAAACCGGTCTATATATAACCGCTCTTCAATAACTGCATAACCATCGGTTGCGGTTGCCATTATTTAAAATTGAATAAGCCCCTAAACTAGTTGTGGTTGCGGTTATAAAGAAATAACTGTAACCGTAACCGGTTGTACACCCCTTATAGCATGCGAAAGCTACTAGTAAATTTGGGTGAAAAATTACTCGCATCCAACTAACTATTTTAACAAAAAAAAATTGTTGAGTTGTTATAGTCTCCACCAAATGATGAACACTCTACTTTTAAAAAAATAAAAAATAAATAAATAAAAAAACATTTTTTAATTATTTTACACTCTCCCTTCTCTCAATATTTCTTTTTTTATGCTCTCTTTTCTCCTCTCTCATATTCTCTCTTTCATTCTCTCCTCTAAAACATACTCTCGCTCTTTACACAAAGTTTTAAAAATATGAACATTAGAAAGATAAATTTTAACAAATATGACCAATATAAAAATACGAATTTTTAAATCATATGACAATTAGAAAAGGACAAATTTTTAAAAGCATAATTGTTAGGAAAATATGAATTTTTAAAAATATGACCGCAGAGAAGAGGAAAGATTTTAAAAACATGACCGTCAAGAAAAGACAATTTTCAAAAAATATGATTGTTGGAAAAAAAAAAAGAATAAAGAAATCATTGAGAAAGAATATTTAAATGGAATATTAAAATTTGATAATTAAAATAGAGAGTGAGATGTAAGAGCTTTGAAAAATGGGTACCTAAAAAATAAAGATTTTTTAGGTAAAATGGATAGGAAATTTGCCGAGCCAAATGTAAATACTCTAAAATTGTGATTAAAAAAAATAGATAGTCTCGTATTGGATTGTTGGATTTTCATAAAAAAAAATACTTATGAATGCTAAGTCTTACAACATTAAAGGTGAGACTAGACTTTATAAGTGATTATAAAGAGTTCTAAATGTAATTTCGTCTAATCCTTTTATAGTAATAGTACAGTTGTGACTAGCAATTTTCTTGAGTCGAAGATTATGTACCCATAGGATTAATACATGCGACAATCAAATTTGAAAAAGCTATTGGTTTGCCTTTAGAAACACGCAATACACACTATGGTCCTAGCTTTTTTTCTCATATATTATTGCCTTCCTTTTGCTGTTTGCTTCAACTAAGTTAGTGCTATGGCATAATCTTATATTCTTGGTCACTTAGGCATTTTAACAAACATGGTTACGCTAACACAATGTGTAATATATCACTTAATTACGTGAAATTATTTTTAAAATTAATAATCGGTTTATAAACCATGAGGCTTACCAATATGATAAATTTATTAAAGAGTATATACATATGCCCTCATGCACTAGTGTTTCACAAAAGGTGTTGAAAGAGTTTTAAAATTTTAGGGTTCGGGGAATATTGGTCAATCGATCTCACCATTGATCAATTGATGCACTTGACACATTTATTAATCGATAACTAAATTGAATGGTCGATGCCCACATACATGGTTTTAAGAGAAAATTATAGACCATGTTGCGTTGGATGGCTCTATTTAAGGACTCAGGATAAACTTTAGGTTCTATTTCGCCCATTTTAGAGACCCAACTATAACACCCCGGTTCCATATTAGGAGGATGAGTAGCCTACATAGAGTATTAGATGGTTTATAAAGATACTCATGAGTACTAAGTCCTACATTGTTTACTTACTATGTGAAATTAAACTTTTATAAGTGATTTTAGAGAAACTTCAAATTAACTAGTCTTTTTGGGGTGATAGAGCAAATGTGATTAATGCATGATGTCACCCTAATAAGGACATTAGGGGTTTAAGGGGTGAGTTTGCAACATTTCAGTCCCATATTGGGAAGATGAGTAAGCCATATAAAGTGAGTGGTATAAAGATATTCATAGGTGCTAAGTTTCATATTGCTTACTTACTATGTGAAGTTAGGCTTTATAAGTGATTTTAAGAAAGCTCCAAATTGACTAGTCCTTTTGGGATGATAGCATAGATATGGTTAGTGCTTTTTCGTAGGTTGTTACACTAACCCTAGAGAGAAATGAGGAGATATATATATATATATATATATATATATATATATATATATATATATATATATATATATATATATATATATATATCTTTAAGGTTTTGCTTAGATAGCTTCTACTATTGTGGTAATGAGCAAAACCCAATCTCAAACTCTGTTTTTATGCACGATTTCATTGTGTATTGTCGTATCTAATTATGCTTAGTTATTTTTCTAATCACTTGAGTTTAAATGTGTGTTTTTATTTTAAGAAAGCATATTGATGCATGAAAACTATAGACTTTAAAAATTTGTTTTCTTTTAAATGACAAACAATATTAAAACACATATCATTCCACACGTTAATGCACTTATCTCAGATTATTAGCAAGTGGAATATTGTATGTCTTTTAATGATGCTCATAAACCATGCTTGTGTTTAAAACATTATAACAAGATGGATAATGCTTAATTGTTAGGTTTTCTTGGACTGATTATGAGTCTTGGTTAAGCTTGAGATTAGGTTTTGTTAGAAGTTTTTAGTGATTATTGGATTCTGGGCAACATCGATTGATCGACTCCCAAAGTGTGAACGATTGATGAAGGCAAGAAGGGTGATAGTAGGGTTTTTAATGCATAATTAGGGTTTTAAACACATGATAGGGTTTCTAGTGTTGTATATGCCTAATAGTAGAATATGATTCACAGTAACGTAAAGTTAATATTTTAAGATGTTCAAGATTGAGAATGAGCGTTTGAGGTAATTAAATAATTATGGAACATTTTAACGGTTTTTATCATGCAATATGATATTAAACTGAGCATTTTTTAAATGCATGTTATCAAATAATTATGTTGTGAGCCTAATGATCTCAACAAACATTTATAATCACATTGAGATTGATATTTATTTATGTTGGAACATTTTTGGGGACAAGAATTCGCTACCACAATAGTCGCTTTCGTGGTTAAGCTGAGATGAGGGAACCCCAATAGCAGTGGCGGATCCACTGTGTTCCTTGGGGGTGCCACGGCACCCCCAAGGATTTAAAAAAAATTTTTTTTTTTTTATTTTTATAACCCACGGCACCCTCAAAAAAAAAAAAAAAAAAACAATATTATCAAGTTATCAGTCTCCACTCTCCCGCAGGCCGCACAGGATTTCTAATTTTTTTTTTTTTTTTTTTTTTTTAAAAAAAAAAAATTTACCAACCCAGGCTTCAGAAGTCGCCCGCACACGCAAGGATTTGTAAAATTTTTTCTGATTTTTTAACCCATGGGCCACGGCACCCTTAAAAAAAAAAAAAAAAAAAAAAAATTTTACAATTTCACTTTGGCATCTCCCGCGCCCCTGGCTCCCAGCTGCCCACTGCCCAGCACCCCAGGCCCCATTCCTTCTCCAGACTCCAGTTCGGCTGTTCTCCAGTTCTCCCTCAACTCCGCAAGACCCAGTGACCCACACAGTCTAGGTGCTTAACATTTTTATTTTCTTTCACTTTCTTCAAGTTTCTCTCATTCTCTGCAACCGAACATGATTCCCTTGATTTATTATTGTCTCATTTCTTGTTAATTGTTAATTGTTATGCTTGATTCTGGTTGTGGTTGTGTTATACAAATTGTTTGTGATGTATTTAGGTATGATTTTCCATTATCCATGAGTTTTTTGCACATGACTAAATATTTGTGCACACCACATGTTTGACAAAATGCCTAAGTGACATTCTTGAGCCACTTACCTTGATTCATGACTTCAATTGCTCTTGTTTATTGTCATTATGGTTTAAGCTTTTGATTGTGAGGGATATAAGACTTTGTTTCCTTTTTTGGCCTTGCTCAAACTTAACACACATCACATGTTTGATGTAATATCTCAATGATGTGTTATGTGTAGTTGGTCAAATTTCCCTTGTTTTTCTTGGAGTGATTATGGCTAGTGGCGGAGCACCCCCCTAAAAAAAAATAAATCTCTAAGACGCTCTCTCTCAGTCTCAGATTCTCTCTAGTCTCTTCGTTCTCTGTTCCTTCTATCAAAGATTGTCAGATTCACAGGTAACTCCTTGTCTCCTCCTCCCTGGCTTCTCAATTGCTTTTGTAGTTTTATGTTCTAGTTTTAAATTTATATTTTGCTCATTTTACAGGAAGAGGGTTTGGGAGAAAAGTTCAAATACTTTGGTGTTTTCTACAATTCAGTTAATTTGGCCCTTTTGGGTTCGGCGGGTTCTTAGGAAATCGAAATCAAAGACACTCTCTTTATCTTCTCAGGTGAGTCACAACACTAATAATTTCCTGAACCCTAAACTTTTGTGCTACATTTTTTATTCATCCTCTGTTTTTCCTCTGTTTAATTTGTGAGTTTTAAACTTTAATGTTTATTTTGTTGCTTATATCCATATAAACTTTGATTAAACATTAATTTAATTTCACTATTAATTCGACTGATTGAATAAACTTTAATATCTGTATGATTGCTTATTTTGTTGTTTAATGTTTATAAACTTTGATTGTCTCTTACGGGGTCGTGATTTAACTTGAAAATTTTAGGTTCATGAATCATGTCAAAATTTAAAACTATCGATTCATTCTTCAAAAGGAAAGAAGCTGACATTTCGAAAAGTAATACATTGTTGGAATCTAATGCCGAAACTTCAAATCCCAATGAGCGTCATCTTAAATCTCCAAGGGTTGAAGATGAAGAACATCCTTTTGAATCTCCAATTGCGGAAACACAAGAGATTTATTTTAAATCATCCACACTCAATGTTAATGAAGTTGATGTTTCTTCTATTTCTATAGAGCGAGATCCAGGATTACGTCCTCCGATGTGGGACTATCCAGTCAATCGACGTGATGAAATAAGACGGGCTTATTTGAAACATGGTCCAAATCGATTTATTCTTGCAAATTATCCACTTTCTGGACCAGAAAATCACCCTCGTCGCTTTCAAGCCTCTTGGTTCACACAATTTCCTTGGCTTGAGTATTCTCGTTCCAAGGATGCTGCATATTGTCTACCATGTTATCTTTTTACTATGAAAAGAGATGGACGTCCTGGATGGGATGTATTTACTATCAAGGGATTTAGAAATTGGAGAAAAGTTCATGAGGGAAAAAATTGTGCCTTTTTGACTCATATTGGGGAGGATCCTTGTTCACCTCATAATAATGCTATGAAATCTTATGAGGATTTACGAAATCAATCACGGCATATCGATAAAGTATTGAATGCACAAAGTATGGAACAAATTCAAAATAATCGACTACGTGTGAAAACTTCTATTGATGTTACTCGGTGGCTTGCATTTCAAGGATGTGCGTCTAGAGGTCATGATGAGACTCTTGATTCAAAAAATCGAGGTAATTTTCTTGAGCTGATTAAACTTTTGGCATCATATAATGATAAAGTTGCAAGTGTTGTTTTGGAAAATGCTCCAAAATCTGCGAAGTATACTTCACATACAATTCAAAAGGAGATTTTGCAAGTCATTGCAAGTAAAGTGCGAGAGAAAATTCGTGAAGATATTGGAGACTCTAAATTTTGCATCATTGTTGATGAGGCACGTGATGAGTCTAAGAGAGAACAAATGGCAATTGTTTTGAGATTTGTTGACAAAGATGGTTTTATACAAGAACGTTTCTTTGATATAGTTCATGTTAAAGATACATCGGCATTGACTCTAAAGAATGGAATATCTGATGTTCTCTTTCGTTATTGCCTTGATATTCAAAATATCCGTGGACAAGGATATGATGGTGCTAGTAACATGCGTGGTGAATGGAAGGGATTGCAAGCATTATTTCTTAAAGATTGTTCTTGTGCATACTATGTTCATTGTTTTGCTCATCGATTACAATTAGCATTAGTTGCTGCATCTGGAGAGGTGTCTCTTGTTCATGTGTTCTTCACAAATTTGAACTTTGTTATCAATGTGGCCAGTGCTTCATGTAAACGTCATGATCAACTACAAGCTGTTCATGCAACACAAATTGCACATATGGAAGCTATTGGTGAGCTTGAAACTGGAAAAGGGGCTAATCAAATTGGCACTTTGAAACGAGCTGGTGATTCTCGTTGGGGTTCGCATTTTAATTCTATTTGTAGCCTAATAAGGATGTTTGATGCTACTTGTACAGTGCTTGAAGATGTTGAAAGAGAAGGAGGTACTTACTCTCAACGAGGAGATGCTAAGGTTGCTTATAAAATGCTTACATCCTTCGAGTTCATATTTATTTTACATCTAATGAAGGAAATTATGGGCATTACTGATGTTCTTTGTCAAGTTTTGCAGCAAAAATCTCAAGACATTTTGAATGCTATTAATTCAGTTTCTATTGCAAAAAAACTTATCCAAAAGTTGAGAGATGATGGTTGGGATAATTTGCTTGAGAACATTGTCTCTTTCTCCAAGAAAGCTGAAATTGGCATTCCAGATTTGAGTGCTCCTTATATTGAAGGTCGAGGTCGTAATCAAAAGAATCACATTACATTGGAGCATCATTATCATTTTGACATATTCAATACTACTATCGACTTTCAATTGCAAGAGCTTGATAGTAGGTTTGGTGAAAAGGCGATGGAACTTTTGACACTTAGCTCTGCTTTGAATCCAAATTATGCCTATAAATCCTTTAAAATTGACGATATATGTATCCTTGCGGAGAAGTATTATCATCTTGATTTTTCTGAGCAGGAGAAAATTAATTTGAGATATTAGTTGAGGTATTTTGAACTTGATGTGCTTACTGATCCGACATTACAAAATTTGTCTTTCATTGCAGAATTATGCCAAGGATTGGCAAAGGCGAAAAAGCAAAGACATATGATCTTATTGATAGATTGATTCGTTTTGTTTTGACTCTTCCAGTGTCTACAGCAACTACCGAACGAGCATTTTCAGCAATGAAAATTGTTAAAACACGACTTCGCAACAAAATGGATGATGATTTTCTTGCAAATAGTTTAGTTCTCTATATTGAAAGGGAAATTGCTGAGAGTTTCGATTTAGATTCGATACTTGATGATTTTGTACTTCTAAAAGACCGTAAAGTGCAGTTCTAGACACTTTTTTGTATTTCTATCTTTTTGATGTAGTGTCGACATGTTACATTTATAATATATCAATTTCAGCACATATTTATAAACTTTTATAGATATTTTTTGTGATGCAAATATTGTGTGAATTATCAAATTTTTAGGGTGAAAAAAAAATTTAGGACGTAAAAAAAATTTTAGCGGCACCCCCAATGTTAAATAGCTGGATCCGCCACTGCATGCAACCCAATCAAAACCAGACATCTTTAGGGACTCGACAACTCCCATAAAACGTTTACGAATTTATTTAGGTGTCAAGGTTATACTCTTGTTACAAAATCATCAAGAGTTTTCCCTTTGATTACCTTAATGCTTTTCAACACATACACTTCATACCATTATTAGTTTTTGTGTGTGTTAGTGTATGAAACATTGTTTGAACATGTGTTTGAATGATAAAATCACAAACTTTCTCTGACACAATCGTAAATCCTTTTTTGAAAACAACAAACAAGAGAAACAGATAAAATAACAATTTATTCATTTGAAAATCATCATCATATAAAATACACTTCTCTTTTAAAACGACTCACTCAACACAAAAACACAATTAATCCACACCATCAAATAACATGTTTAGGAAATGATCAATACAAAAAGAAAACAACGAGATTACAGAGTTTGTAGGTTTTACCTTGAGAAAAATGGTCGAAGGAGCGAGGTTCTACCTGTGGGATTGACAGAATTCATGTTTGGTAAAGCATTTTTCTCATTACTTTGAAAAGAAAAAGAAAAACCGCATTTCTTCACATTAACAAATAATTTTCTTCACTTATTTCTACTTTATAACACATCAATCAATTTCTTCCTCATTTCTCATCTCAAAACTTTTTACCAAACATATTAATCGCTTCTGGCCGGAGTCTTATCTCCTTCCCTCTTCACTCTAACACTATTAATGGAGGCTGAAAGTTCCCAGAAACAAGTTTTCTATAGGGTTCTTAAGGTTAAAAAAGGATGAAGGTCGAGTTTTTTGGAGTTTGGGTGCTCAAAAATGAGTTCTTGTCGCACCAAAACTGATTCAACAACGAATCTACCATAATGCATCCCTTAAACACATGTACATTTAATCTCTTTAAACAGTACTAAGTAAACTTCATGAAACTACAAAATATTACATACTTGACAAAATCTATAACCTACCTACACGATAACAAACTCATACGCTAAGCTATGAAAACACAACTTAAACAGTAACTAATCATCATGCCAACATGCTAAATACGACAATGGAAACGAGATTAGAGCAAGATGTTACATCTCTTGGAGGTAAACTTCAAGAATTCTTCCTCCCTCTCTCTAGGGTTTACTTGACTGAAGGAGGATGAAAAATAAAAATGGATGGATTGGGTTGTCTTTACACTTATATAGCCTTGGCAATCAAGTACAAAATGTTGAGATGTCCAATTTTCGATTGCATGTAGGTGGCATACATTGATAGATCCCACATCAATCAATTTTTAGGGTAAGTCGGTCATCTATTGATCAATGGTCCACATCACAAAAAACGAAGATTTAAAAATTGAGAAATGCTAGTGGTCATAATCATTAGATTTGTGGGGTCTACCATTGACTTATGTAAAATCTACATAAGTTTACAAATTCAATGATTGATTATAAGGGAATATGAGTAAAATACGAGGAACTTATTGACCCCTAACATTTCTCTTAAAAATTAAAATCTCAATTTATTACACATAGGCAATTTATACCAATCCCAATATATATATAAAACCCAAACCATTTTGCAAGTGTCAAGGGTCCTATTTTGGCCTTTAACACAAATTGACACCTCCCCAACTATTTTTGAAAATTTAGATATTCATTAAGTTCATGGTGGGGGATGGGGATGATATTTATTTCTTTGCCTAATAACTATATTATTAATATTCTAAATTGTTTCGTCACACTCTCTAATAAATAAAAATATTGTTAAACAAAAATGCTTTAAAGATTTTTAGTAATCCACATTTCACTTGTTGAAAATTTTCTTGTTCTCAATTGTAAGAATAACAAATTTTTTTGATAAACTAAGTTGGAAGAAACTTATTATACTGATCTGTGCACAAAATGAGCGTGATTTTCATATGCTCACGTGCATTTGTACACACATTATTTTAATAGATCGGATTAAAAAAAGTTATTATAATCAATTTTTTTTAAAAAAAATTTATTTATTAAACAATGGTATTTTTTCTCGAGTGTCTTTTTTGTTTTTTTTTTTTTAATTTCTTAATTTAGTACACCTAATGCCAATTTTAACCATTTTTTTTTTTTTAAAGATTCTTCCAAACGACGTCGTTATTTTCAATCCAACACCACGTGGTGGCCAGGCAAGGCGAGTGGTAACTGCGACAGCACAAGAGCCACGTAGACAACCGTCGGAACCGCATCACTCCAATCCAAAGTTGTCATCACTCAGACCACACTTTTGCTTACCAGAAATGAAAAGATAAAATCAAACGTAAAAATAAATAAATAAATAATAAATATCATCCATCCTTTTCGACATACCTTGTTCAAACGAGCCTCGAACTCGAGCACGAATTCTATCTCAGAGCCTTAAACCTCGCCGACCCAGAGGTCAGATTTCCATAATTATCACATTTCTTTCCTTGTCTGAAACTAAATCTTGCCTGTGTTTTTTTGGGTCTCTGGTTTAAGTTTGGTCCGTTGGACTTTTTTTAAAAAAAAAAAAAAATTAATTTTGGTTTTTCTGATTTATTTTCTGCGATCTGTTTGGTAAATAATTTGTCATGTATTGAGTTGATTATGCATAATTTGGGAGCTGTAAATGATTGGGTTTTTGTGCTTTGGGAATTGTGATGTTTTGAGTAAGTTGAGCAACAGAAATGGTTTCACCTGGCAGTGACTGAGCTGATTATGGTGGTGTCATATGCAGGAAAATGTAACTCTTTAAATTTTTGTTTTCTGTTGAGAAATGATCTGATTAAGTGGTAGGCTAAAGGGAGATAAGAAGATTGTGGGGGCCTTTTCTTTTTTGTTTTTTGTTTTTACTCTTTTCTTTTTACATGAATTAGAAGGTAGAACTGTATATAAAGATCGTTCTTGGTTTGGTGGAAAACGATTTCTTGGAAATTTCGCGAGGAAAAAGAGTTTCACATTTATAGGCTTATATCTTAGTTACGTTGACTTTCTATATGGTGGTTAGTAGGAGAAGAATATGAAAAATGACAATTATTTTTCTGTGTAGATTGATATCTTTATCCAAAGTAAACGAGCTGAGGTGATAAGATTCAGTCAAGCTCAATAAGGAGCTATAGGATAAAATGGATTGAGAATTTTGAATTCAAAGCAGATAATGTTATAATTTTTGAAGAACTGTATTTATCAAAACAGAAGAAAGCTGGTAGAATTAAGTCATTTTTGTAATAGAACAGAATAAAATGTAAAGTCTGTAGACTATAAGGCCCTAGAATTTGAATGTTATCCAAATTAGGTGAATAAATTTTACTTTGATATATTAGGATTGCTTATTGTCTTGTTCTTTTCCTGCATTATGTGAAAAGTAGGGAATAGCTTAACTAATACAATCTGTATTCTTCTAATTTATCTTCTTTTTAGGTGGGCTGTGGTCTAAAGAGCTCAAACTTTTTTTTTTTTTTTTCCTTTCTACAGCAGGACTGACATATAACATATATGGGCGATATAAGCCTTCAACAGTATTCTATATGCATATGCACAACAAATTGTTGGCAGTGGTCTTGAATTAAAATGAATGGTACAGCCAGTGGGGCAGCAGCTGATGAAATGGGTTATGCAATGAGTAGACTGGAGATAGAATCAGACCTTTGTGATGGTGGGAAGAGCATCCATGAAGCCAATAACAATCAAGGATCCAACAAGCCATTGAATTATTTAGACAACGAGATTGCCCAGGTCACAAGGTTAAGATCAGAACCCCATGAACGGTTAAGCCAAGCCGTACCTGGTAGGCGGGAGTTACCTGTTTCCACAGTTAAGATGTTGGCTGGTCGAGAATGTAATTATTCAGGAAGAGGTAGATTCTCATCAGCAGATTGTTGTCATGTTCTAAGTAGATATTTGCCAGTAAATGGTCCTTGGCTTGTTGACCAAATGAACAGCCGAGCCTATGTCTCACAGTTTTCAGCTGATGGTTCTCTTTTTGTTGCTGGATTTCAGGTGAAATGTTTTACTTCCTGAACATAAAACTTAATTTGGAAAATAAAAAATTTGATGACTGCTTTTAGATAGAAATTCACCATGCTGCTGATAAAGCTGACTCCAAGTTGAAAATGCGAAGTTTTCATATTTTTTAAGTGAAATAAAAAGGGTTGTCTCAAATGAACCAGAATGGCATTACTAGCCATGGTTCAAGTTGTTTTCCTAGTTCCCAATTAGTACAAGATGTGAGCTCTGAAGGCTTTAATTTGTTCTTTCCTTCCTGCATGTCCTTAGTTATGAAACGAAGGACAATGATATTTATATATGCTACAATTCTTGATGACAATAACTTTTTAAAATCTAATGCAGGGAGGCCACATTAGAATATACAATGTGGATCAAGGGTGGAAAGTTCAGAAGAACATTCTTGCCAAAAGTTTGCGATGGACAGTTACTGATACATCTCTTTCTCCAGATCAGCGCTATCTTGTGAGTTCCTGTATTTTGTTATCTTAGTTGCTTGTGCATAGGATTCCCTTACCCTTATATTTTGAAACCTGTATTTTTATATATTTATACTTTCTAAACTAATCAAAGTATGATGCAAGGTGTCTGGTATCTGAGTGGGACTACCAACCCAGACCTGCACTTAACAAATATACATGCCTTTTGGGCGTCTTTACTTCTTTTCTGATATGCAGTATGTATAAAAGCCATTCTACTTAACATATGCACACTACTGAGATGAAGGTCCAGAGTGGATATATGAAAAAGGTATGATATTATATTATTATGGAGTAAAAGGTGAAAGGATGTCAATGGGGTGTGCACTGACCCCAGCGGTTGGTTTCCTGTGGTTTCTGATGTTCAAACCAACAGAGTTGGCCAGCAGAAACCATCCACTGAACCAAACTGATAGTTGCACAGCAACCAAACCGCATGGGCACCAATGGCAGTCATTGTATTGATGGTTGGTTGGTAGGTCGTCTATCACATGACATACAAATCAATCAAATTTTTAGCACATTTTCCACACAACTCATTCCACAAGTACTATCATCTCATACCTTCAATTAGGTTTTTGTTTTTTCAAATATCAGCAGTACTTCCAAATCAAATCTTTCTCGACTAGAGATAGAGAGAAATTCATAGATCTAAACATATCTTTTGGTGGAGAGAGGCAGAGATAAAGATGACGAACTTTAGTACATAACATCTGTCAGGGAAGGAGGATTACTAAGACCAAAACTTTACTGGAAAGAGATAGACTCCAAGAGGTCAAAGAAAGCCAATTGACTAAGGCTGAAGGACGAGAAATGAGAGTTGGAGAGAGGTAGAGGCAAAAGAGACAAAGAGGACACTAGGGTTGGCTAGAAAAAAATCATTGGGGATTTATATCACTGTTAATGGGGTCGATTTTTGTTTGGTCATTGACCCAAAAAAATGACAATCGACCTAACAATGGTCAGTACCCAATGCAGTGACTGAACTGTCTGACTGGATCATCAAAAGCTAGTTGGCTTTGGTCACTCTTGGGTTGGTTGGTTTATGTGACACGATGTTCATCCCTAGTCCCCACAATAAACGAATTTTGGGTAGAAACTAGATGAAATCCATGAAACATATCCAATTTACTTCTATTGGTGATTTTGAGAATGCTAAGGCAATATTTATTAAAGTTTTTCTCTTCTGTCTTTTATCTTTTGTTCTCAAAACAAATACATTAACAAGCAACTCAAAACGTAAGACACTCCTCAAAATAGAATACACTTTTTATAAATCTGTATTCTTCCCTTATTGTAGGAATATTTTGACAAAATAAGTGCTTAACTTTTGTAGAAATAAGAGCTAACTTATTATTAAATTTTATTATTATTTTTTAAAAAAAATCAGGGTAGCTAGGAGTGTCCACCGCAATTGACCTTTTTTTCTCTTAATTTTTTTTTTTTATAAAAAAAAAGTACTTTTATAAGTACGGCTCTACATCTACGTGGGGTTTTCAAAATAAGCAGGTTTACTCTATAGAAAATATTTTCTCAAATGTGGACCCCAGCAAAAAAAAATTTATGTCACGTCAGAGCACTTTTTCAAACCAAAAACACTCCCAAAACACATTAACAAAGATGCCCTAAATGATTACCAAATAACCAATGAAATAAAAATGGTTGTTGTGATCAAAGAAGATGAATTGTTGCTATAGAGACATTATGGTTGAATGAATATTGTACTAAAAAAAAAAAGTAATTGTGGATTTCATGTGGCACAGAAACATTTTGGTATTGAGTTTTTTGTCTCAATGCCAACTTAGTAGTTACTTGGTGAGAGTGGATAATTTTATACACAGAAGGATGGTCCTGCATGGGCCACTTAACAAAGATAGAACTAGAATGACCTCTTATCTTTGTGGTAGCTTCTGGAAAACTTTGAGCTTGGAGCAAAGGTAAGGAAAGATCCAAGGGATGCACGTACTTGCGTGTTTGATATAACCTTTGTTAAGGTTTGTACAGTGAGAGATCTAAGAAGCTGGAGAACTTGCTTAAATCTTTTAAATGTCACATATGGTTTTATGAGATTTTTAAAGGTGGCCTAACCCAGACTACCTAGTTGTCCCCTTGCACACGTATACATTTTATTAAGATGGAAATTGTCTATCAAACGCATCATGACAAATATATTCTAATTGAATGGGACTACCTACTGCCCAGCTGGTCTGATCTGGCAGGGATGGTTGCACGAGACAGCTTCCAATTTAGCTAGGCTAAAGTTTAGTTGAACTGGAATGCAATGTTTCGTTATTTTTAACTTAATGTGCATTATGTTATTGGTTAATTAATTTGTATTCTGCTATCGCAGGTTTATGCCAGCATGTCCCCTATTGTCCATATTGTAAATGTTAGGTCCGCTGAAGTAGAGTCTCTGGCAAATATTACGGTATGAAGTTATTCGTGTTTCAATTTTAATAGATTTTGCAATTTAATTAAGCTGTTGCATGTTACACAATTGAATATAAGTATATTATGCCTACCTGTCGATTATATCATTGGGAAATTTTCTTAGGCCAATCCAGTTCTCTTATATTATCTTTCCATTAAACTCTTTTGTACGCTTCCATTATCATCTTTCCCTATAGCTTGGAATTTTTGTAATTGAGACCAAAGAATGAAAAATAAATCTAAGCTATTTAGAATCTTGCAGTGAGCCACTAAGAAATTTGTAAGATTAAAGATTCTTAAACAATTTAAATGTGCAGACAGGATATATTGGCAATTTGATTGTGGATGAAATGCATTTGGTTCATGGAGGCATGCACTATCTGACATAATCAATACGGAAATCTACTAGGCTGTATAACCAACTGTTTTGGACAGTTGCTTGCATGTGCATGCCCTATGCAAAATGTCACTATGGATATCTACTATGTATAAAACAATGCTTTAGATGATTGCATGCATTTGTTTGAACATGCACGCACTGTATGACAGTTTCACTTTGGGAATCTCCTGGGCCATGAAACATATTATTTGAATGATTATATCTTGAAATTTCTTCTGTCTGACCATTTATCATTATATTTACATTGAACAAGGAGATGATAAGAAGGATTATATGTTGTTTTCTAGGGTCCTCACCATGGCTTGAAATTTTCCCCTAAAAAGAAAAAAGGATAAAGTTATGCATTAGCAACCTATTGTGCCAAACGTTGGTGACCCTTTCTGTTCATCATTATGCCCTTCTTGACAGGAAAGATGTTATGTATTTGGTATTTCTTTTCAGTACAGGATTCCCCCTCTCCCCCCCATGCATGTTGCTTAACATTTGGAAGCCCATGTTGTGCAGGAGATCCATGAAGGTTTGGATTTTTCTTCTGATGATGACGGAGGATCTTTTGGAATATTCTCTGTGAAATTCTCAACAGATGGACGAGAAGTCGTAGCTGGAAGTAATGATGATTCTATATATGTTTATGATCTTGAAGCAAATAAGCTTTCCCTCCGGATTCCAGCACACACGGTATCATTATCTTTTATATAAATACTTCCACTATGTTTTTCTTGATTTGATTAGCCTAGTTATCTGGTTGATTATTGATTTTTTTTAATCAGCGTCCTCTTGCATAATAGTATAAAGATTATACTCCTTCATAGCCAATTAACTTCATTGACATTGTTTTGATCATCTCTCTTTCTCTCTCTCCAAATTCAAATAGCACTTACCATTTGTTCCTGTATCTAAACTTCATCTGCATGAACTATTGTTATGTTTTACTTGAGTTAGTTAAGAGGTGGTACAGCC
This sequence comes from Corylus avellana, assembly GCF_901000735.1. Lineage (NCBI taxonomy): Eukaryota > Viridiplantae > Streptophyta > Magnoliopsida > Fagales > Betulaceae > Corylus > Corylus avellana. Next base: position 13,518,040 of record NC_081542.1, read on the forward strand.
TTAAGCCTCACTTCAAGTAACTGTTCTTGCCGTATAATGTATCTATTGTGTTATCCTCAAAGTACTGTTGCTCTTACCAAGTTTTTTACGGCAGAGCATAAGATAATTTGAATAGTTTTAAGAAAGAGTATACCGGGAATTCCACAGAGAGAGTGGAGTATGTGACCTGTTAATGGACCCATAATCCTTGTGTTTTATTTGTTTTTATTTATTTTTCCTTTATGGAAGGACACTTTTATGTAAAAATGATGTCTTCTATTGAATGGGACTATAGATCTTTTAAGTGGCTGAAGTTTGAGGTGTATTTCATGTTGCAGTCTGATGTGAACACTGTATGTTTTGCTGATGAAACTGGCAATCTCATTTATTCTGGGAGTGATGATACTTTCTGTAAGGTAAATCTTACACTCACATATGGTATTGATATTTGGGATCAATAACACTTTTCCACCCTAATCTATGGGATCAGTTACAATTTTCCCCTAAACTACAAAATTCTACCATTGACCCACCAATTTGGCAGCCTGTGGCAAGTAGGTGCTCCCTTATAATGTAGTGTACACAAATCCTGTATGTAGGTGTGGGACAGACGTTGTCTTGCTGCTAAAGATAAGTCCGTAGGGGTCTTGATGGGACACCTTGAAGGCATTACATTTATTGACAGCCGTGGAGATGGTCGTTATTTCATTTCAAATGGCAAAGATCAGACCATAAAACTTTGGGATATCCGGAGAATGTCCCCCAATACTACTTGGTATGATCACTTTTTGACTTCACATGATGCCCTTGAAATTTGTCTTGTACTTATGAAGTTGTAATCTTGATCATATTATTGCTATCTCAGATTTTTTTCTCTTTCTTGATAGTAATGCAGAAATTATTGGTTATCCAAAAAAAAAAATGATGCTGAAGTTGTTTATGTGAATGGAGATCTTTGGCTTCTTGTGAGACAGGAAGGCTCTTCATGAGTATTAGCGATAAAATAAGTTTATGAAATTCTTTCAGAAATCATTTCATAAGTGTTTTTGCCAGAAACTTTGTATATTAATATATATTTATTGGTTGGTTATATCTTGTCTGCTGGAGTCATTTGTATTATTTCTCCTCCTTTACAATAATATGTTATTTCTTGAGCCATGTTAATTAGATTATTTTGAAACAGTGTTGCCCTTGAGAGTTGAGTACTTATTGTACTCACGTATGGAGCTAAAAGCAATTGAATATAACATCAAGGCAAACTAATTAGGTGCATGATATATATTATATAATTTGAGGAGTTTATAGGAAAAGAGATGCATGAATGGGATAGAAAAGAGGCACTGATTCTATTAACTTGGCTTTGGAAGTCTCATGGAAGAAAAGGCTCAGAGTCATCCTCTATTATGAATTTAGTGCACAGCATAAAACCATCACCAAAGATAAGATCATAAATTCAGATATATTTTGATTCCTGAGATATGGTCCTTTTCATGCGCTCATTCCAGTGGACTAGTAGTGTCTGAAATGTGAGAGATTGATATCTTGTTCGTGGGATATACTATACCACTGACAGTCTTGAGAGAAAATTGTTTGCTCCTTATTCCAAAATATGTTAAAATCTAATACATTATATATGTAATGGAAGCAAGTTTATAGAACTTTCATTTGTTTACTAATACCACTGAACAGCCAACTTTATTAGTAATCACTTCTTGATTTGAAGTCCACATGATCATGGAGAGGTTGAGTTATAGATCAATTCTACCAGTCTGTTTGCGTCGAACTAAGGATTCACATTTGCATTTATGATTTAACTAAGGATTCTTGTAATGTCTAAACATATATTTCATATTGATTGCCACTTTGCCAGTGTGCTAACAATATGATTAATCTTTCTTCCTTCATTTCAGCAGTCCAAGCTTTGGGAGTTATGAATGGGACTACAGATGGATGGACTACCCACCACAGGCAAGAGATATGAAACACCCATCTGATCGATCAGTGGCTACATATAGAGGTCATTCCGTCTTGCGAACTCTTATCCGCTGCTACTTCTCTCCTGCATACAGGTAAAATCCTCAACCGTAGTTCCTCTAACACACCTGTTTTTTTAATGCTACTCGGGCCTGTTCAACCTGAATCTATGGGCTTGCCAATTTACCTAGACCTGATTGACACTTCCCAAGGGACCCGAATTTGAATTAGTATACAGCATAGTTTTTAAAACCTTGGTTTTATTTGCAAGAATTCTTTTAATACTTTTTCTTTGAACTTACGAATCAATTTCTTGAAATTTGCAGCACTGGTCAAAAGTACATCTACACTGGATCGCACAATTCGTGCGTTTATATTTATGATTTGGTACGTAACTCACAACTGTTTTTCCATTATCTTTATCTTTTATTTTCTGTTGAATAATTCCAAGACAGTCGGTGATCATTCTGGGAGGACAATGTTGCAATCCTCTTGAGTCTTGACACCAGTTGGTGGGACTTATGGGGAGCATTGGTTTCTAGATGTAGTATTTGGATAAATAAAAACTTTATGTTGGCTTTTCTAATGTCATCTAGAAGCAACAATAATCATTGAATAGATACTATGGTTGCATGATGTTTTTGACCACCAAATTAAAGATGAAACTAGAAGGTAGCTTGGCAATCTTACATAACTCGCTGAAGAACTGGAACCCTAGTGATTGTGTCCATGTTTGAAGTTATACCATGCACAATTAAAGTCATTGTTATTATTCTCAGTTAGTTCTTTCTGCTGTTGCTGACTTTGTAACTATTTATAGGTGAGTGGAGCCCAAGTTGCAACACTCAAGCATCATAAATCACCTGTAAGAGACTGTAGTTGGCACCCTAACTACCCCATGCTTGTGAGCTCCTCATGGGATGGGGATATTGTCAAGTGGGAGTTTCCTGGGGGCGGTGAGCCGCCCTCCTCGAGCAATAAGAGAGTTCGGAGGAGACATTTTTAATGAAGACCACTTGTTTTGTGGGGCAAGTTATTATGATGAGTAATGTTACTCTTCACGTTTAGATTTTGCACCAGTTTTATACTAGTTAAAGTAGTGTGTTTTAACTGACTTTTCATGCTAGCCTCTTAAAGAAAACAAAAGTGTTAGCCACTTAAAACACACTTCATCGGCCCGTGTGAAGCTGGTGTAAAAAGTAGCATTACTCTATTATGATATAATTTGGTAAATACATGTTTGTATAGCGGTTCGACCTATTTTTCATTATCAAATAAGGTTCAAGCAATGAGATATATGAACTATAAATTCTCATATTCACCATTGTCAGTTGTACATAAATATGATTTCTAGTGAAGATTCTGATCTTCATTCATTGTAAATTCATGAAGGATCGATCAACAAATGGGTTATTTCAAATACCTCAGCTAAGTGTGTCAATGTTTTCATTATTTTCACTCTCTTAACAAGTTGTTAGCTGCAACATACGTAGCCCTTTGTTCTAAAAGAAAAGAAACGTGGGGATGGTATGATAGACCATTTTTTTTAACAGTCTTGACGGCATACGTTTATATTTGTGACTGATGTGGCAAGATCATGGCCATCCAATTGAATCTAATCTCAATGATATGGACAAGACTCCACACAAGATTGAATTAGATTTCCAAAAGAGCCAAATTTGCTGGGATGATGAGGATCCTGGAGAATTCTCCATTCGAATATTGTGAAATTTGGGTAGGAAATGAGATGGGTGTGGAGCTCGAGTGCTCCGAATAGCTTGGGGTGCATAACCTACCTGTCCAGGGTACCCAAGCTTCGCATCATCTGTCAAGATTGAATAATCTCCAAAATAGCCAAATTTGCCCAAATGATGAGGATTACCTATAATTCTTCATTCGAATATCATAAAATTTGAGTAGGGAATGAGAGTGGTGTGGAGCTCAAGTGCTCCGAATAGCTTGGTGTGTGAAACCTATCTTTTTAGGGCACCCAAGGACTAACAAAGTTAGACCCTTTTTTTTTTTTTTTACCAAGTCTAGTATGAATGTATGAGTGACCTAGTAATTAAGCAATTATTAAAGTTAAAGGCTTTGGCATGCCTAACTTGAGGCTGAGTGTACATCCTAATGACAACCCAAGTACTTTCCAGTAAATCATATATGATCAAAATTAGAAAATAAAAAAGTATTCTATCGCATGCACCTTTCATTCCTTATGAAATAATCCTCATCATACATACACCTCCCTTTCTCATTATAACATTATATAAAAAATTTGAAAATGAATTATACTCCACTGGAGACTGGAGTAATGTGTTGTGAGAGGGTTAGCTTGAGTAATGTATAAACATAATTCACTTTTATTAATTGAACCAACAAAAACTTCTTTTTCTAGTGTAATTCACTTTTAATGAACAACCGAAAACTTTGTTTTTAATTTTGTATAGCATGACTTATTTATCACGAGACCTAAAATCAAATATGTAATTGTCAAAATTAGAAACTTATAATATCTTTATTTAAAATAATGCTACTTTCACATTTACACCCATGCTTAGAGGTTTATTTATTATTTATTATTTATTTTTTAACATATTCACAAGGGGAGGGAAAAGAGAAAAAGGAGATTCGAATTAGTGACCTTCGCTTTATGAGACATGATTTCCAACTGATTGAACTACTCCTTGGAGACGTAAGAAGCTTGTTTTAAGTATAAGCCAAGACAAATTTTTTTAAATGATTAGCAAGAGATTAATCATTTGTGATTGTTAATATTGTAAGAGGGTCCCTATCATGATAGAAGCCGTGGGGGTGGGGGAGAAGCATGATGACGAGGGAACATGAACAATGAGGACCCTACTTAGATTATGGTCAAATATTTCAGAGAAAGCAATAGAAAGAAATTATGACATAATCAATGAGGATTTTCTATGGGGAAATAAAGGGATGGAGTTGTTACAGAGTAGAGGCTATAAGAATAATGAGGGAACATAAAAGACCAAGGGCCCCCACTTTTTGAAGAGAAGCTTCAACCTTATATATAACAATCACTCAGTGCCCTACTTTTTGTTGATTATTACTTCATTAACTTAACCCATATTGCCTTTCTGCACAAGCTAACTGTGTCTGTCATTTTTAGTACTTAATTTCCAACCAATCATGTCTTCTTTTCTTTTAGATGACAGTGTTAGCAAATGTGTTATGAGTTGGGACGACGGGCCCACACGGTCCACAAAACTTACAAATCAACGCTTGAAATTGGTTCGTTGGCCCGGTCTTGTTGTGCTCACATAGCAGGAGATCCACTCTTTTACTAGTAAAGTCCACTACATACTATACACTCTTGATTTATGAGATGATGGACGCTTAAGCTTAGGCCATTACGGACGGCACTCATACGCAAAGGCGGAAACGTGACAGTAAAGCCAATTACATCAAAATCAATATAAAAAGTAAGTCCAAACAAGGTATCTAGAATTTTTTAAACCCTAAACTTAAGACTCGTACCCGGACCAAAGCATTCATATTTTTAATCTCAAACACTATTGACTTAAGTATCAAAATTATTTTCTATCGACACTTCTGAACAACCTCGATTGCTAACTTTCTTTTAAAAAAACTGTTGTGACAATTAACAACAAACATGAAAGAGACAAAGGAAAAGGAAAGGCTTTGCTAAACAAAGCCCGACCCAAAGGGCAAAAAGCATGAAATATAAAAAATAAATAAAAAATAAAAAAAAGTAAAAGAAATTAGGTGTTGACCATTGGTTCCAAAAGAGGTCATCATTGGCCTCATGGGGAATGTGTTTTTACACCCATGTGGCACGTGCTAAGTTGTACACCCCAACGACTCAACATACCCAAATGAGTTTTAAAAAAACAAACACAAAAGGCTTCTAGATTGACCTTTTGTGCTAACTGCTTCCTAGTAATTTTGCTCTCTTCTCTATGTCCCGATGCCCAAACTTCACCAATCACTATCTAACCCCACCTAATCTCACATCCATGCCTTGTTATTAAAAAAAAAAATGACATAAATTTCTCACCCCAATTGAGTCCATTATTGATAACAAACACATAATTTTATAATAACAAGTGCTTCTTACGACCCGATTGAAAGAATTCTTACGACCCAGTTCGTAGATCCATCCAAAAATATCATCATCATTCATGGATCTCTTCGGGGATTGAGTTAATTTTGAGCAAATATCATCAATCTTCTATAAATGGTGATGAAGGAAGGTTAGTTTTACACTCAGCTAGCTGGCCCCCAATGATGATAATGCATTCACAGAAGCCCGTGCATACAAAAAAGCCGAAAAAGCACAAAGTTTTTCCCCACTACCTTCTTTCTTGTTGCAAAAGCAAATGAAATACAACAACTACAAAACAAAGTATTTTGATCCATTGATCGACACACAATGATTTCAGCTACTGTCGGAGCCCATGTATGAGAATATGAGATAACACTCATTGTCCGTTTTGGGTCTGGTCCACACTATTTTAATATTGAGTTTACCTCCAAACGCTTCATATCATTTAAGAATAGCATATTCCATATAAACATATCATATTTTCCACACCCAGATATCATATGTAATGACCCAGAAAAAAGTGTTAGCCGCATCTGCGCTACCATCTCAAAAAGATTAGTCAATTTGGAGTTTCCTTATAATTCATTATAAAGCTCTGTTCTATCTAGTAACTAGACAATGTGAGACTTAGCACTCATGACTATTTTTATAAACTACCTACCTTATGTGGACTACTTCTCATCTTCCCAATATGAGACTAGGGCGTTACAAAGTTAGAGATAACAACTATTCAATATGAAAAAAATTTTAAAATTTTTTTTTTCTCAATATTAATCCATCTAATATGTCTTCTAGCATAGTCGATTATAAATAAAATGTTTCTATACAAGCAATTATTACGAGTATTGTTGATAATATTCCATAAGCAATGTAAGCATTTAAAAATAATATTTTCTTTTATATACTTTGGTATTTTAATTGGAGTATTAGTTTATATTTACATAACTTCTTCAATCATAGTTAAAAAAATAAAAATAAAAAAAAAATAAAAAAAAAATCTTCAATTATGTTTTTGTCTATTTGATAATTTTTGAATGTATATGTCATAGACAAATGTCTTCTTCTTTTTTTTTTCTTTTTTTTTTGTCCTTATGAAAATTTAGATCATTACCTCTAATTAAACTTTTTTTTTTAAGTGAACTATCATTCTATTAAAAACACAACAATTAATCTTGCTCCGAAAGTATAATACTTTAAATAAAGATGTGACTCTTTTTTAAGCACACTTTGTTAAAAGAGACTTATGGATCGCTGCTTGTTGCTTCGCTCGCCTCCTTCCGAATGTGAACTATTTTCCATTACTGAAGACTATTCAGTCTATCAATAGATCTCTTAATTTTGTATCGATATTCTTCCACTAAGCCGGATCATAAATATTTGTAAAAATAAAATTTGATATTGCTCACTTCCTCTTTTTCTTTTTCTTCATTAGAAATACTTGTATTACATTACACACCTAAATATCATTAAAAATCTGATGATTAATATTTTTTCATTTTATTATTTCAATATTGTCTTCTATTAAAAAATGTGGTTGTCCAATTATTAATTCTTTAGTTGAATTTGATGCAATGTTTTATTTATTATTAACAACAAATTTATCACGAGCTCCCTTTTTTACATTGAATTAATTTTTCTCTTTTCTAATTAAGATGAAAAATAATAGAACTTAACTGACAAAAGATTAAACTAATAAAGCAAATCACAATAAATAATAAATCAAAAAAACATAAATCAAAAAAGAGGGGAAAAAAGGACTATATAATAATAATAATAATAATAATAATAATAAAGTCCCTTAAATAGCTTACACTTTTTTTGTTTGAGCAAAACATTTCTAGGTATCCACAAATCTCCTTATTCCGAATTTCAGGCACCATATAACAAAAATAATAAATGAATTAACCCGACAAAAATAGACCAATGTGTTTCTGAGCTTCCCATTCTGCCCCCAGAAGGCAGAAAGAAAAGTATCGAATTTCCAGCTCTACCCCTTCCACTCGTTACACTGCGCTGTAGGTCTTGTCTTCTGCTTCCCAGCCTTCAACGGACAGGGTGCCTCAACGGGCGGGACCATACAATTATACTGTAGACACAGCGAACTGCTCACTGGAATATCAGCCGTTGGATTGATCTGGATCCCCGTCAGATAATTGTGCTGCAAATACAGTATCTGTATGCTAGCAGCCAGTAACCGGTCCACGAAGCTTGCCGGTACCTGACCCGTGAACCGGTTGTTATTCAGGTATAGATTCTGTACGGTCGAGAGCATTGGAGAGATCTGTCCCGACAGCCGGTTGTAGCTGAGATCAACGGTCTGAATGCTCACCTGGTCAACTGGTTGGACCGGACCCGAAAAGACGTTGCGCTGTAATTGGAGGCTGGTGATTGGGAACGTGAATATCCGACCCGGGATGGTACCCGAGAATTGGTTCATGCTCAGGTCCAGGTAGTTCAGCCGGTTGAGCCTGGTCAAGAGCCGGTCCAGGGGTCCACTGAGCCGGTTCCAGGAGAGCGAGAGGTACTGGAGAGAGGGAGGCAGAGAGTCCTGTCCGAGTGAACCGGAGAGAGCATTGTGCTTGAGGTCGAGTCGGGTCAGGCTCTGGGAGTGAAACGGAGGTACCGAACCGGAGAGGCGGTTGTGGCAGAGGATGACATTGGATAACTCCGGTAGTGTACTGATGGACCGGGGGATTCCTCCCGCGAACAGGTTGTAGCTGAGGTCGAGGGTCCGGAGGCTCCGGAGACCGCCGAGATTCGACGGAATATTGCCGGAGATGAAGTTCCCGCTGATGGCGAGGAACCTGAGGCTCTTCAGCTGCGAAACCGACTGTGGCAGAGCGCCGTAGATTCGACCCGGAACGACCGTGAGCTCCGCTAGAGCAGAGAGCTTCCCGATCGCAGGGTCGATCCGACCCGTCAAACCCGGAGACCCGGCCCTCTGATCACCCAGATTGAGCGCAATAACCTTATCGGAGCCACAGTAAACCCCGGCGAAATTACATGGGTCAGACGTGAAGTCCCAGGAAGCGAAGAAGTTGGAGCCGGGCAAGTCGTCGAGAGCTTTCCTGATGGATTGCAGAGCCAGAAAATCAACCGGGTTCAGAATCGCCAACACCCACAGATGACCGCATTGCAACAGACACAAAGCAAGCACAAAGCAAAGCCCCAGAGCCCTTATCTTTGCCATAGAAGAAGCGGCTACTGAGTACTGAGTCACTGAATGCGAGTGGGAAATGGGTTTTTATAGGCGAGAGTGATGGTGGAATAGAAATGCTTTTCCGTGAGATGATCAGGCCGGTTTCTCGTGGGAAACGGCGTGAAAGCTTTTATTGTTGACGGAACTACAACTACAACAAGCATCAAAAAAAGGGAAGCTTTTTGTGCGTGAGAGAAAAGGAAATGGTTGGCTTGGAAAGCAAGCTAGCATTGAATCTTGAAGAATGAAGAAGTTTCTTCTGCTACTCTCAAAGGCTTTGCCTTTTCATTATTTTGGCTTCTCAGAGAAGACGCAATGACTGCTACTGATATTTTGTTTCCGTGTGTGATTTACTGAGACAAACATTATTTTATTCGCTCGTTTATTAATTTCTTTTATTTCTAATCTGGAGTATTTGTTTCTTTATTGGGAAGAGAGTCGGGCGTAAACGGTTGTCCGAGCCTACGTGGACAGGGGCCGAGCGTGAGGTTCGGGTGACAGGTCGGATGGGGATCACGTGACTACGAGGTTGAGCCATCTGTAACGGGTGAGGGTGACACTTCTGCGGCAAGCAATAATACCTCACCGGCTTCCTGGGGTTGACACGTGAGCAGTCAACGTGGAGGAAGCTGTGTTCGTGGATGCTACTACTGGTTGTCGTTTCGTGGGGGTGAGCTTCTAGGCTTTTGGCTCAAACCTCACAAGGTATCTGCAATTTTTGTTAGTACGACAACAAAGTAGACGGTGCCCATGTAGTTTTCTGTTGAATTTAACTCTCTTAAACAATGTTGGGTCTTTAATTTGGTTTATATAATTGAAATGTTTTTTTTTTAGGTTAATCCACAGCTAGAGGTTGGTTTTTCAATGTTAACGGCAAGATTATCAGCAACTAATGGCCATTTTTACCTCTAAAGAGCCTAAACAAAACCCAAAAAAATAAAATAAAAAAGGAAATTGAACCCACAAACGTAAAACTCGCACTTAAAAACCAATTTACAATGAGAAAACGTCTAAAAATATATATATACATATGATTAAAATTTGACAAGGCAGCCAAAATTTGCATATTATCATGCACATTGGAGATTTGGGTTGTGGCCAAATCTAATCCGCAACCATTATTGTCTATATATTTTCTAAGAATGGATGGAATAAGGTAAGAACAAATATTTCCCACCACAAATCGGCCTTCACCCAATCTATTTATGTCTTCCTCTTATGAAAGATGTGGTTTACCAATATCAGTGCATTTTATTTAAAGAAGCTTCCTCCTTTAACACATTTAAGTCTCTTGGAAAGGGAATACGGCTAGATTGGTCCACAGCTTGCCCACCCTATAATGCTGAAGCATCAATAATGGGAGTAGAAAGAAAGACTTGGTAAAAGATCAGCAATTTGGGATTTTTTATTTATTTATTTATTTTAAGTACATTCCATTGCAAAAAAGAGGAGAACAACTAAACAAAATATCAAAACGGGTGGGCTCTCAACAATAAATTCGAAACAAAATAAACAGTGCCGAAATTGTAAATAGAAAATAGGCAATGAGTCCAATAATGATCCCAATGAACCATAAAGGACTCGGACCTCTATATCTTGAGCAAAAGCTAAGAAATGGGCCGCATAAAGCGACTAAATTACCAAAACAAAGGATATTAGATGCATATCCTTCACGAGACCCTTCAATCCTGAACAAACCCCAAGAAGGAATATGAATAGATGCACGAGTCAGCACCACCCTTGCAATACCCTTCAACCCTACTGGTACTATTGCTAGGTAACACCAATAACCACTATGAGGAGAGAATGTTTTAAGTTATTTGTTAATATTTTTTACTCTAAAATAGAAAACAAAAGATAAAAATAAAAAATAAAACAAAAAATATTTGTTAGCATTATGTGGGAATATGGCACAGCCCTTTCGTGGACCCAATGAAAGGAAATAGGCAGTGGAATACAATAAAGTTATACTCTACTGCTTGCCTAGTCCATATCAAATTAACAACCTGATAAAAAGTTAATTTATACTGTACATCCTCCTGATAATCTCTGCTCTTCTTCACCCTTTTTCTTGCTCTCAAATTTCTGAAGTTTGAAAGAGTCAAAAGATACCGCTGAAAACCCTACAGTAATCTTTTCTTCTAGTACACGTTAGGTCTCAAAATGTCAACAAATATGGTAAGAAAGTAGAACTTGAAACATAAGATTGTGGGATGAAAGAAAAATGCAAAGGAAAAAGGAAAAAGGAAAAAGAAAAGAGAGTTTGTGGGATCAAATTCAATGGTTTCTAACCTCCAAATGAGCCTCATCAAAGATGTGGTTGATCAAGTGTACAACATTTCTAGACAAGATAGGCTAGACGGTGACCCATTAATTATTATGAGTTATTAGCTACACATGGAAGTATGGAACTATTTCCTAGCTATATTAAGTATCAATCATCAATATAAAGCAATTTTATAAGGCCCATTTCAACTCTTCATTTTGTTATTCTTATATCTCTTTAAAGACAATTTTTTACATGGCCCACAAACTCTACACGAACCCAACACAAAATTAACAGATTAAGGTTGAAGAGTATAACCCATTTAATTAAATTGATCTTATACTCATACTTCAACACAATCCACCTAAAGATGACCGATTCCTTTCCGCTTGAAATCAATCGGAGAAGATCCAAATACCTACGGTAAGACCATATATAGAAAGTTGTTATAAATGCATAAAAGAATATGTTTCCAACAAAGCATAAAGAATCATTAACTCATGCCACCCAGATTTACTTGGCAAGCATGGAGATGGAGGCAGGTAATTGAGGTGGGGTTGGGCAACCCAATCCTACCCAACCCTAATGGGCCTCATCTAATATGGCCCACCACGTTGAGTTTTGCATGGGGATGCGTGAAGATTGCACCAAACACAACCACCACAAGTACGTCTCATCATATGGAGTTTTCTGGTAAATGGCCTTCCCCCCTTCCTTGATGGGCGTAGGGTTTTTTTGGATTTTACACTCTCTTCTTCTTATGCAACCAGCATCCTCATTTATGTAACTTCGTTGTGCTGTCCTTTTCTTCCAGCCAGGCTACATTCTTTTTATTGTTTGTGAATGTCTTTAAAGGGGTGTTTTTTGTTTTATCTTTTGGTACGGTTCTTCTTGGTGTTTTTCTGATTCTGGTAAATATTGTTTTTTATGATCAAGTGAACACCAGAATAAATCGTAGCATTCATCTATTTTCTTTTTTAAAAACAAAATGTTGATGTGACATTAAAACGAAAATTGTTTATGTATTTCGAGAAGTGTTTTTGTGTTGTTCGTTAATACATTTGTTTGAGTTGATAGAATCACCTTCAATGTCTCATAAAATTTAAATATGAAATTCTCTTAATCTTATAATTAGTTGTCATTAATCCTCACTACTATTTTTTTTTTCTTTCAATTTTTATGATATTTAATCTTCATTGTTTTATGTTTATCATGCCATCAGAAAAGAATAGCTTTTTTGATCATATGATAATGTGATAAGCATATGAATTTTAAAGTTAAGATTAACTAAAATTGGAGAAACTTTAATGACAATGAACATTACCACTAACTCATAGTTTAAGTGACTAATACTCAAATTTCAATAGGCTCGTTTATATATATATATATATATATATCATTATACGTGTATGAAACCAATTTTACACCAATGGCATCAAAGAAGTGATAAAGTCAATAAATGTAAATGAAGGAAACTATGCCCCATTCATCCGCTCAATCATCAAGCATAACAAAAAAACACAGAAAAACAGATCAGCACAGAAAAAACAGATATTTACTTTGATTGCACTTTCCACAGCACTTGTCACCTCAAATTCCACAAAGCCAAAATAAATAAATAAAAGTAGGCTATTTATTCATCTTTTAAGTACACCAGAAAGAACCGAACTACACCACCAATTACCAAACGTTATAGCAACAAAACCCAGAAGAAGAAAAAAAAACATAACCAAATACAAGCAAATCAACAATATAAACAGACAATTAACACTTCGTTGTTCCGGAGGAGGGAGACTTCGAAGGTAGAAAGCCGAGCGAAAATGTAGGCAGCGAAGCTGGTGGTTGCAGCCATGATGGAAATGGAAGTTGGCTAATCTCAACCAATGACCCTCAATCAGTAAATCAAATCCAATCAAAACATATTTAAGTGAAGATTCTTACAATCAATGAACTTAAGAGACTAAAAATTAAAGAAGAGAGACCTTTTTCTCACATTTTTTTCAAAATCAAATAATACGAGAGGGAAAGAGAACCTGGAGGATCAAAAGAAGTGACTGACCCTTGAACCCAAAACCTCAAGATTAACCTACACTGTCACCCTTGTCTTTTAAGCAAAAAGCTCCCATCCCATCATTCTTCTTCCCCCACTTTCCCTCAATTCTAAGGGAATCATCAATGAACTTCCAGCATAAGTAGCTTGTTAGAGTATCTGAGCTCCACCCGTATCAAATGGAGTATCAGATAGGTTCATTCCAGACGCCAGTTTGAAAGAGAAGCTCTGCATTGCTAAAAACTTCATGTGGATATTTACGTCAGTAGAATATGGCAACTATCGAGCCATTTTGCCCCTTTACATTGATGCAATCTTCATATGTATAAAACCGTGTGCAAAGCATCGATGCAATCAACAGTCAAACAAACCACTCTCTCTTTCCATGGCTGTTGCAGTGCTTCTCCTGTCATTCCTCTTCATAGCAATGTCATCTGAGGGTAAGTATTTTGAACTTACACATTTCCTCGAATTCCACATGTTAATTCCATCTGAGTTTAGTAAATTTTGCTCCTACTAATCGCAGTTTTTCCATCTCAGACTTGCTCCGAAATTTGCATGGTTGTGGTTTGATGTAGGCTGTAATGGTTGTTGATTACACTGAAGAATCACTCTGTTTACTCAAAAGAAAAATGGAAACAAAAACAGAACGAAAAATTATAAAAGGAAAACACAACCAGCTAACTATCAATGCTGTAAGAAAAATATCAAAAACAGAGATGAGTCATTAAAATCAGGAAGAAAAAAAAAACGCTGGAATTATTGCCTATTTTAGGGAATAGGGAACCAGGAATCTTATTTTCTTTCCCTTTAAAAAGACGATTTAAATCTGAGGAAATAAGGCTCGTCATAACCTCATCTGCGTAGTCAACATAATGAACATTGACAAGCAAATCTACTTCCAATCTTTAACCAAAAAACATCAGAGTAATGCCTAGCTGAATCTTAGTTTCTAGATCTATTTTTTTTATAAGTAATCTTAGGTTCTATATCTATTCTTTTTATAAGTAATCTTAGGTTCTCTATCTATTCACTTCTTCTTTTCCTTTTTGTTTTTATTTTTCTTTTCTTTTCTTTGTTGTGGACAAAATTTACTGAATTGATGTCCTTATTTCTGCCAATGTTATTTTTCAGCTGCTTCTTAAAATGTTTGCAATAACCCATCTACCAAATTAATTAACTAAAGCAAATTCTTAAAGCATGACAGTCAGAACAAGCACTGGTACCTAAAGAGCTGCTAGCTTATAGAGTCATTTGACCTTAAATCTTGGCAAAAATGGAGTCCACAATTACTTGTGCCAGTGGCACCAAGATTTGTCAGGAGCTGAGATTGACAGTCTGAAGTATGAAAAAACTATCAAACTAAACTCAATCACCATATGTTTATATAAACAGGAAAAAAGAAGAAGAGGTAATTAAATAAATGCATAATCTACACTCTTTGCCTACTTGGTTCCTGAAGGCAGACCAACAACTGAGACCATCTCCACAGAACATTGGTTCAGCCTATAATCAGTCTATGATGTTCAAGGTGTAAAACCCATCTATCTGGTGAACTTCAATGATAGAAAAAGAAGCGATCATGTGTTCTATGGGCCGGTGATCGAATTGATCGATAATGTCATTCTTCACTCTTTCTCAGCGTTAAGGCCAAAACTACAAATCCGGGTCTTATTTTTGCATTTCATTGTCAAAAACATGCAAATAATTGGGTAGATATACGCAATTTATTAATAAAAGAATTACATGCTTATGATAATTTAACAACCATTAAGCCAGACTGAAATTTACCTGATGAGGTTGTTATCCAGTTTGAAAGCAATACACAAGTTCCACATGAGAGAGGTCGCCTGCATGGCATAATGTGCACATCCATTAATCCACAAACACTCTTAAAATAATGCAAATAGGGTAATTTAACATTGGACAATGAAAATCTGAAACCATATGATAATCTCAAAGGCAGCTAAGAAGAAGATTCCCACACCCACAAAAACCATTTTTTATGTTCTTCTTTCAAAAAAAAAAGAAAAGGTAAATGCAGGCAATGCCTCTCTTGCTGATTAAAGAAAAAGCCATATCATGTTCATAAATGGCTCGACAAATAACCCCTCTTGAGTCTTGGCACATCCAAAAATCTCCAGCAGTTCAAAAACAAAACGTTCCGAGCTTCAAATATCAACTCAGAACTCGAAATTGCACCAAATATCAATCTGTTCTAAAACCAAAATACACGAATAACTATCACCACTGTGAACCGAGAGAAAAAGGGAGGCATCTTTGGCAAAATAAATAAATAAAAAATTAAACCCAATTGCAGAATATATATAAACTCAATTCAATTTGGGAAGACGAACGAAAAAGGAGGCATCTTTAGAAAAATAAAAAAAAATAAATCCAATTGCAGAATATGGAAACTCAATTCAACCGGAATCCAAAAGAAGATGAGCAAAATATCAGCCTTACTGTTTGAGCAAGACCCAGAGACAGAAGAAGCCATAGAATCACAGCTATGCTTTGCAAGATCGACGAGGGAAAAAGGACAAAAAAAATTTGGACCATTTCTCGATTTATGCGTGTCATCCTTGCGCAGGGGCCATGCTAATCTTCTCTGTATCGTTCCAATTTTATCGGATGTCCCCGAAGGGACAAGCTATACTGCTCTTCTTTTCTATAAGAACACGTCTACATTCTTGTAATTAAACAATGTGGGACTAGTTGGCTCCCAACTGAACTAAACGCGTACTTAGCTTGCGTCTTGACTAATGGGACAGACCACGCCAAACTATCGTGGTTGTAGGCAAATCTGAATCGCTGGTTTGCGCCTTTGAAGCACATCAATCAAATTGTAGCGGTAGATTCCACGTGTGTCAGTGTCGCGGCTATTAATTAATAATTAATCGGGAAAAAAAAAAAGCTTCTTCTATCTTTTCTTTTTTTTGGCTTTATGTATTTATTTTGAGTATTAAAAGACCCTTTACGTGAACGTCAAATAAGTTTTACTACTAAAACCTCATTAAAAAAAATGAAATAAAACCCACAAAGCCAATGGCAATGGGATGTGAGCTAGGCAAAATTATTAGTTGGTTGCAATCGTCCGTATAATTGTTCAATAAAAACTCTGTTTGGTTTTAGAAATTTGTATACGGCTCGACATGTAATATAGTAACAGCGTCAAAAGATTTTTGACTTTGATTGGAAACACTCTGATGCTTAAGTTAGCATATTTAAATAGAGTAATGAGCTTGAATTTTTGAGAGACCCAGAGTCCCCTATACCTGATATGTTAGTATTTAAGATATTTGGATACTAATACACTAAACCGAGAAGAGAAATATTATAATCTAATAAAATTTTCACATTTTGCTCATAAAAGTTCATGTGGCAAAATGTTACATCACATTTTTTGTAGATAAAAAAATACAACAAAAAGAAGATGATGTGGCATCTTGTCACATGAACTTTTATAGGCAAAATATAAAGTTTTTATTCGATTCTAGTATATCTCAAGGGAGAAACAAAGTCAGCCTCGTTTTCCCATGTAGGATCTGATGGGGAATAACCGACCCAGTGGACAAGAGGTTTGAGGATGAATCTGAGGACTGAGATCTTCGGGTAAAGCTGAAGAAATTAATAGCAGTGTCTTGACCAACATGAGGCTTGAGGACTGAAACGTGGAAGATTGGATGCAGCTTAATTGGATTCCTTATGGAGATTGAGCTAGGAAATATTTGGCAGCAAGCTTGGAAAGTTGTCTGTAAGGCTGCAGTTTCAAATATACCTAGTCACCAACATTGAACTGCCTTTCTTAATTTATGATGCTTATTGTCGACTGCTACTTATAAGATGGTGAATTTTCCATTGGAGTTGAGTAAGCCATCAATGAAGTCCATAGAAACATCGGCCCAAACCTTAGTCGAAATAGAAAGGGGTTGCAAGAGGCCGGTTGGTTGGGTGGTTTCAGTCTTGTGCCGTTGGCATACTTCCCAGTGACGAATGAATGCCTTGACAGATTCCTTCATTTCAAGCCAATAGAAGATAGGCTTCAAACGCTTCGGAGTTTTGAAAAATCCTTCATGATTGCCGTCATGTATCTCAGCAATGATGGGTCTAATTAAGGAAGACCCTGAAGCTAAATAGATATGGCTCTTAAAAAAAATATCAGCCCATCTTTGTATTGTCATGCCCCCACGGCCTCATCTAATTCAATGCGGCGAACCAAGGCTTGTGTTTCAACCTGAATGGGCTCTACCCAATGGGGCACCGGATGAGAAAGAGCCGAAAGACGCCCTGGTGTTTCAACTCTGGACAAGGCATCTGCAATAGAATTTTCTTTGCCTCGCTTATACTCAATCTCATAATCATAACCCATCAATTTTACCAACCATCTCTGCTGGGCTGTGGTGGAAATTGTTTGACTCATGAGGAACTCGAGGCTTCTTTGATCAATCCGAATGATAAACTTTGAGCGCAACAGGTAAGGTCTCCATCTCTGAACGACTGAAACTAAGGCCATCATCTCCTTTTCGTAAGTAGAAAGTCCAACTTTGTGCCCTTTTATAGCCTTACTGAAGTAGGCAATTGGCCTATTGTTTTGTAACAAGACTGCCCCAATTCCTAAGTCCGAAGCATCACATTCTACAACAAAGGTCTTGGAGAAATCGGGTAAAGCTAGTAATGGCATCATATCCACGGATAAACTTGCAATAGTATCCTGTGAGACCCAAGGAAGCCCTTAAGGCCTTTAGAGACATGGGTTGCTGCCAATCCATGATGGATGCGATTTTTCCTGGGTCCATGATGACCCCATGCTGGGAAATTATGTGGCCTAAGTAGTAGAATTTGGATTTGCCAAAGTGGCACTTATCCCTTCTCATAAATAATTGGTGGGCCTTCAAGATACTAAGCGCATGGGTGACATGTCTCCAATGATCCGCCCAAGTCTTGCTATAAATTAAAATATCATAAAAATAAAAAAATAAAATAAAAACGTGGGGGCTTGGCCCAAAGCGGATAACATCATATCATTTAGAGTGGGGTGTTACATATGGTACCAGAGCTAGCTAACATGTCGAGGGATTCGAGGAGACGACCTATGAGCTAAGTTAAAATATTGATAGGTGAGTGAAGCCGCCAAAAGAGAAAGGGCTGCCATGGGGTCAGTGTCGATAGAGTGGGCCATTGTGACCGTCGGCCACGGAAGCGTAGTGGTATGTTACGATCTTAGTGTCCCACATGGGTTAAATCTAATTTTGACCATGTGTATACAAGCTCTTAGGCACCCTTCTCTTGCAAGTCAGTTTTCAAGGGTGAGTTCTACTCAAAGTTTGTAACATTTTACTCACCTATTAGTATTTTAATTTAGTCCATAAGTTGTCCCCTCCGTAACTCGAATCCCTCGATATGGTGGCTAGCTCTGATACTAAATGTTATAAACCTTGAGTAGAGCTCACCTTTAAAAATTGTCTTGCAAAGGAAAGGTGCCCTAGAACTTATATACACATAGTCAAAATTAGACGTAATTCATGTGGTACACTAAGATCGTAACATATTCGTTTTTACGTTCAATGTAGCTGAAGAGATCGTACCTCACATTCTCATAAATTTACGTACTTAGGAGTCATGATTGGATGGTTCTGAACCATGTCTCCCTAAATTTACGACCAAGAAGAATTCTTCCACTCGGTCTTCAATCCTGCCTATGCGGTTTGGCAGAAAAAGGACCAACATCTCCTCAGTTTGATAATTTTTTTTTTTTCCTGAAATAATTTAGGAAATAATGCCTCTAAATCAGCAAAATGATGGACTATGTCATCTTTCTTCTAGGTCTGTTTAGGTGCATTTCTTTTAAATTCTTTAATTCTGGCCCCAATGATTAACATTACAAATGAATTGAATATCAAAATCATGAGTATATTTGTACATTATCATTTCTGCCTCCTTACTCTTAGTAGTCATTTTGATACAAACATGGGAGGATCTATGTAAGTGATCTGTGGATCAAATAACACTGAGACCTCACAGGTAGCATGAAACCAAAAATTAGAGCTTATAAAATTTTGAATGTTATTATTAAGTTTCTAGTTTGGCAGTTCGCGTGCCATTTATCAAATCAGCCGCTAAACAATTAAAAAAAAAACTTAGCATACTACAATTTTTACAACAAAATCATTTACAAATTGATGTAATAATTCATAATTGATGAAATAATTAAGAGAAATTAATAAGCCAAATTTTTTATTAATTGTTTTACCTATTATGGACTGTCACATTAGTTTGTAAATAAATTTGTTGTAAAAGTTGTAATATCCCTAATATCAGTGCATCACTCAAATTTTGTTCCTTATATTTTTCACCTGTGTCATGCCACATGACACTAATGTAATATCCCAAAAAATTTCCCAATATTCCATAGGATCCTCTGTTCACATTCAATAAAACTACATAAAGATTGATTTAAAGTAGGTGGACTTTAATTCCAATGGTCCACTCTCTATCTCTTACTTCGAAGTGCTTATTCTCTGATGTGGCAATAAAAATTATTATTAATGTAAAAATACATATTAACCCGTCCAAAATTTAATTGTAATTTTTACTATCACATCAAGGCGTAAGCACTTCGAAGTATATATAGCATTTCTCTATCCCGGAATCTGAGATAAGTGACACACCCACCTAGCAAGGAACCATGGAAGACATTACTATAGATGAGATGTATGCCCAGATAAACATCCAACATATTTGGGACCATCAAACCTCAATAGCAAGCATAATAACTGAGCAAGCTGCAATTGTTACGACCACTTCAGGACCACAGCAAGGAATTAAGCAGTGAAAACAAAATTAATTTAGTAAGTCTACGAGGATTAATTCATATATTTTCACATCCAAAGTTCAAGACAAACTATATGTTCTGTAGAAAATGGTAGAATTGTTTATTCACATTAGCATTTTTCTCTTGTATGTATAAGCTTTAGACATAAATCTAGAGGAATCCTTCAGTAGTAAGTCTAAGAGGATTAATTTCAATACTGTAAAGCTCATTAAAAATATAATCTCTAACATCAAATCGATCCTTCACTTCTCGTTTCTGCCTGTAGGGATGACACCAAGATTACCCACCAGCAGCTCGGATCTGTTGTTCCACCTACAGTGACCAAACAGAGGGAAATAATAAGATATGATAATAAAACATAATTTACCACAGAAACTGATAAGCTAATGTTTTTGAACATCCACCAGGCTGCTGTTCAAGGATGTTTTTGAACATCCACCAGGAGGGAGCATTGAAAGAGATCTCCCTTCAATGATTCTTTATCATGGGGAGACAAAAAAATTATATGCTCGAACAAAAATGGGGTTTTAAACAGCCAAAAAATGAAATTTCAACGGGGCAGCTGATAGTTTCAATGATGTTTTGAGCATACAAAAGGTTATTTTTCCCAGGAAGCAAGCATCTATTATACAAATGTATTTCCTGGTCCCCTGGATGATCAAAAACATTCCAACAAAAAGGGTCTTCCTTCAATAGAAATTTATACTCACCCTGAATAAATATTCAAGCTGGTTTTTCAGTAACACGTACTCATATTGCAGCTTTTGCATACATCTAAAACACCTGCACCCAAACAATCTTGAGTCATTCAGATTCTGGTGCAACCATTATGGTCACATCCTCCCTTCATAATGTTTAGGATTTCATGTAGTATGATGTCTGTGCATGTCATGACAAGCAAGATCCACACATGTAACATTAAGATTGTTAAGAAAACTCTGAACTTTTAGGTCCATTTGGTTTAGCGGTTTCAAAACGTGTCGTTTGAAAAAATAGCGATTTTAAAAACATAATTAAGTGTTTGGTAAAATCATTATTCGGCATTTAAAATTTTGCGTTTTTAAAAACGTATCACCTTGTATGTGGTTTCAAACCACTATTTTTTTCAAACACGCCCCCAAACGGAACACTTTTCACAATTTTATTTAAAAATGCACTCTTGGCCGGCCAGACGGACTCTTAAATGAACTATGAATCCCATAGGTGTCTTGGCCTAGCAATGAGTTAAAATAATCATGGAGCAAATGGTGTCTTCAAATTCTATTGACTGAAAAAACAAAGAAAAGGACATGATGTGAAGTTTTTCAAGGTTTTATTTTAATTTATGAAAAACTTTCAAAGAAGACATAAATAATATTCAAAATATTCAACAGATAGTAACATCTATAAGGTCTAACGAAAATGACCAACTCATGGTTTTGAGTGAAAAGGCATTGCCACTGTCAGCTAAAACTGAATGCACCTCACAAGTCTAGTCCAAATATTGGATGAACCAAAATAAGAGAATCTCCCTATTGGAAGATTTCTGACAATTAGAGCCAGAAGCCCCAAAGAAAGAAAGAAATAACTATAATATTGAAAATTGGATCATTTTAGTAGTTTTTAAAACAAATCATGGCCACAAGTGAGTTAGACAATTTTCAAAGATTCATGAATTTCATTAGAAAATTTTGCTGGTCTCATCAAGGACTTACAAATTTTGGACATAATTGAGTTCAATCAACCAATGAATAGACTAGTCCATGGGGTTTCGCGTAGACAAATTATCAAATATAAATTGGATAAACTCAGAAAACTTTATGTTGCGTGGGGAATGGGGAGAAAACAGAACTGCAAGATGAGAATGGAGATAACTCACTCTTCAACGTTCTGGGCTTCACAATAATTTCTGAACTCAATGCACACATTTTTAACTCTCATTGCACCTATGCTGTTAAACGGGAATATAGAAAGCAAAAGTTTAATCAAAGACATCAAAAAATTAAATTAATAAAGTAGACAAAACCATAATTTCTTTAGGATGCAATCTTAATTTCTAAACATAAACAGATCCAGGTTCAGATTCTTCCTGGCACAAACAACCATATCAGGCATTTTAATACACAGACAAGAAACAAAAAGAGAGTAAAGCAGAAAATCGGCAAATACCTGGCACTACTGCCCTTGAACTGATGAACATGGGCATCTACCTGTTTGAAATCCACAATTTTTTGTTCTCTACACAAGCGGAAAAGAATTCAATGATAATTTTCTCCTATAAGTGAAGTACTTTCCTTCTCCCAAAACATACAAAATAAATAACAACGTTTCTCCAAAATCAACCACATAAATAAGAAACACTCACAGAGCTTTGGCCATGTTGTTGAGGAGCTTCTCAGAATCCTCAAAGAAAATCGACACAACCTCAACCACAAAATCTGGGCTGTTCTCATCTTGCAGTTTCTGAAGTTGTTCAAACTGGTCGTCCAAAAATCCCTTTTCACCACCAACAAAAACCCCTTATTTAGAATTCCTCTAACGCCCAAAAACATTGAATGAAAGAAGAAGAGAGATCAGTTTAAATTCCGTCTGCTTCAATGAAAAAAAAGGGCTAATTTTCCGGGAAAACTTCAAAGCCTCCATGTGTTTTTGATCAAGTTTAAGTCTTTCAATATGGAAAATTCATAGCACGTCTTCAATTATCTTCTGGGCAGTATCTAGTATTCACTCTATTCCTCCGGGCAAAACTAATCCAATAAAAAAAATGCCAAAATCCCAGAAAATAATAATAATAATAATAATAATAATAATAATAATAATAATCCTAAGAAACAAACAGAGGCTTCACAGAACAAACCCACCTAGAGATCCACTTCACCCAATCATATTTCGAACAATCTCTAAAAAAAGACTGACCTCTTTACGCAGAAAAGCAGTGTGTTCAAGCAACTGCCTCCGCAACTGGCTCATAACGTCCATGGTCGCTTTCTGCTCCAACTGTGACTTTTATCAGTCGCCAAGAATGACTACAAAACGATGCGTGGCACTGAACCAGACCTCAATCTCACTGAGTCGGAGGGTTTTGGCTAAATAGTGTGGTAATCAGAGATAAGGACGGGTCTGTCTCTTCACTGTGCAAAACGCTCAAAGGGTTAAGGGCTTGTTTGGGAAAGAGTGCAAAAGACTTGCCAAGATTGGGATAGGACAAAAGTCATTCACGACTTTACTGGTTTTGGTCATGAACTTATGTCACCAAATAACATTAAAGTCTGCTTGCTTTCTTTTTTTTTTTTTTTGGTGGGCCATTTATTTTAAATGGCTCACAAAATAAACGGCCACCAAACAGCCATCCAAAAAGTCATTTTTTGTTTAATTTTTAATCTTTTTCATTTAAAATAAACTACACTAAAAAAAAAAAGATCTTGCATGAAATCTCAGTCTTCTTAAGAGAATCACATTCCACTATTTGGGACCCTTGGCTCTTTATGCCCCAACCCAGAGTGCATTTCCTTTGTACCAAATTTTTTTTTTTTTTTATTAAATATAAGAGTAATGTCAAATGTCATCTACGTGTCTTTTTTGTTTAACTAACGTAGCTTTTTAAAATTATTATTGAATTTTGATTCAATAGTAATTTATTATAAATACAATGATAATTTTAAGAGTTACATCAAGTTTAAAAGAACACAAAATAAAGGCATGGATATTTCTTTTAGCATTACTCTAAATATAAACTTAGTTTTCCTTCTATCTTTGTGGGAAGAATTAAATTTTACATGAAAATTGTCTTTATTAGCAAATTTTTGCCCATATTAATCTTCAACTAAGCTAATGGGAGCACCGTAAGGATTGGTTGATGCCTTAAAATGCTAATTAAATTTTAAAGAGAGAATATTACAATTTACGTATTTATAGTTCGTGATAAGAGGATGTACATGCGGCATATATCAACCGCATGCATCCATTATCTGCTATCCACATATGCGGATACAAACTGCATTCGTATACCATTTATATATAATTATATTTTTTATATTATATTCCAAACGACGTGTTGGATAATTATATGTTTACATTGTTTTCAAAAAGTAATGTAAAATCAATATATTTTCAAAAAAATTAAAATCAAACATTTTCAAAAATATTAAATCAAAACACTAAAAACTAGTTCAAATTATTTTCGAAATCGTTTAAAATAGGCTTTAATAAAGACCCAAAGAAGGCCAAAAAGAATAAAATAAGTACAAAAAACTCATTATCTAATCTGTGAATAAAGGATAATAAACGCATTTAATCGGCACAATAACCACGCAAATGCAATTAGTAAAAGCATTATGCAAATATCTAAAAGGGATATCCGTATTTTGCGAATGCGGATACTACAAATAACCATAGCCACACCCACATCCACATGTACACCCTTAGCTCGTACTACATCCGAAGGATTAACCAATGATTTGAAAGTTTCCTTCATATCAAAGTGCATCTGTTTTTGATTGGATAGTATAATTCGAGTTGCAATGAGGTTACCTATTTATTATTTGTGTTTTCTAAACGTTCTTCTTGAGATAGAAGATAACACAAACTTGAATAATTTTTTGATAAGTAATGTTGTATATATCAAAAAACACAAACTTAAATAATTAGATTAAAAAACATTAAAGGACGCAAAATTAAGCGAATAAAATGCACTTCTTAAACCCCACATTAACACTTAAACTCAAAGCAACCTATAGAGAAATAAATTGTAACTAATCCAACCCCACCTCATTCCCACCATTGTAATTTAAAGATTTTTTTTTTTTTTTTTTTTTTTTTTTCAAAACCACAAATTCAAATATCCAATGTCTTCCATCATATATGCGGTTTCCACCAGCCGCAGCTTAAGAGAAAGAAAGCATCTGTGAATACAATGTCAACTCGTCTTTTTCTTTTTCTTTTTCCTTGTTCACTTTTTCGCCCCCAGAGGGAAATAAAAAAACGTTATACAGCTGGAGAATACTTGCTCACACCACCAATTCATATGTACAGACCGTCTTGACTGGAACTTCAAGACCGGAAATGTAAACTCATTTCATACTTTCTACCAAGAGTTTTTTAAACTTACCTCCTTGCCCAAAGCCAGCACCCTGCACAAATTTAAGAATTTCCATCTACAGAATGTACATGAGACACAGAACAACCACATACTCTGGCAACACGTCGGCTTAATTAGTTGCCAACACGTCAGTCTTTATTTACACTGCTTTTCGCTTTGATTGTGCGAAAATTCTACACCATCGATCCCTAGTCTTGAAGGCCTAAAGCGGAACTTTCTCCCTTCTCCCCCCATTTTCAATGAGATGACTCTGTAATTGCACAAACCCAGAAGCTTTTCTTAATTTATGCATCAACCTGCGAAAAGGAGAAAAAGATGGGACCAATACAGAGTAATCAGAAGCAATCAGAGACATTATTAGTCAAGCAATTGTTGCGTCTATGGTTTCAGGTCTCTTACCTTCTTCAGAAAAGGAAAACATGCCACCAAGCATTTCATCGTCCTCCCCATCCTCCCCTGGTTTTTCCCTCTCACAGTTGCCGCTGTCAACATCAACAGTACCAACTTCAGTTAATCCATGGCAATTGTGCTGCATTATCTCAAAGTGCCCCGCCTTAAACAACGGCCCAAAATCAACTGGATTGTGCACAGTTGCAGGCGCCTCATCAAGGCCATTCATATTATAAGCATATTGGTCAGATCTAAAATTTGAGACCTCAGTTATCCCATCAGTGTTTAAACATGGGGCTTCGCTTGTGACACAATTGTCAACTTGAGAATCGACATTTTTTGGATGCTCGGATGGAATAGATACAATGTTTGAGGAGTTCTGCTTCAATACAGACGGCTCAACATTAGCATTCCCTCTTCTTTCCAGGTAAATCTCATTCAAAGTTTGGCAACCAGATGCATAAGACTTCTCACTATTTATTTGATCCAAGTCAAACAAATTCTCGATTCTTCTTGATGAACCTGAGACGAGTTTTGAACATAAATAAATTAATAGGAATTCATGTGGACTCCATTTTTAAGTATAACACTCCTAAACCAGAACTGCATGTTGGCTAGTAGCTACACTAAGGAAGAACTAGCACATCCTGGAGTGGAAGGATTATATCTTTAGACTCTTTCCTCCAGTAAGTTAATGCAAAAACAAGAGAGCACTTTCAGCAGTTTGACATTAATTGTTTTCAATCAAGCATAATATTGACAGATGATGTCCAAATACCATTTAATTCTGAAAACTCATTTCTTACCCCCATCAGAGCTTTCAGTTGAACTAAGTGATGCTGGCTTTGAGTGACAAATAACAGTCTCTTCGTTGATCTTGCCTTCACCTGGATGAGGCTCTGAAGATGATGAATAAGGATATCTTCCACCAGAAAGCTCTCTGAATCCAACAACAACAAGCAAGTACTCCATAAATAGCAGAAATAATCAGCACAATAAAACAGGACTCATGGACACAGACAGTTTCTTCAGAACAATGAACTTATATGACGTCAGACAAATTCTGGGATCATGTCTGACAGATTGAAATTCTCAGTTTCTTCAAAGTGAACAGAAGATTTGCTTTAACTTTATAAATCTCAGAGCAATCAGACAACACCCCAAGTTGTCTGGGCAACACTCCAAAATTGACAAATGGCAAAAGTAGAAGATAATGTGAGAAATTCTTGGCAGATGCAACTAGACCTAAGATTGCACATTTATGTCACCAGATAACTGTAAACTGTAGCAGCCAAGGAATATACATTTATGATCAAATATTGAAAGGAAAATTATTGTTGTAGGCACCAAAATCTATTGAAAGTATATGATACAAAATTAACCCTAGCAGTAACAAACCTCAAGGCTATGGTAAGAAACCTATAAGCCATCTTTAAATACTTCGAGAAAATCCATCATGAACTTGGAAAGAAAAAAGATAAGAACCATCTAAGTGCTTTGGTAACAACGAAAATATGGACTAATGAAGTGACACCTAGGCATAAAAAATAAAGGTAAAAGTATAATTTATCCCGCTTATCAACAACAACAACATCGGCAATAATAACAGTTAATAGAAGTCGTTGAAAGGTTACTTTGACATGTCCTTTTCAATTAACACGCAAATAGACCACCATCCTTGTCCAACAATAGACAAGTTCAAAGCCATCTTAACCACAATCATTTATCAAGATACAAACATGAAAATATCATGACAAGAATCAATAACCAATTAATATAGAGATACCAAAACCAGAAACAAACGTATAATATATGGGCATTACCTGTCACTCCAGTCTGATTTGATGCTAAGGAAATGGTCAAAAACAGGCAATAATTCCTTCCGCCTTATTTCAACTTCATTGATGGGGACTTTTTCAACTTCAAACTCTCCATGATCAAGAGTATCAACTCTTGGAGAATCCATCATATAAAAACAGATCTACAATAATAACAATAAAAAATTAAAAATTAAAAAAATAAAAATAAAAATCACAACCAAAATAGCAGAAGATAATGGTCTCACAACTTTAACACAAGAAATACCTTAGATTTTTGCCATATTGGTAACCTTCCAGAGCTTATCTGCACCTCTGCATTAGATATGTACCAGTGAGATCTTTCATGAGACTTTTCAGAAGTTGTCACCATGTCTTTACCCTGGATACCATCATTTATGTACAGAAAATCCATTCCATAGTTATCTCCAGAACCTGATTTATTATGAATCACCTCAGTAGCATCTTTTCCATGAAAATTGGTACCAGAAAAACAGTCCTCTCTCTCTGGCCAATCTGACCTTCTGCATGCATCCCACCACTGAATGGGTTCAACTTTCACTCTTAACTCATCCTCCTGCATATGTACAAATGAAGCTGACTGGTTCCTTGAACCACTGTCACATCTTTCGATCCCAACTAATGGCAGAAGTTCATGTTGAACTACATAACCTGATGGAGTATAAACTAGCAGATGCTCCAAAGTATTGGCCTTCGAGTTAGCATGCTGAAGACTTTGAGATAAAGAATTATGAAAAACAGCAGCAACAGCACCAGATGGCACAAAAACCTTTCCCGTTGCAGAGGCAGTAGTATTGCTAACTGTATTAAGCCATCCGAAACTGCTATATTTTATTCTGCTCACAACAGAGAGGGCAACAGGTGGTGGTGGTGGTGGAAAAGATTGCTGATTACTGATGCAAGACGAAGTAGACCACCAAGGTGCAGACAAAGCCGGAAACAGGGAGGGCTCTTCACCTTGGGAACTAAGCATTCTAAACCCTGCATCGCCACCAAAAGGGGACAAAACAAAAACATGGCAAGTCCCCTTGGATGAAACAACTGCAATCCACTGACTGTAATGACTAAAGCAAATGTCTTGAATTATCTGTCAGATAGATAAACAGAGAAAAGGGAATTAATAAAACTTATATGAATCTAGGTCTTACAAGAAAATCAATCTGTAGAAACCAATAATCATCTTTAAATTGAATGTATACTAACAGCTGATGTTATCCCACGATGCAGCTGGTAAAGATGCACATGAGAAGAGCTCCAGTCATAACTTTGAGCCCCCGATCCACTGCGTATGCAAGATGGCATTATCCGGAAGACATTTATGTTTTTCCCATACACCGAGGCAGTAACCAGAAGGGTCCCACTAGGGTCAAAACTTAGTGCAGATATCGGACTGGTATGAGCTTTAAATTGCGATATGACAGCTCGGGAGACAAAATCCTTGACAACAACCTGCAGTCAGCCATTACTACTGAGAGTCACCAACTACATCTCACTTCTTCTTTCCTTTTCAGCATTGTCATGTTCATAGACTAAATAAAACATTAACGTTTTATTTATTCGGTCAGAAAGAAGTTAGGGCCGAGCAGTCATTATATGCTGGTAGCTTTTACTCCAGATAAAGAATTTAATGATGGTCAACTATATCATGAAAACTTTGCAGAATATGACAAGAAAGCATCAATAAGTTTAGCCACCAAAAAGTTTTTTTTTTTGATAAGTAATAATCAAGTTTTATTAAAAGCATAAGGCGCCCCTACGTACACTGGAAGTATACAAGCGGGAACACCTAACTAGAGAAAGAAAAAGAAAGAGCAGAACCCGAAACTCACCCACAAAAGAACCCCAACAGACCCACCCAAAATCCCTCAAAGCAAACACCCAACAGACCCATTCAAAAACCTTCAAGAACAAACACCCAGAGAATCCCAAAAGCCTTCAAAACCCACACAAATCGTTAGAACACAAAAGCCCTAAGATACAAGCCCTCCCACCCGAAACCCAAGACCCATATAGAGGCTCAGCGTTAGCCACCAAAAAGTTATGCTCCAAAAGTAAAAGAGAGAGTTCATTTCCAGCATTTGAGTGAAGTTTTACATCATTATGTAACATATCAAAGGCATTATGATTCAAGCATAATAATAGCAGGGTCGGCTGACACCATTTCCAGGACAAACAACAAACAAAACTTACGTTTCACAAGAGATTTTTAACTTTCACATCAGATAGGCCCAATATTAAGATCAATGGTCTCCATATAATAGTTAGAATACGCAAATATCCAGAGGGAATTAAAGACAAACCATCCCCGCATTATCCATATCTGATCCTGCATGCCTGCCAACTTTCGCGCCTGAATTTGGTGATACTGGAGAGTTCGATCCATCAGGGAGCCGTTCTTGACAATATTTAGATAAAGTTTTGCATCCCATGTCCCCCAGGTTGATTAGTCCAGCAGCCAACTGTTTACTAGACTCCATTGCATAGCGAGCCACCAAACTCCCACTGCCCGGTGATGTTGATGGGCTAACTCCAGGAGAAGGAGAGAGGTTTTGTGGGCTTAAGCGACCCATGTTAGACACCAGCGGGTTGTTGGAAGCATAAGCTAACCACCTTGGACCCACAGCCATCGGACCAAAACCAACGTTAACCCCACCGGTTCCCTGTCCTGCCAACCGAGGAACAGGATGGGTGAGAACACTGAACTTATTCTCGAGAGTGAGAGCGTCAAAGCAGTAAATCTGCCACCAAATATCAAAAAGATTTAGTCAATTAGGTGGTACATAACCCTTATATTATAAATGCCACTGCTTTCAATAGATTGATATCACGATAGTGCATCACACCTTCAGAGTACGAATCTACTTCTTAAGTCCTGACTACCAAAAAGGACTTCAAAAATTAAGACCAATTACTGACAGAAATACACCATCCCATTAACAGCCCAAATCTATATCCTAAGCAGCAGATTCATTGAACAAGTTAATTGCAGACTCATGATAACATATAGGTGCTCACGTTAGGAATTAGGAGTTAAAGGCAGATGAATACAGAGTACAGAAAATCCGAAAAATATACTGGATGGTTAAATATCATTCAACCTACATATCTGTACTTCTAAACTTAACGTGGTTCTAACTAAATAAATGCCATAGATAAGCCATCTTACTTGTGTTGCAAGACCCACAGCTACTATCCGAGGACTGCATCTAACCATACAGACAGCAGACCGGAATCTCAGGACATGCACAAAGCAATGAGACCTAAGGGAGTAAAATCGAACAGCTGTAGGAGAATTGGCACAGTTTCCTGATCGGCACTCCATGTTACCATCTCTGCCTAACCCACCCAAATTGCTACGGTTTTGACCAAGGCTTGAACTATTGGTTTCATCCCCTGCAACAACCAGCAACAAAGGATGTGACATTTTGAATCCTTCATTACCATCAGTCAATGCAGGGAAGGGCTGAATCTGTAAGAATGAAACTGGGCCATCACGCTTCGAAACGAGTTCACTGAAATTAGAGGCATCCTCAACAACAAGGACTTGAAAGCCATTCTGATAACCAAGCAAGAGAACATGTTTGAAGACAGATGGAACAAGCTCTAGCCTGTCAAAGCCAGCCCAGGTTACCTGTTCACCAACCAAAGTTCAGAAGCACAATCTGGTAAATACAGCTCTACAAAAAGGGGAGCAGATGCATAAAGCAAAGAAATAGGGAATCCAACACTACGCATTGCAAAAAGAAAAAAAAAAATGTCTTCAGAATCAAAATATTGTATAATTTTAACCCCAATCCACATATGCTGGAAGAAATATACATCATGACAACACCATGGAATATTATCTATAAGGTGCAAGCTAAAAGAAAGCACCAAACACCATTGTATAAAATTAAAAGCCAAAAGAATTGCATGAATGGCATATAGATTAACTCTAGTAGAATACATATGTAACCATACCTTTTACAAACAGTCTTGTTTTTCCAAAGCAAGGTCATATTTAAAATACAGTTCAAACACTTAACAAAGTGTCATTCAAACACAATCATTTCCCACATAGTCAGTATCATGCCCCTTTAACTTAATTTCCAAACTAAATTTCACCAATCTCCCAGTAAACTATCACAAACTATGGGAAGAACCAAATGCGACAGATTTGGTAAGATTATATGTTCTTCACTCACATATGAGAAAGGCAACTTGAGGTCTAAATTTTTTTACTATACTAGCACCATATAACTTGCTCAAACAGCTAAAGCACTATTAAGAAGCTGTGTATTAACTTCAACATAGGGGTGATCACGGATGACCAGTTGGTAAAAGCCCATAAGCATGGACAGAGCCAGGTGGGGATGCCAATCCCCTCCCCAAAAAAGAAAAACAGAATTTCGTAGTTTCATTACATTAGACCTATTTTTTAGACTAAAAATGTGGTGTTCATTTTTTAAAAAGAAAAAAAATAAAATAAAATATACAATGAGAATAAATAGTTTTTTAAGCGCAAAATCGAATACACTGTATCACATACTTAATTTTTCATTGTCAATACACGATATTATATGTTGAAATTTTCCTGAAACATCCAAACATTTAGTGGATAATTTTTCTTTTAAAATTACAATATAAAACTAGGTTTTGAGTTTTGTAATTCTAGAGATACTTTCAAAGTTGTAAATATTCTCTCTTTGTCTCCCCCCTCACCAACTTTGGCTTTCTTCCCCTGTTTTTCTAGTTACCACTAAATCTATCTTTCATCCTATTATATTAACAGAAACATTCTTAAGCCAATCCCCCCACTACATTTAAGCTGAAGTTGAATAATATATGTAGTCTCACTCACAATGTAACTTATTCCTCCGTATTTAAACATATTGCACGTACACGTGTGTTAAAATCTTATTGCAGCATACAGTCTGCAGACGATTTGCATATACTCAAAGTGCTCCTGGCTTCGCCACTATCCATGAGGCCTATGGCGTTTTTGAGTTCAATTGAGATACTCAACAGGCTAGCCACGTAATGAAAGTTTCAGCTCTGAACTAACATAAATTTTGACAGGCATAAAAATCAAAGAGATTTTACAATTAAATCTCCCATGCGAAGCAAACAACGATGAACAGTATTAGGCAGAAATTTGAAGCATATATCAAAGCAAGTCTGGAATTTACGAAATAGGAGAGAAATGAAAAGTCAAAGTCTGAAAGATGTACCTGATCCTTGTGATCCTCGGAGGAAGCAGAGGAAATCGAAGCGGCGACCGACGCGCCGGCAGAGCGTACCGTGGAAGCGACGGTGCTGGCATTCGTGGAAAAGGTCTTGAGGCACGAAGATATGGCCCTCAGAGAGTTGGGCAACAAGCCGTTGTTCTTTCCCTTTCCCTTCTTCATCATCCACCACTACCTCTCTCAACTGCCACAGACTCGCCGGAGCTACTCCCTCCGCCACCTCCTCCCTCTTCCTCCACCGCCTCCGAAGACGAACATCTCCGATCGCCGCCGACGATCGGGCATGTCATCCGATTACTTCAACACGATCGCAATCGACCACACAATCCCAAAAGATAAACACTCGCACAAATCTCTTCTCCGTTTCCTTTCTGTTTGACTTTCACACCTCCACGAAGCCTCTCTCTCTCTCTCTCTCTCTCTCTGTGTTTTCTGCTCCTATTTCACATTCTCTCTCTCTCTCTGTAGTTTCAATCTAAGTTCACTCTGCTTTCTTTCGCTTTCTCTCTCTCATCCACTAGAGTTATAAACACACCGCTTTGGGCTGTATAAGTTGAATTTCACTTCTTCTTCTTCTCCTTTTTTTTTTCCTTTTTCTTCTTTTTTTCTTATTTTTCTTATTTTGGTTAATTTTGTTTTTTTCTAAATTTTAAGGAAAATAATGTAAATAAAATAAAATATTTCTAAAATATGATACACCTGTACTTTCACCTACTGGGCCCAGGCCAGGAAGTCCATTCCAAGCAACGATAGGCCGAAATCGAAATTAGTCCATCGATTCAACCCCATTTCCGCAGTGGTAGAAAGATTGCAATAGACTGCTTTGCACTCAATCCCACCTCTTATTTAAAAAGGGGTAACACAGCGACTTATTAACAAATTTTTTGCGACAGAGGTAACAAGATCCTTTTCATTTCAAATGAATTGAATGATATCCTGTTTAGTTATAGTGGAGGGGCATTTTTGTTTTTTCACTTTTTGAGGGAACAAAAATATCACTCTACTAAAACTAACTAGATATTATCTAGTTCATTTGAAATGAAAAAAATCTTAATTCACGATGCAGAAGGTATGGCAACACCACTTTCCTCGAAGGAATAGTTGGTATTAAATGTTGCTTACCCACGGTGTGACAACTCAATCGAAAGACACTACGTGGCAAAATTGTATGAGGAAGACACCTTCACCGGTCGTTCCACATCCCACCGCTCACCTCCGCGCCTTCATCAAACTCCCATGTCCCGTGGCCTTGGCCTTCCAAATCCTGCTCCCCCTTGTCCTTTTCAATCTTCAACAGATCTTTCCTCTCAACAACCACTTCACGGCGGTCATTACTATTACCTCATGTGACTCCTTATCTAGCCTCCTTGCCATTTGTTATCGGGTTGTGCAACCCTTAAACATGCTCATATTGTTTATAGTTTCTTTAAGACCATCAATAGATTCACTGTATATTGTTTGTGTTTGTATTTGTTTCAGTATTGTCTTTATTGTTTGAACTTTGTTATTGAATGCCCACTCATTTAGGGTTGCCATAAGTTTCACTCATTCATTTGACACACTTATCCCAAACTTTCTTCCCTTCAAAGAACAAGAGGTTTTTTAAGTCTCTTGATAATTTAGGCATCATAGATTCATAGATATTCTCACCGGCTCACCCCCATCAGCCTCTAGAAGCCATTCTTTAGTGTTTATAAGTTCCCCTCATCAAGGAAGTGGCATGCAATTTTCAACATTATCATAATAAAATTCTTAAAATGTCAATATTTGTAATTAAATTATTTAAGATGACTTTTATCATCTCAATATTCATCATAATTATTAATGTATTATAACTAGTAACATTATATTATATGAAATCAAATAATTATTTTTTCAAAATTATTAACAATTTATTCAAGACATTAAAAAAAATGAAATATAAAGTATTTTTTAAATGTAAATTTCCCAAAAATATTTATATTATATCACATCATTTTTTTTATTAAATAATAAATTATCAAAATCATTATTAAACATACTTAAGTTTGCTTAATGGACCGAAGATGTAAGAATTATAAATTAAATAATCGATCCTAATCCGGATAAATAAAAAAATGGTGGAAACCGCCGATATTGAATTATTGATAGCTTGAGAAAGAAAGAATATCTTATTAGTGATGCCCAAGTTATCCCCTGACACACGCCGTTTTGGTTTTGCTTGTTTTCATCGTTTTGGCATTGGGATTCGATAGTTGATTTTATTACTCTAATCAATGTCCCGTCATTGACAAAGCTAACTCGTCTTTTTCATTTATTGTGATGGGAAATTGCAGTTTCAGTGCGAGTATACTATTTGAGTTAAGTGTAAAATTAGTTGACGCGGTTGCTCTAAATCATAAATTACGTCCCGTCATATTAAAAGAAATTTAAAAGTTTCTCAAATTATAATTCCCTTTATTTTATTTGAATTAAAAAATATTTAATTAGATATAATATAAAAATATTTATTTGAGTTCATTTTGATAGGACAATGATCGATTTGTAATTTAAGCCAATCATATGAACTAATTTGCATTTATCCCTTAATATATTTTTTTTTATGAGAGTGACCAATAGTTTTTATTAGGAGTTTTTAATTATCAATAATTAATAAAATAATAAAGTGAATATCAATTTAATTAGTTTGTTGCTCACTCGAATTAGAATCATCTCCAATTCATTTGAACCGGAGAGCATTCAATCAGTTATATTTGAGAGGCATTTTCGTCACATCAAAAAATGAAAAGACAAAAATTCCTCTCAAACATAACTAAGTAACTAACGAGATGTTCTCCACTTCATGCTCACTTATTACTTAGAATATAGTTGTGTAAAACGAAGAGAATCAATTTTAAGTGAATATTTTATTTTGTTTGGAGTTAACTATGTACGTGGTATTACGTCATTTAACAATTTTTTTTTTTCAAAGAATATATAGATTATTAGACCTATAAAATCTAATTTAACCATAACCGAGAAATGTTAGTGGTTTTGAGACAGGATTGGCTACAATATTTTGGAACCCATTAGTGTAACATGCCTCGTGTTAAAATGCTGACTAAATTTAGAGATATGTTATAGGTTATTCTCTCAACCATCTTGTAATTATATCTTTTTGCAAATTTAATAGATTCACCAGTATATACAAGGGCCAAAGGCCAACAAAATTTGTTGCTAGGGATCAGTATGCTCTATTTATTTTTTTATTTTTATTTTTTTTTTTTACCTTAATTTTTTTTTTTCCTTATGAATTATGGGGGTATGGCCTCTACCCCTCTTTCGTCCCGGGATTTACCCATCTTCTTAAAATAGAAAATAATTTTTATAATTATTCTTAAATTTACATCTATTCGACTATTTAAACTTTTAAAATAAATAATAAAATGACATAATTTCCTTCCCATTTGGTCATATTATGTTCAAGATGACACCATTTGGGCTTGGAAATTACCTAGAGACTCAGGACATTTTTGAAATCTAGAGGATTTTGTAATTAGAATCTTGACTTTAGTATTTTATGTATATAGAATGAGTTCATAATAACCCTTTTGTGATAACATCCTAGAGGATACTAAAATGATGTCATTTGCGGAACATGGCTATTTGGTTAAACTAAGGGACAAATATGGCGTCACTTCAAATTCAATGCACTAGTTGTTGTTATTTGCAAAACAATAATAAAAGTTTCATCCGGTTTGATAACATTATTTAAAAAAAAAAAAAAAGCTTTTTAGGTTTTAATAAAAAAAAAATTACAAATAACTCTAAATATAAATACTTAAAACTATTTTTATTTTATTTTTATGTCACATCAAAATATTTTAAAAAAAAAAAAACTCTCTAAATTTTTTTTATCAAACAAATATTTTTTTTTTTCAACTCAGTTTATTAAATTGTCATTAATTAAATCGTTTCGACAATTTTCTTAGCTATATATATAAGGACTAAGTTTAAAAGAATTTTAATGGAGATTTGATTTAGGTGCTGTTTTAAAGGTTAAATTGAATTTTACTTTTATCTCTCATTCTCATAAAACACTTAAAATTCAATCAAAACCCTTAAAAAAAATAAAAAAAAATTACCGCATCTATATTGTAATTTTATTTAAAGTACCTAAGCCTAATCTGTTGGTGGGAGTGCGTAGCCTTGACAAGATTGGGGGTTTATGTGGTGTTGGATATTAGCGTGAAAGATTCATTGTAGCTGATTTTTGGTAGGTTCCTGTATAAAGTAAGTCTAACCTAACTCATCCACTCATCTACACAATCATTCACCCTACTATACTTTATTTATTATTATTATTATTATTATTTTTTAAGCTTACCCTATTATACTATTTTATAGATGACATTAACTTCCGGTGAAAAAATTATTTTATATTTATTTTCAAATCTTTTTGTATATCTAAAAAATTAAACCCTTTCAGTACCCCTTCTTTACCTTTGTTCTAATAATATGTCTTATAAATTTTATTAAAAATGCATCTAAAAATCATACGTTTTAAGGACGAATCGAATTTACTTATTTCAATGAAATTCAGGCAGTTTATAAAAAGATAGCAGCATGGCCCATCTTCTCCAAATAGCTTAGGGTATAAGGCCCCGCAACCCCCTCATTCTCTATGGACGGATTCCTTCCCACCCGATTTCGAGGGAAACTTTTGTTCGTAATATAAAACTTGCTCCAACTAAAACTGTACAGAGGATTCTCTACAATGCAAGTTAATTGAACATTTCAAGCTTCCACCAATGTCACTCTTTGAGGTTGTTCTTTAACATCCTTCTAAGTAGACCGGTTAGAAACCATAATCCTTCGTTTCTTGTGGCTAAAATGCTAATGATCATCAACATCATGTAATTTTTGGTTGAATCGGTCGCACTCTTCTGCACTGATGAGCTCGCGGCGAAGAGCTTTTCTGAAGAATGTCGTTCGACATTGTTTCATGCTTTTTAAGCAGCTGAAGTCACCATTTAGAAGCTGCAGAACCTGCTTCCCATGTTCAAATTAAAATTGTTAAACATGGTTTCTTTGCGGCTGCAATATGCAAAGTCATCACATTTTACTCTACACCGACTCAAAACTTCTGTTTACATCATATTAAATAACCGATTATCCCAAAAATTTAAGAATATGAACGTGACATATGTTGCGATTAAGGGGAAATTTTTTCAAAACTTGTCTTTGTTAAAATAATGATTAAGTGATTAAATTTACATCTTCCTATCAGCTTAAGCTTATGAGACAACTGGTAATTTAACATGGTATTATCCTCCCAAAATGATATTTTTGTCCCCCCAAAATAATATTTGTGTCCCCTTTACCCCCTCTTCCGGTATAAAAAAAAATAAAAAAAATAAAAAAAACTTAAAATACCCATATTTATTTAGGTTTCCTGCATATTTTAGTTCACCAAGAAACTCAATTGAATTTGGGACTCTGAGGGGTTATTTTGCAGTCATTTGGGTCACAATATTTATTTTGACATCACAAGTTAAATGATTTAAGCATTTATGATATCACCATTATTTGATTTGATTCTTAACATTGTTGTTGTTTGGAGCTTTAATAGATTGTTATTAGAAAGAGTTCATGCTTAAAGGTACCTTTTTTCTTGGACCTTATATATCGTATTTAGTTTATTTTACTAGTTGTTTATACTATTGTATATTTGTGATACCATGAGATTAAATTTAAGACTTCTATATTTTTATTTTATATAAACACGCACAAACACACATATAAAGATATCATATGTATGCTTTTGTATTTATATAAGTTTGTCTCTCCAACTTACATAAAAATAAAATAAAAAAAAACTAAAAAGTCACGTCTCCCACACTAAAAATTTTGGTTTCGCTATCACTTTAAAATGACTA
Source organism: Corylus avellana (assembly GCF_901000735.1). NCBI lineage: Eukaryota > Viridiplantae > Streptophyta > Magnoliopsida > Fagales > Betulaceae > Corylus > Corylus avellana. Next base: position 13,556,866 of record NC_081542.1, read on the forward strand.
GTCAATTTGAAGTTTAATTCCTTATAAATTATAATTATTTATAAAGTCAAGTTTTAGCACCCATGAGTGTTTTCATAAACCACCCACTCTACATGAATTAGTACTCATCTTTTCAATATGAAACCGGGATGTTACAACATACCTGACTCATACAAGGGCGTCGAATTGAGGACTCTTGTATGCATAAAGAAGCAGCCAAGAGCACAAGATTCATCTGTCGAGAGTTGTAGGTATGAGCCAGAGAGGGATCAGTGAGCTCCATAATGGCATTCTTCTTCAGCAAAGGTTTTGCCTTGACACAGTGACAAGAAAAAGAAAACATCAATAGCTTCCAATTGAGTTGTGCATTTAACATACAACTCCAGCACCTGAATAGGCATATATAAGGAAGAAACATACCCACAAAACAAGGCTTTGCTTCGAGTAATCTAGGGCTCGGCGCCCTGTGACCAGCTCCAATAGCAGCACACCAAAGGCAAAAACATCAGTTTTTTCATCTACTATGCCATGCAGCAAGTACTCTGGAGCAAGATACCTGCACTCTAAGAGTTAAAGGGATGAGTCCATATGAGTAAAATGTTTGATGGATAATCTGACAAAAGAAAGTGGTTTACAAACCCAAATGTGCCTTCAAATTTTGATACTGTATGGTGAGTCCACTGCTCTGGTAGCCATTTTGCAAGCCCAAAATCACAAATCTGAAATCGGATATGATTTAAGTCCAGTCTACACAAATATCATGCATAAGGGATCGGGATCGGGAACGGGAACGGGATCGGGATCCCCGTTTGCAATTGTGAAAGCTCTTGATGGGGCCTATCTGCCCGAACACTTTGCAATCTCAATTGCAGAGGATCCCGGTTCGTTAAGCGGCTATTGACTAGAAAAATACCTGAGGCTCAAAGTCATTTTTAAGCAAAATGTTTGCAGCCTTAATGTCTCTGTGGATTATTCTTCTCTGACAACCCTCATGAAGATATAGTAAACCCTTGGCTGTCCCTAATGCAATCTTATACCTAACACCCCATTCCAGAATCCCCTTTGAACCTATAAAAACATATTTTCAAACAAGGAAATACAATTAAACAAGTCTGTAAAATTTTTAAAAAATAGTAACCCAAAAATGAAAACTAACCATAAAGCATAGAAGCTAAGCTCCCATGTAGAGATAGTTCAAGAACAAGGTGCATTCCTCCTTCAACCCCATAACCAATTAACTTAGCAGTATTTGGATGGTTCACATGGGCCATAATTCCAAGCTCTGATAAGAAGTCCCCTATAATCTCATCGGTTGTTCCTTTCGTTAGACGTTTGATTGCTACTAGCTGCCCATTTTCCAAACACCCCTTGTAAACTTCAGCATAACCACCCTTTCCAATCATATTCTCTGCAACAAGCAAAGCTTTATCCAAATGGGCATGCTGAAAATAAATTGAGATGATTTGACAGCATTTAAATCGGCATGGGCTTATAAAAGGGAAGAATTAATAGCTGATTCTCACTGTACGTTATCTCAATTGTATACTATTATAAAAACTACTGAATCGCACTACAAACCATGGCTGAAGTAGTTGGTTGCCCTCTGTAGCTCATGCAAGGTAAAGTTCTTCCAAGCTAACTTGGTGTAGTTCAAATCAATATCTACACGAAAATTTGTCACCAAAGCTGTGGCCTCCCTCATACTACTGCTCATTCTTCTTGAAAGCTTCATGACACTGAGAGGATGCAAAGTGGCTAATGACTGCTTGGATCTAATTCTCAATAGTTGGACAAATCCATGCCAATGCCAGCGAGAATTGGATTTTGAGTTTTGTTTTGCTTTAGAGTCTACATTGTGTTCTTTCGAAGAACATGTTTCAGATTCTGAGCTCTTAAAATAGTCCTCAAGAATTCCAACAGGAGACAAATCTACCTTCTTTTTCATAGTTAAAGATCAGAAACCTGACAAGAAACAAAGACATTACAACATGATAATGCAAAGAATGGTACCTGAGAAATCTAGAATTCAGAGTAAATAAGTGAAAGAAAACAGGATTTTTTTTTTTTTTTTTACCTTGAGCAGAAGCAGAGGCAACAGAAGTAGCATCTGGTTTTCTCTGCAAATATGACCCCCATATATGGATTAGAAGCCAACCCATGACAAAAAGAGCCAATTACAAGTTACCCATTAAAAAAAGAAACTTAAATCTGAGAGAAAATTCAGGTACACTGCATAGTTGAACTATATAAGAAGATATGAAATAAAAACACTAGAGTAGGTACAAAGAAATTTAACTGATGGCACAGGGGAGAAAAGAATGGTATCTTAGAAAACACATGGAAACAAAAACCAATAGCCTACAAATTAGAAAACCACAAAAATCTGGAGACTTTTGTTATACCAATCCAAAAAGAACCTTTCAAACTTGCAAGATAAACGAGATATGAAGAAGATGTTGGAATAATCTTCTTAATGGCATGTTTGTTGTGGAATTTACTGAAGAAGCATAACCCAAAATGAGAAACAAAAACTGAAGGCTTCCAGAACAGAAAACAAGCAACAAAATCAAAAAATCCATAAACCCACTAAATGAAACTGCATAATATGAAAATAGAAATTCAAGTTACAAGAGGTGGTGGAAACTCGGATTTGGACATACCATGGACAAGAAACCGAAGGTTGTCATGTCAGAGATCTTCCATGGACACACAGAAGAAAGAAACATAGGAGAGTGACACCAGAAGATAAGAGAAAAGAGAGAGAGAGAGAGAGAGAGAGAGAGAGATAAAAGACGAAGAAGAAGAAGAAGTGGGATTTGATTCAAGTTTACTCTTAATCACTTCAACAATGACTGCCTTTTCTACCTTTCCCGGGTCACTGTTTCATAGTTTCTTCTTCTTCTTTTTTGAAAAATATAAAAAATAAAAAAATAAATTTGCAAATACTAAATGAACAAATTGTTGACGACGGGGTCGTGAGGATTTCTCATGATAATCTGAGCTTATCAGTACACGGTGGCTTCATTGGTCAGAGGCGGCTCTCTGAATTTCTCCCTGGTTCCTTTGGGATATGGCACGTGGGTTTTAAGGCACGTGAAATTTGATCGGTCAAAATGTGTCCTATAAAAAAGACCATGCATTGCATAAGTTCGCCCGTATAATCGCAAGGAGGAAGAAAATAACAATTTAAGTTAGAGTGGGTTACATTAATTATCCATTTTACACCAATAATTATAGCTTGCCGTGTTTGTTAATTTACTTGTTTCTTTTCTGTTCATCCGTTTAACAGATTAATAAGCAATTCAAAATATAATTCCGTACACTTGGAGAACAATTCAAAGTATAATTCACCTTTATATTTAATTCTAATTCTTTTTCAAACTAAAAATAAAAAATATCCCTACATACCCAACAAGAAGTCATCAACATTACAAATTCAATTACTTCAATTAAATTTAGATATACGACTTGAGTGCTATTAGATAGGAGTGGCAATTAGTATTAGCATGTTGGGTTCGGATCGTATCGAGATCTGGGTATAAGATTATATAGGTCAACTCTAATTTAACTTATTTAATTAAACGAGTCAAACCCCTCAACCCTAACTTGATAAATTTTGTTTCAGGTTCGTGAGTCATGAAAAAAATCGTCAGTCATAGTGTCTTGTATCAAGATCTGGGTATAAGACTATCTTCTATATAAGTCAACCCTAACTCAACATATTTAATTAAACAAGTCAAACCCTTCAACCATAATTTGATAATTTTGTGTTGGGTCCGTATCAAGTTTGTGGGTCCGGGTCGTATCAAAAATTGCCAGTCCTAGTGTCCTGTATCGAGTTCAAGTTGTATCAAGGCAATGATATAATTTAACGGGTTAGACCCCTCAACCCTAATCCGCTAATTTCGCATTTATAAACAACCTTCGATTAATTATCAGATGTTTGTTAACTAATTAGTTTGTTTTGGATTCGCGGACTGTGACAAAAATTGTCAACCTTACTATTAGGGGTATTATAACTTTTATTATGAGTCCATTATAAATTGACGTGACAATTGTGTAGCACTTATCACGTCAATCAATGCGGATTTAAAATATCTCCATGAGTAATATCTACTTAATTATCATTGTTACTTTGTTAATCAACAAGTATTATCATGACCTTAGGTAAGGTATATAATAATTCTAAGAGTTTCCACAGACATACGACAGACATTAGCAATTATAAATACTTGCTCCATAATCATTCCAACATAATTAACAGAACCAAGCCCACAAGCAAGGGATTGTGATGCATGGACATGATGATTACGACCATTCTTCGCCCACAATTCAAGATGCTGACAACTATTATACCAATTGAAATTTCTGTTGCTTCTTAAAGAGGATTTGAATTGAATGTGTTTGATTTGTTTTCTGGTTTGGTGGCTCATTTCTATCTTACCTTAAACCACATCTACATTTGTTAAGATAGGTATGTTGTGTCAACAACCTTCGATTATTTACTACTTTGGGTGAAATTCATCACCAACTTATTTGTTCTTCCTGACATAAGCCTTTAAGTTCATATCAATGCTTTAAATTTAACTAACTAGCAATACTTGCCCTTAACATATGAATTTAATTAATATTATAATTTCTAATGAGACCTGATATGTAAAATTACTATATTAAATTGAGAAATGCTACGGTTCTTCTTTGTATTCTCATGATTTTAGATGGATATTATTTTCTAAAAAAAAATTAGAGATCAATGTGGTAAGTTTTTTTAGAAAACAATATCTACGTAGGATCAAGAAAATACCAAGAGGAACCGTAACATTTCTTTATTAAATTATCACCTATCCCAAAAGTATAAGCTTATAAAATGATAAATTTAATTATTTAATTAGTATTCTAACACCTTCAATCTCGAAAAACATATGTATATTCATTTGATCGCATCAAGTCTAACTTTTTTTTTTTTGTCAATTTGGTCTTTTAGCTCCATTTGAACGTACAATTTCGTTTCTAAAGTTTTGTATTACGGTTTAATACACTTAAGCCCCCTTAATTTACCAAACATTTTCAAAAAAGCTCCACAAAACATGTAGGACACTTGGATATATCAAATTACAATTTTGTAGCAAACAATCCACTCCATTAGCCTCAGCTGATAGGTTGAATGGAAAAGTGGTCATGTGCGTCGCATGTGACTATATGATCTATTGTTTTAGTAAATAGTGTTACCAACACATGAAATAGTAATGCATCATTTTGAAACCAAATATTTAAGAAAAGAATTTGGGGAAGCTAGCATTTCTTTTAACTTGAGCTACTCTTGTTAAGGATATCACTATGATTTCAAACTTTGTTGAGGATCGTTATCATTTAGGGCTGGCAATTTTGACACGATCCGCGAACCTGACACGAAGTTACCGGGTTTGAGTTTACCCTTAACTGGTTTGGGTCAAAAATGGGTCAACCCGTTTATTTTGTTCCTAGAGGGTCAACTCGTGGGTGACCGGCCACACTCGTTTAAATTATTAAAAAAAATAATAATAAAAAAGAAAAAGCCTACATGTGCTGCCTTTAGATTAAATGCCGATTTTAACCCAAGCTTACTAAGCAGCCCATAAAAGCTTCCTCCTTATTCTTGTACTCCCAAAACTGCACGTTCTGTACCTTGATACAACTATTAAGCATTATATCAATAATGCTTGCTAGCTGATTTTACCCCAATGCAATGTGCTTCATGTGTCCAACTTTATTGAATAAGCTGCAAATCTATTTTCACTTCATTGAGAATGTTCCTGCCTTTCTCTTTTTGCAAACCAACCCTAGCTGTCTCCTTCTTCCTTTCTTCTCACCCTAATTCCATCTCTTAAGTTTAACTCCTTAGATTAAACGCTAACACACTACCACTCGCTAGCTTTGCCTCTCTCTCTCTCGCCGTTGCCGCATCCATCTCTCTCAGCTCACGTCTCTTTCTCCCTCTCCCTCTCACTCTGTCTCCGATATCTCTCTTTCTCTCTTATTTTGATTTTGTCTCTAGATTAACACGGTAACCCATTAATTTTGGTGTGTCGTGTCCAAGTTGAAAATTTTCACCCATTTAGCTAAACGAATCGTGTCAAGTGAAAGCTAATAGGGTGGTGGGTCATTACGGATCATAAACGAGTTAACTCATCAACCTGTTTTGTCGGCCCTTATCATCATGTGCTTTAATAGAGCTAACCTCTAAACCCTCGAATTGGAATCTGATCTTAAATGACCCATTAGGCCCAGTCGGCTATTGTTATTTTTACAGCCCATTCTCACTTAGTCATCAAATTGGGATATTGTTTTTATTAAAACGAAAATAAATAATTAAATCTGTGATTGTATCTCAACAATCGGGGATGTAGCTCAAATGGTAGAGCGCTCGCTTTGCATGCGAGAGGTACAGGGTTCGATCCCCTGCATCTCCAATTCATTCGTTTTTGTCCCTCTTCAAGAACCTTCTCGTATATCCTTATCCCATTTTTGATTGCCCGCCCACTGCCCCCACAGATTCCGGGACACAATGTCCGTACCTCTCTTCAACCTCGCTCCCAATCTCGCAGTTTCAAGGCTCTGTTTCGGTTTGGCTGCTTGCTCTCTCTTTTCTCTTTTTGTGTTGGTTGCTGCTACTTACTACTCCTTCAAACGAGCTTAAAACCCTTCTCTTTTTTCCTCAGGAACCATGACTTTTGGTGAACAGAACACCTTGCCCGAGTCCTTTCGCCTCCTTGACGTGGCTTTCAGCGCCGGAGTCAACTTCTTCGACTCTGCAGAAATGTACACATCCTTAACCCCTGCGATTCTTTTTCTCGGTTTTTTTTTTTTTTTTTTTTTGGCGTGCTTATGAAATTTAGCTTCTGCATATTTTCTGTACTGTACACCGTTTTTCTTTGCAGTCTCTTTATGGGTTTTGTATTCTTTCGAGATATCAGCTTCTGTGTATGCGGTAACATTGTATGTTGGGAACTGCAGGTATCCAGTGCCTCAGCGTGCTGAGACTCAGGGTAGGAGCGAGGAGTACCTGGGCCGTTGGATTAATGATAGGAAGATCTCTCGGGACCGTGTCGTCTTGGCCACCAAGGTCTTAACTCAGCTCTAGAGCTTTTTGCTTTTAAAGTTACATAGTTTATCTCTAATTGGTTAATTACCATATGATCATGGTTAGTCCAGCAAGAGGTCACCTTTGAATGAAATTTAGTTGTCAAAAATATTTGTTTTACTGCATTGCTCGAAAGTCTTTTTTGCCTTTATCATTTGGAACTCTGAGTCCCACGCTCTGGCTTCAGTGATGGGTAGGTAGGCCAACCAGAAATCCCTGACCATGCTGTTGATTAGGACGATGAATTTGCTTTTAGTGCTTGTTTTCAGTTCCTTGCAATGATTAAATTTTCAAGACTATTACATGGAAACTTTTTAAGGATTTTGATAGTTGTCCCTTTTGAGAAATTTGGCTTAATATGTGTTTACTATTGGTTAGAAGTGCACTTAAGACCGATTAAACTTTATTATGACAGACATACAATTTTGTGATATTCTTTTAGGGGAATAGGAAGGCATTTCAATCTGAAGTTGAGTTTGTCGAATCTGGTTTTGGCTCCATAATGATTGTTTGGGTTGGTGTGTAAAACACTGAACTACATTTTCTGGATTAAGTTAGTCACTCCAGATTTTCCAGATTAAGTTGAGAGATCGTATATGCATATGAAGGCACCTTCTTTGTGGCCTCTGTATTGTCTTATATTATTGTTATTGTTGTTGTTATAGTTCAATATTTGTATATGTTATAGCCTCTTTGACTGTTCTGATCCTAGTGTTGTATCAAAATAATGGTTTATTGTGTATTGTTTTAATCTAGGTTACTGGACCATCTGGGCAAATGTCTTGGATTCGAGGTGGGCCAAAGTGTTTGGATGCCAGGAATATTACTGACGCCATTGACAACAGGTTGGTTTTTACACGTATTTATGTGTAGTTGCAGCAGGATTGAATATTTTGTATTCACCATGTCATCAATTGGACTAAATTTTTGGGACTAATTATTATTACCAATGGTTATATGCACACTACATGTTTGCTAGCATGCTATATATTTTGAGGAATCTCTTAGTCCTCTCTCTCTCTCTCTCTCTGTTTTTTTTTTTTTTTTTTGGGATAAGTAGCTACATTTTAGTTCTCCACTTTTATAAAGAAGGTAAGCTCACATGATTTCTTGTCTTGTCTTTGCATTTTTGCTCAGACATTGTAGACTTGGTCTTTGCAGTAGATTTAAGTTTGGACATTAACATTTTTGAAACAGGATGGTCCTCTGTAGGAATGCCTATGCCCTAGGTATATGTAAACGCCACTGCATAGTGATTGAAGAAGCGACTTTTACAAAGGAAATATTTTATGAATCCATCTCAGCGTAGGTTGCATAGAATATCCTTACCAGCTGGGCTAGAGAGTGTGAGATGATATTTTCGAAAAGATAGATGTAAATAGTGTCAGTACTACCTGGTATGGGTCTCCATGAGAACAACCATCAAGAAAAAACTATACAATGTTATATCTGGTGTTACCCTGATTTTTTCCTAAGAGTTATAGTGCATGGTTTCTTATAATGGGAAATTGTTATAGCATTACGGGGATGTTTTCTGTTTAGAAACATTATTGTATTTTTAAACTGAGGAAACCAAAGGATGAGATGTATGGTTCTTCAGTTATTCTCAAGCAATTTATATTATGCTCTGATGAGTTATTGTTTGTAATGGTGCAGCTTGCTGCGAATGCGAACCGACTACATCGATCTTTATCAAATTCATTGGCCAGATCGGTTTGTATGTGGATCATATGTCTAGTGTTTTCAGATATTGTAGATGTATATATATTTTTTGATAACGAGGAACCCCTTCAAAGCAAGGCCACTTCGTGTACCCATCCCTGTTAGGTAAACCTCGGACCTGTGTAAAGCACTCCCTCCACATGAATCGGGTAATACTCCGGTTTCGTTGGCGGGCTGACCCCAAAGAATTGTTTGCATCCAAGGGGATACAGCAGATATTAAAGTAGCTACATGGCTAAGCTCAATTTTGGGGATATAAGAAAAGAAAATTGCTTATTTTCAGTTTTGTTTCTTTTGCACCAACCAATATTGTACTCCTGAAGTAACTCATGGCTGATTTTGCAGCTATGTTCCCATGTTTGGAGAAACCGAATATGATCCAATCCGACAGTTCAGCTCGGTTGGTGTAGAGGAACAACTTGGTGCTCTTGGTGGAGCTGTTGATGCTGGTAAGGTGAGTAATGATAATCATCAGTTTTACCTCTATGTTCAATCACTTGATAACGTTGCCTTAACAATTATAATGGAAAATTTTGTTTGTAGATCAGATACGTTGGTCTCAGTAATGAAACACCATATGGCGTCATGAAGTTCATTCAGGTGGCTGAAAGGGTTCTTGGCCATCCTAGGATAGTATCAGTCCAGGTTGTGTGAGTCATCTGGTTCATAAGCGTGAGGCTTCCTGTTCTTCTTTTGTCTTTCTATTCCTCCGTCTCTCTGTCTCTCTCTAGTTTGGTGATGACAATGCTTATGCACATCTCATTTTCTGTGTGATAGAACTCGTATAGCTTGCTTTGTCGAACTTTTGATTCTGGAATGGCGGAGTGCTGTCATCATGAGAGGTAGTTCATGTGTTTACATCAATATATTGATTATTAATGTGGAATTTAAATTGAGCTTGTCATGTAAAAGGATGGTTAAAATTTGCCCAACTTACACAAGCCAATTTCTGAATAAAATTGTAGTAATAGAAAGAACTTAGCATTTAGAGAGTGTTGCATAGTGTTTTCTATGTTTTTAACTATTAATTAAACATGCTAAACTGCAGGCATCATTGGGATCATGAAATTAATGTTTAGGATGTTTGATTTTTTAACCTGATTAAGAGAAGCTGCTTTTGGCTTCCTTAGAAGTTTAATTATTTGATTTCATATTCACTCTGTCAGTGTGGCGCTCCTTGTATATGAAATTAGTTGCTAACATTATAGAATTTGGTTTTGAATATAACTTTGTTTTTCCTGAGCAGTTCTGGAAGGATTTAAGTAAGAGAGTGATTAGTATAAATGGTTCACATTAATGTGAACAAGAAAATTGGCAAATGAATTTTAATTGTTAGGAAGGGAAATGCGCATAGGGTAAGGATTCTTCTTTAGATGGAAAGACCCAATATAGGTTTCTCAAATGGATTTTGCTGCATTCATGAAGTTGTAATCTGATAAATTGAAATACTCTGTTGAAAGTGGTTGTCTTATGTTTTACCTCTTTCTTCTTCTTCTTCTTTTGTATTTTTTTTGTTTGTTAAATTCATCAGGATTAGCTTATTGGCCTACAGCCCCCTGGCAATGGGCATTCTCTCTGGGAAGTATTTTTGGCCAGATGGGGGTCCATCAGATGCTCGGTTGAATCTCTTCAAAGGTCAATAATCAAATTATGTATTTGATATTTTAATATGTAGGAGTTATCTCTAAAACTAGAAGTGAACTTATCTCATTTGGAACTATTGTGTTGTTTATCCTTTTAGGGAGGTATTCAGAAGGGGAATCCAGATACAACCTGTCCAATAACATCATAAAAGCAGCTACCATGGTAAGCAGATTCTTCACAGTTTCAAATTTTAATAATCTTGTGAGAGGCTCACTAAAAGATTACAAGAAATCTACATTTTTAAACTCTTTTTTTTTTTTTTTTTTTTTTTTCTAAAAATGAAATGTTTACTCACGATTAATGGTTGACTAGCGGCAGAAATAAAAGATGTGATGTAAAATTTTGATTGGGGAAATGGTGACTGTTTCAGCCGATTCTCTATTAAATTGGTTTAAATTACTTGGTTACTTATCAAAAAAAAAAAAAAAAAATTACTTGGTATAAAAATGGCTTAGTGGCTTGCATTGCCTTTTCAAAACAATGAAGAAATACACACATTATTGGTATGTACTTATTGGTATGTATGGCAGTTTTATTGTTGAGTTTAGCAATATTAGGGCCTGCCCTTTGCACACTGCTCTGGCTGACCTCTCTGTCTCTCTCTTTGCAGGAATATCTTGATATTGCCAAAAAATATGGTCTTCATCCTGTCTCCATTGCAATTGGTTTGATACTACTCCTTTCTCATTCTGTATCTGTAGATATGTTCTTATATGTAGTGACTAATTTTTATAGCTTTTCCAATTCTTGCAAATTTCTCATTGAAAATTTTGGAGCTGTATAAGTCAGTTTTGGATATAATGGAAGTTGTAGTTGCTCAGAATGTGACTAATCATCATATGAATGAGCATTATAAATTCAATTCACCTGAAGATCTGCACTCATGGATCTAACTTTATGAATCCCAATAATGAGAGGAAACCATTGCCCAAGGCCATAAGGGACAAGGTTTCTCGCCTAGACTCTAGACTAATTTGGGCAAATATGAAGTCATAAAGATTTGGGGAATCTATTGATCACCTCCTTCTTCATTGTGAGATTGAGATTGCAAGGGAATTATGGAGTTCGCTTTTCCAGTTGTTATGGTGTTGCATCGGTTATGCCTTGAAGGATAGTTGGAGAGGACAACTGGGACGTTGTACTGCTTTGGAAGAGTGGAGGTTGGATCCCATGTGTTTAATATGATATATTTGGAGAAAACGGAAAGCAAAGAGTTTTGAAGATCGTGAGATTATGATGTTAGAGTTGAAGAAGATGTTATTTCGATTCCTTTACACATGGATAATAGCGTTCAATAACTTGTCCGTTTTTATTTTTTCTGAGGTTTTGGAGTTTTGTTCTCCTTTTTCTCTATATTAGGGGTTCTCTTGTATCCTTCTTGTGTACTAAGTTGCACCCCTCTGTGCTTTTAATGAATTTGAATTACTTATTAAAAAACAAAAGATTTTTCCCATTTTTCCTCCTGCTCTTGTTATGTTAATTAGACAATGGCATTTCTTACGGCTCCTTTCCTTGTCCTTCGGTTGTTTACGTATTATGGTTTCTGTATGTACTTATCCATTGGGTACCAGTAGAATGCGGTTTGGAATGTAGAAAGTGTATGTGATAAAATCATAAAAGCATTCTTTTAGAAATATATTCCAATTGTGCTGGTAACATTGAGTTTTCTCTCCTGTGCTTCAATTATTTGAAGTTATCAATTTCTTTAGATGGTATTTGAAACCCTACTCGGTTTTCTAAAATGAATGGGGTTTCTCAAAAAAGGTATTTCATTTATAGAATTCATTCTACACGCATATATAAATGTGGGAATATGATCCTCTCTATTTCAAGGTCAAGATTTAAAGTTAGTGCATATATCTTTATAAAAAATTTAAATGATGTGGAATCTCATGTGCACTGTTAGATACACATTTTAAATCATGACCATGAAATGGAGAGGATCATTGTCCATACATGTGACAGATTAGTCATATCCTCCATTTATTGTGGCCCTTGAACATTTAGGGGGAGGATGATCAATTTAATATGCTATAACTGATCCATATCTTAGTCTAATTCTTCTTTCTTTATTTACTGAATCATCTACTGTTCTTTTGGCAGCCTTTGTTTTGAGACATCCTCTTGTTGCAAGTGCTGTTTTTGGGGCTACTAATTTGGAGCAGCTTCAGGAGGTTCTCAATGCATTCAAAGTTGAGCTCACATCTGAAATTATTGTTGAAATCAACAAGATTCATGGAAGGTTTCCCAATCCATGTCCCTGATCAATATTTAGTGCTGTTCAATTTCTTTGTCATCGGGTAGATTTGACGGATTGGCGTAAATGGATTGCTTGTACGTCCTACACTTGCTTTTGTAATATTAAATTTATTAGGTATTATTGATGACAATGATGCTGGAAAAGATCCTGCTTTCTGGAAAGAGAATTCAAAAGTTTCAATGCGAAAGAAGGCTGTCACTTTTGTTAGTGCTTTGCTAGTGAGAAAGTCATATGACAAAAGCTTGCAAATTCTTCAATTGTTCATGTGGGTACACATGTGCACCAACCTTAGTTTTGTATACTTGGGGCTCATGTGGACCCAGATTTGAAACAAACATATACATTTCAAGATGGCAAAAGTTGAAAGTCTTTTTTGAATTTTGGCTCCTATCAGGTATCAGGTCTCAGTTGTGTGGGCATTAATTGGCATGCTGCTACCTTTTATTGATCAAATGCTCGGGCTGTTGGTTGTTGGTCCCCTCTAGCACTACCCAGAAATGATGATACAGTTGGAGTCCTCTTTTGGTTTCTTTATTGTTAAATTATGGTGTACATGGTGTTTCCTCATTAGGTGCTGGAAAATCTATTATGGATTATAAAATGATTTTTCTCCATTTCACATAAAATGACGAGTTTTTGTTCCCGCAGAGTGGATCTACAATCAACGAATAAACGGGCATAAATTTTTACTTTTTATTTTTATACGAAATGGATTTACTAGAAAATATAACACAATTTTCATACAAGAGGATCTTCAAAAGTCATAAAAGTAATCATCAAATCATACAAAAATCTTAAAAACATGGAAATAAGGGAATTTAGATGGGGTTTAACACTATTGAGTATATGGGTTTTTCATTATTTTTCATCTACAAAACCTTTTTTTTTTTTTTTTTTACTCCATTTAAATATTTTTCTTTATTCTTTCTTTACAAAACCACTTCAAATCCATTTTAGAGGAAAGGGAATGACGAATTATTAAAAAAAGCACTCAACAAAAAAAAGGTTTCTCTAATTTTGCTACAAAGCTAGCCAAATTAACTAGCTGAATGTGAATGTGCAAACACTTTACAACTACCAAGTAACTCTACAATGAATTAATTAAAGATCCACTGTTGTTTTTCCTCTGGATTGCACATATAAAACCAATCATCAACAATCATCTTTACCAATAATGCTTTGATTAAATGTGGTCTACTTTCTAAGTCCCAGCCACCTGATTTAACCAAAAAAAAAAAAAAAAAAACATTTGAGTCCCATCAAATCATATCTAAACTCGTCACCATCCCCCACTCCATAAAACATCCCTCTGCAACATTTCAAATCAATTATTGAATAAAAAAAAAGAGTAGGTGAAGTTGGCATGCTTTCATATAAGTGAGGACTCTGATGAAGTCTCTCTATTCAAGCAAATGCTTAAACTCGATCTAGACCATTTTTCAATTGCCTCAAAGACTTGTCTAGCATGTGAATTTCATTGGGACCCGCTCTCAATTGTCTATCCGAATTATCTGTAATTCGAATAAACAATTACTGGAATATAGTATATTGTGTTGCGAAGTGGTACATTATTTGTGTCTTATCTAAACTTCAAAGCAATGGAGAGAAGAAATATAATATATGGAATCTACTAAGCATTTCTCTCATAAGCAAATAATAAACTGTAAAATCTCCATCATCCTTTCGTTGTCACCTCCAACCTTAAAACCATAAAGCCTCCTCCCTCTCCCTCAGTCCTTGAAATCAACCGACTATGAATTTTTATAATCGAATATAAAAAAAAAAAAAAAAAACAGGGTCAACTTTTCCCAACAGCAGAAATATTAAAAAAAGCAATAGGATTTCCATTAACACCAAAAGAATCTATATAATGTATTGTAATCAATTGGATATGCAATGCCCCCTTTGGATTTTATAATGAGCATCTCCTACAGTTGATGTGTTCGAATTTCACTGTAAAATTTGGACAGCCCACATAAAAAAAGAAAAAAGAAAAGGATGTTGTATGGGTGTGTTTGGCAACCCATTTATTCATTTTTTTACCATTCACACCACTTTTTCCCAAAAAAATAAACATAAAAACTTTTTTTTTTTTACTTTTTATATCATATTATTTACTTTTAACTACTATTTAAATAAATAAAAAATAATATAAAACAAAATTTTTTTACTTTTCACTTTTTTATACAAAACATTTTTACTTTTTTTAATGTCAATTCACATCAACTACAATATATAAGGAAAAAAGTGTTTACCAGATACACCCTTAGAATGCTGGACTTACCTGCCTCAAACCGCCTATAAAGAAGGCACTATAAGATTTACAAGCCTTGAACAGTTTACGTTATAAAATTTACCCATACCAATCACATAATCTCCTTTTTGTGCTAGAATTTCAATGAATTCGAACACCCCAATAATAGAGAGGGGACTAAAGGATTCACATGCCCTAAATAGCTTTAGGTGCAAAACTTGCCCGACATAAATCTCATAAAAGTTACCCAAATTTTAATAAAATTCAAACACCTCAATAATAGAGAGGAGACTATATGGCTCACATGTCTCAAATAACTTAAGACAAAGAAAATCTCATAGTCCCCATTTTGTGAACTGTCGGAATTTTAATAAAATTCAAACATCAAACACCCCAATAATAGAAAGGAGACTATAGTCTAATGGGGGCTCACATTCCCCGAATAGCTTAATGCGCAAAACTTTTACCTATCTAACTCTCATAGTCCCATTTTTGTGAGCTGTCCGAATTTTGATAAAATTGGAACACCCTAATAATAGAGAGGAGATTAGGGGCACCAACTTAAAAGCTGCCTGAATTTCAATAAAATTAGATCACCGGATAATAGAGAATGCCCATGGAGCTCCTGGGTTATGTATCCTCGTGAATGACCAGTGTCATAATAGCTGTGGTGGCTTTACGATGACAGCGAAATGAAGCTGCCACTTGTGTTACATGAACATATATGGTCCTGGTTGTACACCTCGTGCCTGCCCTTTTAATGGGTCTTGATGGTTGCACGTCTACGCAATTAAAAGGTTGAAATCGTCACCATTATCCTCATTAAGGTTGGTTTGGAATTGTAATTTTAATAAGTGTAATTTTTAAAGTTATGTTTTTGAAATTGTTAGTTTTTAAAATTGTAAAGGCGTTTGGTAAAAGATGTTAAATTTTTTTTTTTTAATCAAATATTTTTTATACGAAATTGTGATTTTAATTTAAATTCGAGTATTTTTAAATAATCACCATGTAGATTTTTTTTTTCTTATTTTAGATTAAGAGCCTGTTTGGGTGGTCGAGGGGGTTAAAAGTGTGCTTAACACTCAAAAAGTTCGTTCAAAGAAAAAAGTATCTGTTTGATAAAAAAAATTGAAAACATTTTTAAGGGTAAAAAAATGGTTAAAACGCACTTTTGACAAAACTTAATTTTTAAGCTTTTGCAAAAAAAAAAAAAAAAAAAAAAAAAGTTTTTTGGACTTAAAAACTCTATTTCTCAAACACAATCCCAAATAGGCTATAAGTGCTTTTTAAATCCCAATGTCAAATGCCTTACGTTTTGTGATTTTTTTAAAAACGCATATTATTCTTATGAAATCGTAATTCCAAACGAGCCCTAAAAAAATGAAAAACGTTTTAACGCCTTAACCATCATTTACTTCTTTTTTCCTTTCTTTTTCCGCGGACTAAGTTTAAGGTGTTCCTGTTTTTGGAATAGTCTAAAATAAGACTAACAATTTTTAACAGAAAATGTAAATTTGATATGAATTCAATACGAAATTAATTGATTAGGATTGTGAGAGTTTAATTAAATGAGTCAAGTTATGGTTGACGTATATAATCTTATATCAATGTATCGACATGACATATACCCAACATTTGACATAAGAATTGTAAATTTTTGACACAACTTACGAATTCGATATAAACTCAGTACAAAATAAACGAATTAAGATTAAAAGACTTAACTAGTTTAATTAAAAAGTCAAATTAAAATTATTTTATATAACTTTATATTCTCAACTCAACATGCAAACACAAATTTCCTCCTAAAAGTTTAGAGTCTAAACTAGTATAAACATACTAAAAAAAAAAAAAAAAAGCAAATAAATAGGGTAAATTCAACCTTGTGGTCTTTATCTTAACCTTGACCTATCTTTTGACAGAAAGGTTGTAGAAAAAGGCAGCGGAATCCGAGGGCCTGAGGCTGGCTTTGGCGTACTTTTGACATAGTTTTCCTTCTCCCAAAAGACGAAGCCGTTGACCCGTTACCATTCTCCTCTTCATGTTCCCAGCTCTCTCAAATAAAACTTAGAAAAATAAACCAAAACGGCAGAGCCCTCTGACAAAAGTCTCAAACGCCAAAACCCGAACCCGAACAATTGAAACGAAGCTGAGAAAGTTATTCAACAAAGCGGGTCCGGAGCCTAGTCCGGGCCCCACATCCAGCTACACCAGCATTTTTGCCCTGATCTCATTCTTCTTAGATTCAGTAAGTGGTGGCGGTGGTGTTGTGATTTTTTGGTGATCTTAGTCTGGGGATTCATGGGTTCGAAACAATGGCTGTCGCCGGCTCCGACCTATCGTAGCTTGGAGACCTACTGGGACAAGGACGATGACGCGCCTGGTCCCCGATGCGGTCACACCCTCACCGCCGTGGCCCCCACTAAATCCCAGGGCCCCCGGCTCATCCTCTTCGGAGGCGCTACTGCCATCGAAGGCGGCGCCTCCTCCTCCGCCCCTGGCATCAGTATGTTCCATATGTGTCTATTTGATTTCGAATTCAAAATGGATGTTGTTTTGATTGTTTGTGAATTGTGTGCAGGGTTAGCGGGTGTCACCAATTCGGTTCATTCTTATGATGTTCTTACCAGGAAGTGGATCAGGTGGGTGCTGGTTTTTGAAAATTTGCTTCTTTTTTATTTATTTTTATTTTTATTTTTTAATATTTTTTTTAAGTTTGGATTCGGTTAAATTGGATTTTGAGTGACAATTTTGGAGATTTGGGTGTTTGAATTTTGCAGAATTAAGCCCGCCGGTGACCCGCCGTCGCCCCGGGCTGCGCATGCCGCGGCTGCAGTTGGAACTATGGTTGTTTTCCAGGTGATTCGAGCCAAAATTTGTGTGAAAAGATTCGAATTTTAGAGCTTTTCGTTACTGGGTTTTTGAATTTAGACGGTTTTGGTGTTGGGATTTTGATAGTATGTTTAATAGTAATTGATTGGTGCTATATGGCTAGGGTGGGATAGGTCCTGCTGGACATTCCACGGATGATCTATACGTGCTGGACATGTCAAATGATAAGTTCAAGTGGCACAGGTGAGCCTTGGTGGCTACAATTAATAACCATTTCTCTCTCTGGGTTTTGTTAAATTTTGATTACATTCTGCCATCGATCTTTCTAATTTTTACATGAACATAGGGTGGTTGTACAAGGACAAGGACCTGGACCTCGCTATGGCCATGTAATGGACTTGGTTGCTCAAAGATATCTTGTCACTGTCAGTGGCAATGATGGTGAGGGCAATTCACTGTTCGGTTCTTTGTTTTTGCTTTTATTTAAATCAATTGTATTGTGTGTTATTGGAAGAGAAGCATGTCTAAATCGTGAAGTAAACTCAATTTTTGTTTAGCAGACATGTATCATGATTAATTGATTTTGCTTATGTATACCCTCTAACGACCTTTTCCTCCCAAAAATTTATATATGCACAATGTTTGGAGAGCATTGTAGGCCATTGGTTGGACCTACTCATTGAATGCTTGACTTCTCTCATATATGTAATCAGAGATTATACCATATGGAACATAATTAGGATAATAGTGCTCTCACTTTCTCTCACTCCAACTTTTTTTTTTGTAACTTGCTAGTTATTTTTTACTTTATCCAAAAAAAAAAAAAAACTTGCTATTTATTTTTTACTGCTTAAATTGAGCCTCATTGTGAGTAATTTCAAAAAAGAAATTTTGTGCTGGTTCCGATGCGACTGTCTTTGACAGTATGGTTTGTGTGTGGATACTGCACACTTATATGTCACTGCAACGATAATGTATGTTGT
Organism: Corylus avellana; assembly: GCF_901000735.1. NCBI lineage: Eukaryota > Viridiplantae > Streptophyta > Magnoliopsida > Fagales > Betulaceae > Corylus > Corylus avellana. Next base: position 13,575,660 of record NC_081542.1, read on the forward strand.
CATATATCAAAAACCATGTAACAGTAACATTTTTTTTCTTTGTTAGGGAAAAGAGTTCTATCTGATGCTTGGGCTTTGGATACGGCCCAGAAACCTTATGTATGGCAGAGGCTGGACCCTGAAGGTGATAGACCTTCTGCTAGAATGTGAGTGTCTTTAGTTTATTGGAAATCATGAAATAATTAACATCTATATTCGTTGAAGAGTCCATGTTTAGAATATTCATGATTAAACATTATTTTGTAGGTACGCAACAGCTAGTGCCCGCTCAGATGGTATGTTTTTGCTGTGTGGTGGAAGAGACACTTCTGGCGCGGTATAGATATACTTTCACATGGATATATAAAGCAGACAATTGATTCAATCGATCATGAATATTTTCTACATGTTCATTGTTGTGGTTTACTGTGCTCTACTGTTTCTTTGCTTGGATTTGGGCATCCGGCTCAATTTCAATTCTGAATTGGGATGTGGGATTGTGATATGCTTAAATGTTTTAATGGATATGAAAGATGTCAAGAAGGCAAGACAATTAAACTAATGAAGATTTTGATTGGCCAAATTTTGTCCGCTAAATTGTAGCAATTCTACATGGGTAGCATATACTTTGCAACTCAACTCAACTTGCTTTCAAAAATATCACACTTCATAAAAATAGTCCACAGAGAAACAGTTTTTTCTGTTGTTTGGGGGAAAGAAAAAATATTTGTCATTTGAGCATTCTTTGATATTCTCTGCATGCTAAATGTATTACCTTTTGGAAGATTTCTAACTTCACTTTTTATGGCCTCTTTGTGTCTTATTTCATTTGTTTACGAAACTAATTTTGGTAGCTGTTTGTTCTGTTGCATTCTTTTAAGTCCAACTAGGCAAGACATTCTCCCATTGAAAAATGCAGTTTGGACAAAGTGTGTTTAAACATCATAATTAACTACCATCCCTAACGACTACAATGGTAAGTGGAAGCAACTCAAAATTTGGGACCACAAGCAATAATTAATTCCAAATCATATGGGAAGCATGAAGGAAGAACTGACTTGGCATGAATAGGAAACTTGGAGAGATTTAATTAGGAGCTTGACTAAAACAGGGGGAACTTATGATGAAGTTGAATGATAAAGAAATTGAGAACCTAATACAAGTTTATTTATAATGTTTGTGAAATTTTAAGGGAAAGGTTTTGAAAAATCAGAAAAAGAAGGAAAAGTATCGTAAGTATAACAAAAACAATAATATTATTTGAGTTTTGCTTAGAAAAATGTGGTGAACTTTTGTCTTCTTGCTTTTTGCTAGCATGACTTGGAAACTTCCCCACAGTGCGCAGCTGTTTGAATTTTTTTTCCCAATTTTTTGTCAAAATAATTGCTGGTGTTTACCTTGTGCTTCAAAAACCTGGGCAGAAGCTTTGTCTTAAATAGCCTTCCATGTAACTATGAATCTAATTCTATTACTTCACCTTTATATAACTTTCTGAAGTTAGTGATTGGCTTATTTGGTTATTGTGTAATGAATTTATAACTCGGGGCCTTTTTGGTGAAGCATTATGATCTAAATCTCTAATGCAAATGCTTCCACAGCCACTTGCGGATGCTTATGGGCTGCTCATGCATAGGAATGGTCAGTGGGAGTGGACTCTAGCACCAGGTGTGTCTCCTTCACAAAGGTATCAGCATGCTGCGGTAAGTAATGAGATATACATCAGGAGTTAATATCTAGCAATTCGTTAGTTATTAAATTTGATATGTATATCTGTATACATAGCGCTTTACGTAAAGATATTGAAGTGTGTTACTTGTGCATAGCTTTAGATATATTCTTTGTAATGAAATATATATATGCCTGTGCATTGTTCATTGAAACAAGTCAGTGTAGGATTATAGGTTTTGATACTGGTACACTCTTTTTGATGAATAACCTCTCTCATCTTGAGCCTTATTATTATGACTGAACTTGAGACTTCTTGCTATCAGGTTTTTGTTGGTGCACGGTTGCATGTTACAGGAGGCGCCCTTAGAGGAGGACGTGCAGTAGAAGGTGAAGCAGCTATTGCAGGTAATCTGTTGGTTTTCAATCTCATTACCATAATTAATAGATAGATAGATAGACAGATGATATTATGCGCGTGTGTATGTGTTATATACTTCTTTTAGAAAGTCTTATATGTCTTTTGTTTTGATAGTATTGGACACTGCTGCCGGAGTTTGGTTAGATAGAAGTGGGCTGGTCACCTCTTCGCGCACAAACAAGGGACACTCTGAATATGATCCTCCTTTGGAGCTTATGCGTCGATGTCGCCATGCAGCTGCATCTGTTGGTGTTCGTATATATATTTATGGTGGTCTCAAGGGAGGTAAAACTTCAACTAGATTATTCAGACTATAAAGAATGTAACTATGGAAGTGAATCTATTCCTATATTGATTTTGTGGAGCAGATGTACTGATTATAGGTTAGGAAGGAAGCAGCAATTGCAATTGCAAGAGTGGACTACCATTTATTCATTATTTTGAATAGAAATGCTAGTGGTACTAAATCTTTTACTAACATAGGTTCATTAAACTGATGTGTAGCTCATTCATTGGAGAAAAACAAAACAATTAATTAAGAGAAATGTAACAAGTACCAATCAATGAGCTACACATCAGTTTAGTAAGTATCTGTTAGTAAAAGATTTAGTACCTCTAGCATTTCTCTATTTTGAAATTGTAGCTTTCCACCCTCTTTTGCAAGATTTCAGGCTACAACTTCAGTTAGACTTCTGTTTTAAGTGACATTATATTTATGATTTTTATGAAATTCTAGGAGAAATTTATTAGAGCTACAAGTCTAAAATTTTGGAACTTTGGTATCGCTTATCAAAAAAGAGAATTCTGATACTTTGACTTCGATGAAAATTTTTGTCAGTCTGATTGAAGCTTATCAAAGTATTCATAAATATTTAATGATCCATTAAGGCCTATATAAATGTATTATTATTATTATTATTATTTACATTAGAAAATATTTTCTGATGCAGTTATCCAATTAACAAAGGAAAAAAAAAAAAAAAAAAAGGAAGCTTTTCTGATGCTGTATTGATATTTGACTCATTCAATTATGGAATAGCATGTCTTTATTCGAAAACTGATGTTCTATTTATGATGTTTGACTTCAGTGAAGCTTTGGCTTGTTCGATTATAGCATGGCTTTTTTAAATAAAAATGTGGTTTGTTTAGATATTGTGATGTTGTCCATGCAGACCAAAGAATCTTTTAGCGCTCTTGTAGATTTGTATCAGTACACTTTTTTATTAATATTATTTTCTAACTAATATTCCTGGGGAAGCAATCGTTCCTTTCTTCATTGATCAACCTCTTTTTTACATCCTAGGGGTTTATGCCTCAATACCAAAGATTGATCAATTTCCATTTTGGCAAAGTAACAAGCTGAAATGCATATTCCATTGAATCAATGTTTTTCAACCCCACTGAGGTTCACGAGCTTGAATTCATAGAAAACAGGAAGTCGAGTGCATATTCCAACTCTTCATTGCAGTACATGGATTACCAAAATGAACTGCTAATGGAATATTATCTTCACCTACCATAATTGCACATTTGCCTATAATCTTTTTGTTCTTTTAATTATATTTACTAGTCTTGCAATTTGTTTTTCCTTGTATCTTTGTTCCTTTTTTCTTTTCTTTTAGAATTATCATTGCTGCAAAACATAATCAACTATGTTATTCTGTGCAGATATTCTGTTGGATGATTTTCTGGTAGCAGAAAATTCGCCATATCAGCCTGACATGAACTCTCCTGTAATAACCTCTGAGAGAGCCTCACCGATTACAAGTTCCAGAGTGAACCAATCTAATGTAAACCCTTATGTGACAACCCCGTCTTTGGATGGTGGAGAAGAGATTCTTTCATCTGGTGGCTTGAGGTATTAGTCCATAGCCTCTTCTCTCTCCCTTGCAGACTTTTTTGTTTAGTCTTATGAGAATCTAATAATGCATGTTCAGCTTTAGCCACATGGACAAAAATTCTATGGAGAAACTGAGGGAGGCTTCTGCTGCTGAAGCTGAGGCAGCAGCTGCTGTCTGGCAAGCTGCGCAGGCTGCATCTGCCACTCCTGCTGAAGAGACATCTGTATCAGATGACAATTCCCAAGCAGCAGAAACAACTTCAGATGGTAGTGATACTGAAGCAGATGTTCGTCTTCACCCGAGAGCTGTATGTCTTTCGCATCAATGTCCTATATCTAGGTCTTTATTTATCTTCAAGCTGCAAAATCATACTATTCTGTGCTTACAGGTGGTAGTTGCTAAAGAGACTGTAGGTAACCTGGGTGGGATGGTAAGACAGTTATCTTTGGATCAATTTGAGAATGAGAGCAGACGAATGATTCCAATGAACAATGATTTGTCCTATCCTACTAAAAAGTTCACCAGGCAGAAGTCTCCTCAGGGCTTACATAAGAAGGCAAGCATTGATCAGCCTTAACGTTCTTTTTGCCTTTTTTTTTTCTTTTTCTGGCTTACTTCAAGGTAGTCCATTGTCATTTGTATCCTTTCCAGATTATTACTACATTGCTCAAGCCTCGGAACTGGAAACCTCCTGCCAATAGGAAGTTTTTCCTGGATTCTTATGAAGTGGGTGAGCTCTGTTATGCCGCTGAACAGATCTTTATGCATGAGCAGACAGTCCTTCAACTGAAAGCACCTGTTAAAGTATTCGGTGATCTCCATGGACAGTTTGGTGATTTGATGCGGCTATTTGATGAATATGGATTTCCCTCCACTGCAGGAGACATAACGTGAGTTTGTGAATCTTGTGTCCTTACTGTAGAACTCCCTGTTCTATATTGTGATTCTACTGTAGAGTAAGACACTGTTAAAAGTATGATGAGATTTTCCATGGATGTTATGCTCCTCATTCAGGTTTAGGGTAACACTTCCTGTAAAATGAACCAACTACATGCATCTGTAAAGCACAAATTGTTTCCTCGTTTTAGGGGTATACATGTAATGACAGGGAAAAAGGTAGCAGATACTTGGCATATGGATGATCTTGCCTATGATTGAGGTTGGGGTCAGGGTTGTAACTAGACACCGTAATTTGAAGTTAGTTGGATATACGTTTTATTGACAAGCAGAATGTAACTCATGCTGGTTTATGCATTACAGTGTCTGGGGTTTTCAGCTTTTGATTTGACATTTTTTTGGATGGTTTGTTGTACTTGTAGCTCTGCGCTTTGTCCTAAAATGTTTACTATTTGGATGTTTTCTATGATTCTCGGTAGGACATTTATTCTAATTAATGGTCAAGTGAAACTTGATACAGGGCTTTTTGTGGTGATTGGTTTAATTCTCTATGTTAATTAAGAATCTTAAAGACATGTTGCATCTCTGCTTATGTTTCAGGTATATTGACTACTTGTTTTTGGGTGACTATGTTGATCGAGGACAGCATAGCTTGGAGACCATAACTTTGCTCCTAGCTCTTAAGGCAAGCATCTATTTTTAGTAATCCAACTTTTATATGTTGTTCTGTTGTGTCATATTTATTCATCCTTGACACCATTGTGCCCTGGTTATCATTTTGCAGATTGAATATCCTGAGAATGTTCACTTAATACGTGGAAACCATGAGGCCGCTGACATAAATGCACTCTTTGGTTTTCGTCTTGAATGCATTGAGAGAATGGTATAGATGAATTTGCATATTTGATACATCTATATTCTTTGAGCATATGAATGTTCTAATGACTTGTGAACTTGTAGGGAGAGAATGACGGAATATGGGCATGGACACGATTTAATCAACTATTCAACTATCTCCCACTTTCTGCACTTATTGAGAAGAAAATTATCTGTATGCATGGTGGCATAGGGAGGTCTATACATTCAGTAGAACAGATAGAGAAGCTTGAAAGGCCAATAACAATGGATGCTGGATCTATAATTTTGATGGATCTTTTGTGGTATGCTCTCATCCAATTCATCTGTCTATTTCTTTTTTTCTTTTTTATTTTTATTTTTAATCATGCATGTTTATTTGTTCTAATAACATCTACATATACAGGTCTGATCCTACAGAAAATGATAGTGTGGAGGGTTTGAGACCGAATGCTAGAGGGCCTGGTCTTGTCACTTTTGGGGTATGCATGTAATTGTCATTGCGAAAGTGTTTAATTGAATCTTGAATATATTGTCATTTATAGTTCATGCATTTGTGTATGTAGGATGTATTCTTCAACTTCTATATCTAAGTTGCTATTCATATGCTTAATCCTCCCCCAACCCCTCCTCTCCTTTTTCCTGCTGCTGTGGTCACAGCTTGGAGGCACTAAATATAGCATACACATGGTATTTTATACAGCATCTGACATGTAGTTTATTACAAGGAAGCTGGAAAGGGACAACCAACAGTATAGGGGACCAAAACAGAGGATATTGTTAGCCTGAACCCATTTAAACTGCATTCCTTCTATGGCTATTGATACTTGATAGACTCTTTTAATAAGCATCAACAGTTTAATGTGGATAGTCCATGTGCTATTGTAGATACCTTGGTTCAATTTGTTTGATCATATATAATGCGTTCTAGTCCAATATCTATTCCATTAGTATACATGTTTCAAGTACAAGCCTATTAACAGGGATGTTGTTTTCTAATCATCTGCATGTATTTGTTATTTGCGAACGACTCAAACCATTTTTGTTCTTGCTACTTGCAGCCTGATCGCGTCACTGAATTCTGTAAGAAAAACAAATTACAGCTCATTATAAGGGCCCATGAATGTGTCATGGATGGGTTTGAACGATTTGCTCAGGGACAGTTGATCACTCTTTTTTCTGCTACTAACTATTGCGGTAAGTAAAATTACTTTGGGGTTTCTCCTTTTCATGTGCATGTATACGTAGTCTCATGTGGCATATAAATGTAGGGACGGCAAACAATGCTGGAGCTATACTAGTAGTTGGCAGGGGGTTGGTCGTGGTTCCAAAATTAATTCATCCCTTGCCACCTCCTCTTCAGTCTCCAGAGACATCTCCTGAGCGTGTCATAGAGGACACGTGGATGCAGGTAGCTAGGCTTGCGTTTATAAAATCATGTTTTAATTGAGCGTTTGTATTGGATGTAAAATCAATGTCTTTTTGACTGGCTCGTGTGATACTCTACATTTCTGGTGCTCTTGCAGGAACTTAACATTCAAAGACCGCCAACTCCTACTCGTGGTCGACCACAGCCTGACCTCGACCGGAGCTCACTTGCATATATATAGTGTTACCTCACAAACAGGTGTAATTTACAACATGTCAAGAGTGGCAATTCTGCATTTCTTTGACAGGCTTGAGCCATCTTGGATCGGATCAGTTTTCCAGCTGTAACCAGTATGCCGTGTTCCTGATGTATTTTGAAAGATATGAGTTGCAGAAGATGAAGCCTTGTCTATTTGTACACAGCTCGAGGATGGTAGGTGTAGCTGTTAGCCCAATTGCTCATAGTCTCCAGGTTTGTATTATATGTACAATTTAGAATGTGAAGAGGCTGCTGCCACCATACGGATAACTTATAGGGGGAGAAGTTGTTTGTTTAGCTTGTGTATTGTAAAATAAATTATATTTGCAATTAATTCCTTTATATAGTGTTTAATTAGTTTTCATGGCGCAATTTTTGGAGCAAGTTCTTATAAACTAAACAATTTTTTGTAAGGGTGTCAATTAATTGTGATCATTTGAGAGGCTTTTTTGGCGAATTAGGATCCTTTCCATTTCAAATAAATTGGATAATATTCAATTAGTTATAGTGGAAGGGTATTTTTGTCCCCTAAAAAAGTAAAAGGACAAAAATACTTATTCACTATAACTAATTAAATGCTATTCAGTTCATTTGAAATAGAGAATATCCTATTCCCTTTTTGGCAGTGTTCAAGGATGTAATCATTTATGGGATTAAAACTGCTATTGCTTGCAATCTTATGCAATTTTCTCCCTCTCCAAAAAGAACCTACATTGTGCTTTACAATTTATTATGGTTAATTACTCATAAACGACTACCAATAACTTGTTTCATTGATGCATCTGAGGCATGCAAGTTCTTCCCCAATTTGCATGTTAGTTCACCAGGATTAAGAAACCATAAAAGCACCTTTTGAATGATTGCTCATCCTTTCCAACAACTTATGGCAATGACAGGCTATCCTTTCTAAAACCTCATTAATTTTCTCTACCTGCCATGTCAAATGCACCTCATTAATTTTCTCTACCTGCCATGTCAAATGCAATCCCAAATGTTGCATGCTTGGATCATCCCAGCAAGGTTAACAATTTTAGCTACTCAAAAAGTACAATTCTCTAATTTAGCTAATTGGAAATATAAGATGGCAATGCATACCATTGATGATGGTTGGAAGCATTTCTTCATTTGCATAAACTGATATGACAATCACATCATCTTTGATTAACTAAATTTAGAGCATAAGAACAAGGAACACGAGCGGGTCGAATTCTACAATACATCATAGATATATTGCTCAAAGGCATGAGAAGTCTGAGCTTTTTGGTGGACTATTACATGAAAGCAAAAGGCACAACAGTTTTAAGGTATTGGAGGAAAAATGCGTGAATGAGGAGAAATGACAGCCTTCTTCACAAACTTGGACTTACTTGGGTCATGAATCCAGTCGATCTCACTCATGTTGGGTGTCTCAACATAGGCCATTGTGAATTCTCCCACCTTCTCTACCTTCCCTCTCTTGCCTGCCCTCAGCAACCAATTTTTCCGGTTGCAAGAAAATATTCCGCCGGTGAGACGGATAATATCACCCGGCTCAAAGGCCTCACACTCATCTCCCCAGAGCTGAAAGTGAACTGCAGCTGTCTCGTCAGCAACAAGTGCCAAACATGTCTTATTTTGGCCCTCTAATGTTTTCTTGCCTTTGTTCAAAACTATGAACTGTGTATTTATGTTGTTCCCGGCTGCAGGCACAATATCTTGAAGAAGAGAGAGCATATCTTGCTTAGTAGCTGCAAAAAACCCAAACACGCAATTGTGAACCCCTGGTTTCATAAACTTATTTCATACCCAAAATTTTCTTGAGCAAGTAAGCTTTAGGTTTAAGATAATATATATATATCACCCGGAGAATCCAAATTCCAGAGAGAAAATTGGGTATCTCACACCCAAACCCAATAAAATTTGAGGACCAAAACAAACAAAACCCCCCCACAAAAAAATTCACATATTAGAGAGGGGACCAACCAGTATCGGCTTTGAGAGAGATCTTAACGCTGGACCCAAACCAGAGATGGAGAGTGCTCAGAGAGGGATAGATTGAGCGAGCGTCTGAGAGAGAGAGAGAGAGAGAGCGTTTGAGAGGGAGAGCGAGGGCGAGAGGGAGAAAGGGAGAGAACTGTGTGCACCGACGGTGTGTTGCGGAGGGAAAAAGAAAAAAAATTGGGTGATGTGGCCTCATGACACGAGGGCTTTTTATGGGCAAAATATAGTCTTTTTATTGCACTATACCATATCTCGCTCCCTTCTCTGCTTTGCTCTAATCCTTCAATCTCTGCGCTTTTCACAAAATTCCTTTGCCACAATGAAGAATCGGAAACTCAAAGGTAAGGAAAACGGAGAGAAACTCAACGGTTCAGAATTGATCAAAATGAAGAATAATAAGATGAAGAATATGAAGAGGTTGGGTGGGCGTGGCCTTTCTCTCGAGGCCTTCATCAATGCCAAATCAAAGAGCGATTTCTACAACCCAGCTCTGATAAGTATGTATATTTTCTTTATTTTGCTAAAGCATTCATTTTTATTTTTAATTTTTTGGTTGGGTGGACAATTGTGCTTTCTGATCATTGGGTTATTTATTTGATTTACAATTTGTTGTATTTTTATTTTTTTATTTATTTTTGCTTTTTTTGTTTGATTGGTATGAGGTAGGTAGTGGGGCTTGAAACCACTGTTTATCGAGCTAAATTTCCGCTTGTTTGATGAGAACTTTTGGAAGAAAATAAGTGAGAAGAAAATTTGCTTTTCATTTTGAGCTTCATGTCCTTTTTGTCAAATGGGTTTTTACAGGTTTGATTGTGGAAGATACTAAGACCCAGAAATATACAGAATTTCATAGGATGCCAGTAATTTGAAAACAAAATGTGTAGTAATTTAATATTGTATAACTATTTTTGAAATTGGAAACTCTGACGTGATATTGTTCTAGTCTGGTCCTCGTGTAGATTATTGGGGTTTTAAGCTCTACATTGTATGCCCGATACTGGGATCATATGCTATTTTGAATAGATGACTTTTTTAAAGGAGCAATTTTGGTTTAAAGCAACCTATATGTTATTGGCGTGATATTCATCAATCATCGTTTCAGTATTCAGTATTGGTGAGCGAGTTGTTGGAGGGACAATTGGGACACAGTATTGTTTTAAAAATATGGAGGTTGGCTCTTTCGTTATTAATGTGAGGTCTTTAGAGAGAGTGGAATGCAAAGAGCTTTGAAGTTCGTGAGATTGTGATGTTAGAGATGAAGAAGATGATGTTTCAATCCCTGTATACTTGGATAGTAGTATGGAATAGTTTGCCCGTTTCTATTTTTTTCTAGTTTCTGGAGTTTTGCTCTTCTTTTCTTACACTTTAGGGGTCATTTGTGTATACTTTGTGTGTGCTAGGGTTCGTCTTCCTCTCCGCTTTGAATGAATTTGCATTATGTATCAAAATAAATAAATTTGGGGAGGGGGGCTACTAAACTTAGATATAAAAAATGACAATGATTAAGCTGTTTTTCTTCCTATTCTTTTCAAGTATAGAATGTTGTATGAATATTCTGTTATGAAAGAGAATGGGAGAGATGTCAGGAAATTTTAAGTTTTGTCTGGCATATTGTACCCATTTAACTGACAGGTTCCTGTTGTTATATTTCTTTCAGAGAAGCAAAAGGAGTTCTATAAAAATGCAAAGAATGTGAAGAAGTACAAGAAGTTGCTGAAGCAACAAAGTCAACAGCGTGATATTTCCTTAGCTATAAGCCTATAAGCCCCCTTGAGGTTTGTTATGATATCTATTTCATCTGAATTTTAGATTGTTTTGTTGGTTTCTCATATATCGGAAGGTCTCAAATACCACAGTTTTTGCACATGGAGCTTAGAGGCTTAAGTCGCATTCCATTCTGATGGTTATTGCAGGATGAGAATGAAACTGAAGATGGAAGCATAATGAGCATGAACAACAAGAACAGCAAGAATCGAGGTATACCCAGTTTGAAAAAAATGTATGAGCAGAAGCGTGAAAAGAAAGAGAGCACAAGGATTGAGATGGAGGCTCTTAATCAGGCAAAGAAGGAAGAGAGAGAAAAATCAGAAGCTCGGAGGAAGTCTGTGAGGGAGAAGATGTTCAAGAAGACGCATGCAGGCCAGCCTGTTATGAAGTACAGAATTGAGCATCTTTTGGAGACTATTGAAAATTCAGCCAAAAATTAAGTTGGTTGTAGTTTTTGCTTTGCCCTTCATCCCCCGCCATCCTCTTTCCTATTTCTTGTTAGTGATGGATAATTCTAGCTGCAGTAACACTAATGATGTAACAATTCATGAACAGAATTTTTTATTTCATAGAGAAGAGAAGTGAAGTTGGCAATCTGCATTTTAATTGTCCATACATCTATATATCTGACAGTATAATACCATGATTAGGAAATATTAGGAAATATCATGATTAGGGAAATATTAGGAAAATAATTATGATGATTATCGAAAAAGATAAACAGAGAGATTCCAGAATAGAAACTAAATCAAATGAGGATATCCTAGTCTCACAATAGGACATCCCAACACGTGCAGCCAAACAGAAACTTTGCTAAACTAGAAAAAGAATAGAGATTCACCTGTAGCAGACAACTTTCTTCTTTCCTCAATGCTTACCAGTGTCCAACTCGGCTGATTTGGCGTGGTCTAGTCAGCCACGCCACATCATAACTTCAAAAAAAAAAAAAAAAAAGTTTTACCCGAACTAAACCTTCGTTCTCCAAAAGCCACTCAAACTTTTTGCTCATCTCTTCATCTCCCTCTCCTAACCAGCTGCCGCCCACAAGCCACCCACAAGCAGCATTGACAACCAGTTACCACGTCAGCCGAGTTGGACGCTGGTAGGCCGAATAGGATAATAAATCTTCAAATCTCAAATTAAATCGTCTAACACCATTGAAAAAAATAACTCCTTAATAGCAAAAATCTCAATCTTATAAACTAAAATCACCAATTACAATATTAATTTATTCAAAAATATCTCTAAAATAATTATTTCCTTCAAAATATATATATATATATTTCGAAGTACTACACTCGGCCACCCACATGGGGGTGGACGAGCCACCACAAGGCCTTTAAGCCTTTTTTTTTTTTTAATTAATGTTTTATTAGGGCAAATGATATATGTCATGTTTTGATTGAGTTGACGTGGCGATCTGTTAGTTTTTTGGACAAAATATAGACAAAGGTACTAACTATATATTTACCTATAAGACATGTACCATCTATAATACAAAATGAAACCCAAGTAAAAAAAAAAAAAATAAAGACATTAAATCCCAAGTGCTAAAAAGGTATTTAACCTTTTCATGTTACATTTTTTCTGTATAGAAAAGGGAATGAATTATAAGAAAGCTGTTAAGAACGTTTTACGTTTCTTTGTTTGGGTTTCTCCCCTTTTTTGTTTTCTCCTTTTTTTTTGGTTTTGTTTTTTTTGACATTCTCTTGTATACTTCTTATGTCCATGACAAAATATAATAAAAATAAAAATTACCAGGATCTGTTTGGCAACACTTTCTTCCTAAAAAGTCAAAACATTAGCAAACAATTTAGGCCCATTATTTTGCATTTCTCCAAAAAAAAAAAAAGTGAAAATCCTTTACTAACAATAACTTTTTTCTCACAAAAAATTCAAAATTCATTTCACACACACACACACATATATATAATTCTTATTACTATTCTAGGAAAAAATAAATGGCAAAAAGCTTTGCCAAACTGCATAATGCAAAGTAGAAATCCATCACCTGTCATAAGTAGCGTGTTGTGCTTGGTGGTTTTCTACCCAAGTCATAGACTTATCCCCAAAAGTATCAAATTATAAATAAAGTGATCATTTGTGGTAAAAGTTTAAACTACTCTTATAGGCAACTGCACTAACACTTGGGCACACTTAAAGGTCCGTTTGGTAACAAACTTTATAAAAACAATTATAATATGAAAAAATAAATAAATAAATAAAAGAAGACAAAAACTGTGTTTTTTGAGAAGCTTGGAAATGTGGCTTTTCTACAGAACAAAACAAGTCATCCCTTGTTATTTGATTGAAGGCTGAAGCAGTAGTATAGCCTACGGGTGTAAACATATGTGTACTGGACCTATCTGAAAAATACTGAACAAAAGAATAAGAATTTGAAATGAACCTATTCTTGATTTCTTATTTGCTAGACTCTAAAAGATGTACAATTTACAGCTTGCTTGTAACAAGAAGAAACTCTTTTAAGCATATATATATATATATTGGGTACACTTATTGAGGCCGAAGAGTGAATATTCTGTTTAAACCCCACATCACTCTCATTACCCCAATCTTTGTTTCTGCCTCTTCAAATGAGATGCCTGCAGCCTCAGAATGGTAAGGAAGAATCGTCTCTTTTCCAACCTTAAGCTCATAAACATCCAGAACACATGTTTTTAGTTCCTTCAAGTTCCATCCAAACCATTCACCCTGTACCTGATAAACTTTTCCCCTACCAATCTCCTGTGCTCGCGCATCTACAAACATTACATACTGACCTGGATTGCACTCCACAACATCTGCACGCCCAACAACAACTGAAGTTCTCAGGGAGCTTTCAGGATCTGGACTGGCCTTTCTTGGGACATGAGAATCTTCACCAGGACTCTCAGGTGAGTCATTGGGCGCTGGTGGTGCCTCACATTGCTGGTCTGGAATAGCATTTTCAACCTCTAGTGCTGTACGAACAGCCTTAGCTGCACGGGCACGGGCTAGCCTGACTTTCCGATTGTTCAGCCTGTTTGTTGACAATACATAAAATTATATTTAATGGTTTTAAATGACAGAAAATATATACCTAAAGTGCTAGGATATAGATACTGAAGTCATATGTGGGCGGGTGTGTGCATGCACGCGTATATGTGCTGATATGAAGGCTTCCTCCTCACCAGTTTTTTAGCTGTGCAGGTGTAACCTTTGAACCCTGGAAAACACAATTCATGTGTTATTGCCGCAAATGGAAAACAAAACTAAAATTACATCATTTATATATAATGAGGTGCATGTGACATACATGAAGACTTAATTTATTAGCCCATGACTGTATCAAAGCTGCATTTCTCTGCATATGAGGTTCATCTAAGAGAGCCCTCTCAATCATAGTCGTCTGTTTATCATTCATCAAAGTTCGCTTCCGTTTTCTTGGCTGCTTTTCTTCGCACTGAATGGTTTCAACCTCTCTGTCCTCTGTATCTCCTTCAAGTCCACTTTCTTTTATCTGCTCATACTTTCTCAGGAACCCACCATTGTCTATTTGATCAACAGCATTCTTTCCTCTAGTGGAACATGCATCTGAACAACTTGTTTCAACATTCTGAACATCTCTATCGATTTCTCTCAAACCTCCAAATGCTCTCGTACCAGATATACCTTTACCTTCCCCCCTATTTTGCGTCATCACATCCTCACCATGATCCATACGTCTGCTTTTGACATGAAACTGGTCCATTTCTCGAAAACTGTAATCCTCACAGATTTCCTCCTTTAAGTTACCATGTCTGTCATTAAGATTTGGAGGTTCTTCTCTCAGTAGAAGTGATGAGCATCCCTCCGGACTCTGAGCTTCCTATCAGAAATCAAACTTTACATCCTTAGTTCACTATGTTGAGAACACGTTACATCATCGAACTCAATATGCCAATGTGAGAATTGGCTAATTTATGTTATTCTGAAATTGTAGGACATATGTACGTTGTTCAATTCTAGATTCAAGTTTTATAATCAATAAAAATGCATAAACTAGCATTCCCATGATGATGTTTGCTGATGTTGAGTAAAGAACTTATCCCAAGATAACCCCTCAAATTGGTTTCCTGGATTTGCTCCAGTGACATGGTTTTAACATGTTCAAATATTGATAAAGAAAAAAAAAAAAAAGAGAAGGGATTTTCATAATGAAAAAAATAGAATGAAACAAAGTGAAAATAAGGACTAAAGGACAAAACTTTTACTTGCACTCGGTTTTCTTCATATTCAGCAGAAGGAGTTAGTGATTGTAATTGGTTAAAGAACATCCTGCAACACAAATTAGAATAACAAAATTAACTATGAATTTAGTTAGTAAACTCAAACAGAAGATGTTACAATGTAAATGATAGATGCATGTTAAGCATACGTGCACCCAGATACATAAACAGAACTAATAACATGAAATCTTGCTAATCTAACAAAAAAGTCGAGAGAAAAGAAAACTTTGGTTATGGTTGAATAACCTTAAGAGCTGTACATCGTCCTCGATCAAAAAGTTAGGAATTAAAGATTCTGCATGACTTAACAACGAACCTACACCAACAAGTCACCCATAAGAAATAAAGTAACACTTGCAATTACATCCACAAAAAAATAAAAAAATAAAAAAAATAAAAGAGAGGAAGGGAGAGCGATAATTACGCAGGTTCCTGCAAACATTGGCAGCTTTTGGAGCATCAGAAGTAAAGGAAACCCCAGGCAATGATTTAGATAGATTCATTTGCAAGTTCTCCAGAAACTTGTGAAGGAAGAGGTTCCTCTCCTGCTCTGTGGTTAAAGATAAAGTTTGATTAATGTAATCAAGAAACAACTGACACATGCTGCTAAAATTTGTCATGAAATTTTGTGAAGTCAAAGGTACAGAATACCTTCACAAATAGTGGGATTAAAACAATGAAGATTTGCAATTATTTTGACAAATAATGATGTTCTCTGATGTGCATAAGAAGCCCGAGGTAAGGCATTGGGAATTAAATTAAATTCCAAATTTGTTTCATTTGGTTGGTCCAATGATGCAACACTATCCAAAACCCATCCAGCTGCTGCAAATGAATCATACTCAAGAGTAGAATCATCTTCTCTGACTGGGGGATCAGAAGAACACCAACTGGATATAAAATCTTCACGAGGAAGTGACAATATTGCAGTCAGAACTTCGGTCTGGAGGGACATAGAAAAGATATAGTCATAAAACCATTAGAACAGAAATGCTCTCAAGGAAAATACACACATGTGCACTCTATGCCTTTCACACAATCTCTTCACAACTTTCAAGAAAAAAAAAAAATCTTGTAAAATATGTGATCTCTTATGAATCAAGCAATTGTATAGCATCTATGATCTCCAAACAAATCAAAGCACAAAGGTACCATCAAAGGCTACAGCAGTAACACATCAAAAGTATAATAATGGTACTACAGTAAGTATCTTGAGACTATGGAGATTGATAACAATAGCTTACAAAGTATATTGTAATGTAACATTGAAAGTTTGAATCATCTGAGAAGATGTCAGCCAGACGCATCGCATTTAGTTGCAAAAACCCGATGGGATAACTTCTGTGAGAGAATGCAGCAAGATGTTTGGGATCTTTACCAAGCTCAATCTTCAACAACTCAAAAATCTACATCATGAAAACCATATTAAAAGAAAGCACTCAAAAGTTAAAAACAGGCTTTACCCTCAGAAAAGAGTATCTAGAATAACAGTGGACTGATCTAGAATAAAAAGTGGACTGGTGTCACTTGCATAAACGCAGTTTGCAGACTACCAATAAATGAGAGCACTGAGGGTTGAGCACATAAAAATTGGTCGCTACTCAAATTACGATCTTTTGGTTGGCACTCAAAAAACTGATCTCAGATATGCTCCGTACCCAGAGATAATTATGAAAGAAAATGATAAATCATGTTATCAGAATAATTTTGTTGTAGTGCATTCTTCAGCAAAAAAAAAAAAAACAGTTAAAAAAAGGTTGGTTCCATTGGTTAGCCACTGCAGACTAAGCCAACGAGCCCCTTTACAAGCAGTTTTGATGGTCCATGAGAAAAATAACCCACTTTCATAATGTGACAGAAACTAACCTCTGAAGCTACAGACTTTGCCAAATTGAGACTTCCTGGTGATCTAGCAACTTCATCCAGGTAAGAGACGCTTTCCGCTTCACATAGATTCAACAGCTGCAAAAAGGAAGTCGGTGACTAGTTCAATAAATGAGGTTTGTTTAGAGAGGTATCATGCAACAGGAAGCTGCAGTAGAATCTAAACAAGCTCAAGCCTCGGAGTAGAAGTTAACAGAATCTTTTCATTCCGAGGACTCACAATTGATAGGAATTTAGCTTTCAGCCTAGATACAGCGGCCACAACTCTGGAGGACTCTACAAAAGGTGGTGTGACATTTAACTTCAAGATGGCTCGAGCCAGAAACAGAACACCACCCTTTTCACATAGTACCTGAAATAATACAAAAACAAGACTTTTGATAGAATAAGGAGAACTGTGAATAATCTTACAGTCTTCCAAATCAACAAAAATAGAATAGGCCTATAACTTCATGAGGATCCATCAAGATAATCTTCCATGCAAACATCTATGTCTTATACGATCTTCAATTTTATTTTATTTTCATAATTGCTACATTCTCAACCATGATTTTGTCAGCCAAATCAAAATATTTGCATTTTAAATCTCCCTGTTTTGCCCACTGCCTGCCTACCTACCCTTTTTTGTAAACCATAATATTGCAGTTAAGAGATAGTGATATCTACAAGGCTATCTACCAAGCCACTTATGCTTCTGCTTTGAGAACAATAAAAACTAATCCCCATCTTTTTCCCCTTTCAGTGACTGATATAACATATAAGAGACGCCTCCTAACAAATCGCTTCAATGCAAACATACAGAATAAGAGAGTTCTGGCTTGGAAACCTTATTCCTGAGTAGGCGCTCCAGAAACATTTTTTGTTGGCACAATGACTGAAGAAACTGTAACGAAGCCTCACATTGCTGGCAGAGATAGTTAATTATTTGTTCAGCAGACAGACTTGGTTTCATGCATAAATCAGGATGTTGAGCTGACAGCTTGATGTCAAGATACCTAATGGCTACGTGAACTGCTCCAAAAGCAGCGTCCATAAATATGTCTACCTGTCACAGAAAGCTTCATGATCACTGACCGCAAATATGTGTATGCCTGCAGAACTTAATAACTGAGAAGGAGAAAAAGAAATCTAGAAAGAGTACAGATTATTGTCTGAAAAATAGTAAACACGTAGCTTATCTAAAAAAATAATAATAATAATAATTAATTAATTAATTAAAAAATAAATAAAAATAAATAAAAATCCATGAACATGAAAAGACTAACTTTGAAGAGAGACTGCTTAAACTGAACCCTATTACCATGAATAGCAGCTCAATCAAACAATGTGGGCTAATTTGTACCTTAGGGTGTGCAAGCAATACATGAACAAGATCTGGCCACTGTGAAGATATACATCCTGTCAATAGATATAGACTGCATGCTACCAATGCTGAATGCATAAGGGACAAGGTGCCAAACTTTTGGGTTTCCTGCATCATGAGGGTAAGTCTAAATAAAAAATAAAAAGCGCAGTAGATAAAACCCAGAAGTGAGGATTTTGGGAAACCTGCTTATAACCACTGAGAACAATTAGCAAATAAAACACCAAGTCAAGCAGCTGCTCTGACACTTTTACATCATCTAGCAAAATCTGAAACCATAATTCAAATATAAGAATCAGGAAATAATATTATGTTGTGCTCCCAGTCCCACATATTATAATGTTTATATTCTTTAGAATAGCATCTGGTCTAGTGGCATGGCAAAATACTCAAACTATTGGAGAGAAAGAGATGAAAGCCCCATAGTTCCCAAAGAGTCCATGAATAACCAAAGTGAATAACAGATTAAAGAACAATTTATGCAATTGACCAGAATGAAAAAGGCATTCACGTTTGTCCCCTATTAAAACAATCATTTGGCCAGAACAGTAAAATATCCAATCAAATAACTGTTTTCAAACACCTTGAAAGTGTAAAATGAAGACATTCAGTTAGGAGCATGAAAATAGGATTGTGCATGACCAAGACACCAGAATCCGGTCCACGAAATTAGGAAAAAAAGAAGGCTACTTTTCACTAATTAAAGTTAAAATAGTGGCAAGTCCTCCTCTACACCTGGACACGTGGCCTATTTTGTTTCCCTCCCCAATTCAATTTTCCTTGGTTTAAAAGTACCACAAGAACTATCACAGAATAGCAAAGGGAGTGAAGTCCTCAATGTATAAGAAAACAAACACAATTAATATAACAGAAACAGAATAAGACAAAATTTGGCAGGAATTTTTATACGAACCTGCTCAAGTTTAACGTGTCGAGGTGCTAAATCACACAATGAATGCAAGAGACGAATGCCGGATAACAAGTATCTGAATAGGGCCTCATCTCTGTCAGATGACATAAGTACTGCAATAAGGTGTAAGGGAAGAAATCCTGCAAGCTTTTCCATATCAATCTGAAACAAAACGTAATTTAAAATCTGACACATTAATAAAAAGGTAAGAACAGGATTACATATTGATGACAAATGCAACAATGATGCTGATACTGATGCATTTATGATGATGATGCATCATCTGACCTTAGTCATTGACTTCTTTTCTTTAAGGTAGTGAATAGTGAAGTTTTCAGAGTCCCTCAACAACTTATGAAGTTCCTGAGAGCTGAGCCCATGCAACCCCTTTACTGCTGAAACTAAGTCAATGACCTGTTCCTACATATGAATTGAACTATGTTCAGGTGGAGGCAGGGGATAACAGATTCCAAATTTTTTTTTTTTTTTTTTTTTAAGTAAAATACTTCTCTAAATCAAATAGATGATTGCAGAAAGAAATAAGAAATTGGAGAAAATAATAATAATAATAAAAAAATAAAAAATAAAAAATAAAATAAACTATGCTGCCAAGTTCGAGTTGAGTTGAGATTACATACCTGTGCATAACTACATGATGGTTCTTCCATAGCAAGCCTCATTCTTGAAAATCTAAAGCCAAGGAAAAAAGAAAAAAAGAAATTACATAAAAAGAGAGGCAGAGCAAATGATTACCAATGTGAGGCAAGGGGCGTACAATGTTTACTAATGTGTACTTCAGGAAGGCTTAGAGTTTTAACATGTTGAAGCCAGTCCAAGGGATAAAAGGTGCAGAGAATTGAACCAAGTACAAGCTAATATTTATGGAAATTTCAACCGCAAAAAATAATAATAATAATTTGTAGGAGAAGCATTTCACACTCCTTCCGATTATCAAACGATGTATGTCAACCATTATAGAACTTTGATTATATTATATAGAAGACATCAGATTTTTACTATATGTAAGCAGAGTCCACAATGGCTGTCCAACCTCAATCTTCAACACTTAAAAAATAGTGATATTGCAGTTTTGCATCCCATACTGATACTTTGCAGCAAGTGGCATATTAGATAAAGCAATATCATAAACTAAAGATCACCAAGTTGTTCCACAATTGATTATATTCCCAAGTTCCTTGATTTCCAACAATTCACCCCGTAACCCAAGGATTTCTGACATGCATATGGGCAGTCAAACACAAAAACTCCACAAAATCCATCCACCGGGCACCCAGCCATAGATTGCATCTCATGTCAAACAACCATGTCGAAATGCAAGTAGCTCTATCGCTCATATGCACATAGAGACGTATATATATATATATATATATATATATATATTGGAATTGAAATGGTTTACGCGAAACAAAGAAAACCAAACACTCGGAAGGTCCTAAATCACTCATTTATTTCCAAGAAAGCATTGCCCAATAAAAGATTTCAAAATATTTCCTTTATACAAAGTTCCAGGAAACCATTAATCAATAAAGAACAATCTTTAAGCTCTTGCCAATATAGATTAGTTACTCAAGAATTCTGAAATGCAACACATAAGTTTGACTCAATTTGGAGCAGAATGCAAAACTTAACTCAGCAAAATACATTTGAACTCAGAAATACAGAAAATATCACATTGCATAACCAAAAAGAAATACAAGGCAGAAAAACCATCAAAAACCCACATCAGAAAACCCTAGTTCTTGAGAAAGCCACGTGAATTGAACGTTAAAACCCTATAAATGCAAAGGCTTTCAGACACCACTGTATTAACCGCACAGTAACAAATGGAAGAGCACAAGCTTGAATAGCTATATATATTCAAACACAGAAAGCTGACCTGAGAACTGTATCGATGAGCGTCAAGGAAGAGATTTATAAAACACCCCAAAAAAATAAAGACAAAAAATAGGAAAAAAACGATAAATTCGCGGGTGTTTTTGAGCTTGTATTCACCACCGAGGACCGGGTCTCCAAAATGGTCTAGATTAAGGCCGCGTTTGTTTATAATAAATAAATAAATGTGTTGCGTCTAATTCTTTTCTTTTCACCTAATTACATTATGCACGCAATTATTCGCATAATGGTGATTTACCCAATGTTCATCAAGATTGTATATTTCAATACGTATAAAATAAGTCAATAGGGTAACAGAGTTATGACTTATGATTCTATAACATCATGCTGTATATCCTACTTTTAGATTGAAAAAATAAATCTAAATGAATTTTTTTTTCTAGATTATTGAATTTTGTCCATAAATTAATAGTAAAAGTAATTAGAGATTAAGGGGAGTTGCTCTCATCGTTATCCATATTGAGTCATGGGTCCATGGATCTCACTCTGTTGGCGCTGCATGTAGAAATTAGAATCCCACCTAGGTCAAACCATAACACCATACAGACGTCATCTATCCACATGCAAGTGCTTTATGGAGATGAATTTAAGCCCCCCAACAAAGAAAAAAAAAAAAGAAAAAAGCTTTATGGAGATAAACTCTGCAAAGTACAACTAGGCACTTGCAATTGTACCCGGTTCTGACTTTCATTGAAAAAAATATTGGGGATATTTTGCAAAATAATAGATTGGAGAGATGCTTTGGAGTGAAAAAATAAAAAATAAAAAAATAAAATTGAGATGACGTGACTGTAAAAATTATTTTATTTTATTTTATATATGAGTGTGATCTAATAAGTGATTTTTTGAGGACTGTCCTAGTGTTATTTTGGTGTTCTCCTTATTCGAGGTGAGTATTGTTTCTTAAAAAGAAGAAAAAAACTTACCTTATTGATCTCTTTTTTTTTTTTTTTTAGAAAACAATATTCACGTAAGATCGGGAGAACACTAGGAGAAACAGTAGCATTTCTTCTGATTTTTACTACCACATTATGTAATTGTATAACAGTCGTATAGCAGTCTACTAAATAACTTTCTCCCGCCAATATGTTGCCATCTATTTTTTCCTATTTGAAATTTTCATTAATGTTTTTCACTCAAAGCAAGTAAAACTCCTTTGTCCTAATCACCTCAATCATTATTTAAACAGGAATATATTGGTTAGAATTGCCCCCACACACACTCACTACAAAATGGGTGTAAGAAATCATTAAGATAAGATATTATAAAAAATAATAATAATAAAAAAAATAATAAAAATAAAACATAATATATGTTGTTTCATTTGTGCAAGCTTGCATGCGAGACATTTTCGTCGCAGTTTGAAGGGGGTGTTGAAGAAGAAACTTTTATTCAATTAATCTGATTTTATTCCCAAATTTATTTCTTATTGATTTGATTTTATTTAAACAAATGTAGCAGTATCAATGAATCATCAAATAAAATAAGACCATATTTTCCTATTTTCTCTCAAAACAAAAGGGGTGTAAGAAATCATATATATATATAATAAATTAAAAAAATTAAAACAAAAATCATCCAAAAAATATTAAACTCATAAACAACTAAATTAATTATGCAAATGATCATGATACTCCACCTTGGAATTGCTTTGGAAGTTTTTTGCCAAATTTCTCTCCCTTCTTGATTTGTAGGATAGTTTGGCAAATTTGATGGATGTTTTCTGAACTTCATGGTGATATTTGAACTAATTTCCCATATTAAATCTCTTCTCTCTTTTAGGTCTACAGCTAGATCACTGGCTTCGAAATTCAATTTGGGATTTTCTAAAAAGCTTCATACTTCAATTATGAGACTGGCATGAAAGAAAAATTATAAAAAATATATATATATCATTTAATGGTGCCCAATCTTACCGCGTGTCAGAGATTTTATGTATGTCGTACTAACGTGTCATGAGTTACAAAATATAACTTACCAAAATATGAGTTTTGAAAATCAAATTCCAGCATGTCTTCCACGTATACTTTAATTACATCATTTATGGCATCTAGTGTCGTTTCTTGTTTATCCTTTAATAATATTGAGTTAAGAATTAATAATGCCTTTTATTGGAGAATATTATTATTCAATTTCTTTTGTATGAATTAATATTTGGGGTAAAAATGTGTACGCCTTGTTTGATTTATTAATCATGCTAATTCCATACAAATAAAAAAATAAAATTAAAAAAAATAGAAAAACATGTTTTTACCATTGTCTAAATCATCCTATGAATGGAAACATTCACTTGCATATAAGGAAGATTTAATTTACGTGACACCATATATATATATATATATATATATATATGAAAAAATGAAAAAAGAAAAAAGAGAGAGAAATCATCAAAATCAAAAGTTTGTTTTATTATATCTAACAATATATATGGTGTTACGTAAATTGAATTTTTTTAAAGGATGTACCAATATATTTGTCATGTGACAACCTATATATACTTTTAGATGACGATATAGAAGAAAATTAAAAAATATATATAATTTATGAAGCCCTATCTCACCACATGTTGTGAATTCTATTTATATCTTACCAACGTGTCATGAGTTACAAAGTATAACTTACCAAAATATGAGTTATGAATATCAAATCCTAGCATGTCTTTCCCATATACTTTGATTACGTCATTTGTGGAATATAATGTTGTTTCTTGTTTATCCTTCAATAATACTTCAATGAGAAATGTCATTTTGCATTCTTCTAACATATTCAGCTAACGTGACATGCTTAATTCACCCTTATATCGATCTTAATTAAGAAGGGGAAAAAAAACCCCAAGAGTGAATTAAACATGCCACATCAACTAAGCATATTAAGAGAACGCAAAATAACATTTATCTACTTTAAAAATATCAAGTCAAGAAAATCATCATATGAATGGAGACATTCCCTTGGATATAACAAGAAAGAAATCATGAAAATCCAAAATTTTGTTTTATTGCAATTAACAATAAATATGATGTCACATAATTTAAAATTTTTTAAAGGACATAGCACTATATTTATCCAGTGGCAACGAATATATACTTTTAGATGACGATATAGAAGAAAATTACTGTATATCATTTATGAAGCCCTATCTCACTGCGTGTCATGGATTTTAATTTATATCATACCAACATGTCATGAATTACAAAATATAAGTCAACTTATCAAAATATGAGTTTTGAAAATCAAATCCTAGCATGTCTTCTTCAATTACGTAATTTGTGGCATATAATATCGTTTATTTTTATCCTTCAATAATACTTCAAAGAGAAATGCTAACAAAAAAACAAACAAACAAACAAACAAAAATGCGGCAACAAGGCAATGATCTTTGAATTGTTAACAATTTTTTTTTCACTTGGTACATGACCGCCCAACCTGAGCACCCAAAAACAAGAAAATAAATCACCAAAACCTAGGAGAGAAAATATGGTAATGCTCCAAAACTATTTTCTACAACTTATACCTACAGTGCTATGCCCTTTATATACAAGGTGCAATCTTGAGTTTTTAGTCACTAGATGGAGGCCCCTGCACAATGAAAAGATCAAGTAGTCAAACAGAATAATTATTTAGAGAAAATATGGTAATGCTCCAAAACACTTGGCGGCGAATAAATTTATTTTGTACCTGATGTTCTAGATGTGGCTAAATTACCTGTAGCTCTTCCGGAATCTCATGTCCTTGTCTGGCCTTTATTTTCCTCTCTTGAGAGTCTCAATGATCTCAACTTGGATGAAGGCCTAATCGAACGAATCAAAGGAGCGTCTTCCTCTTCATCTTCATCTTGAGCTTCTTCTCGGTCCGATGCACTAATTGAATCCTCTTCGTCACTGGAACCGTGCCCATCAAATAGTCTCTTTCCCTCTATGTTACGCCGCTTACGAGGACGACCCCTGCGTCTTACGACTGCTCCTTCTTTCTCATCTGCTAATAACTGACTATATTAGTCCTCATGTTATAGTCAGAAGTCCCATATTCAATTTTAGGATGGTAATGTATGTGAAAAGCGATATTTAAATGATTTTGTGATTGAGTGAACACGCTAGTAAAAAATAATTTGAAAATAAATAAGCCTCACAAGAATTTGACCACGCGTGGCACAAGCTTCAAATGCTTAAGCCTTAACAGGCTGTTAAACAAGAAAATTGTGTAACAAGTTCCTTATATTTTACCAAAAAGGAAAGCATTTGAAACTAAGAACAGATATTGAGTATGAAGCAAAAAATGCTCGATACAAGTTTCCCACTTTAAATCGTGAAAGTAGATTACAGAGGTACCTTGAAAACCTTCATTCTTTGCATACTTCTCACGCAACGTGTCGACAAACATGTGATAGGGGCGCCAGCCACTGGGATCTTCATCTGTATTTACATTCTCTGTACGTTTTTGGACATCCTTTATACTGCATAGCAATTAGTGTTAAAGTGTGCCACATTGGAAGTGCAGGTTGCAATTAAGTGTGCCATATTTGAAAGTTTGCATTGAAATTAATGTAGACGCCAACATTCAAAAAAAACACTTACATGTCAAGCACATCGGATGTAGGAAGTTTGGATACAAAATGGAGCACAGCACCTTCCAAAAATGACAACTGCCTTGGAGCATCTACAAAAGCATAATCAAGACCATCCTTGACAATTTTTAAGATGTCCGATCTGTGCTTGTTCCGAGCAGCACCCATGAAAGTTCCAGAAAGCCTAGTACCAAGATCTTTACATTCGAGGAAAGACTTGCTAGTCAAGGGGTCAACGTCACTTGTGGAAAGTTCCACCATATGTCGATGGTAGGCCTGTACATATCCAGAATATGACACTTTATATAGTACGTAAATTAAATGAACACAAAAATAGACTAAGAGGAACACTGTGCCTTCTTCAAGCCAACAAACTCCCCAAGACAGTTATCCATACGTCAAGGCATGAAGTCCAGAGGGACTTGTGACACTAGGTAAAGTTTCCTCGTGATTTTACTTAAATCGCAATACAAACATATAGTGAAAAACTGAAAATTACAATTAAAAAAATTGAAAAATAAAAACTTCAAAGCTAAAGTATCCGAAAGGCAAGTTCAATCAATAAAAACAAGGCAAAATTAGAAATATCATACGAAACATTAAATTTCTTTTTTTTTTCTTTTCTCAATGCATATCATTAAATTTAGGCATCAACATGTGAAGAAACGCAAGAAAATAACCAAAAAAAAAAAATTCCTTTATTCACCAAGTACATTAAGACCATCTGTAAATTAGCATATAACTGTCAGCATCTTTGACTAGATGAAATTCATCAATCCCAGAGTCATGAGTCTCACCCTTTTCAGAGCTTCAAGGAAGATATTGGAAAGATCATCATCTTTTTTCTTTAGAACAGTGATTAGATTCTTAACAATCTCTGCCACACCTGCTCCATGCATCACGAAATGAGAAATAATCTCAGGACCAAGATACTCCTGCATTAATAATTGGCAATTTCTGATCAAACAGATAACAATCATACTAATAGATCATAAATGCTCAGAAGGATCCTCAACAGGTTTTTACCAGAAAAAGTGACAAATAATCAGAATTAAAATACACAAATAGAACTATGTTCACCTTAGGAACTGCATCACTAGCAACCAACTTTGCAGCAGCAATCATGACTGCATCTCTATTTGTCTCCTCAATATACTCTTTGTTCACATCTTCATCTTCTGTCTCATCTGTGACAAACATGGAGAAAGATGAATTTAGATTTCTAATGGAAATCCGAAAAAATTATTGCAAGAAAAGTGGCAATCATGTCTTCAAGTATCAACCCCAATCAAAATATGAAGTTCATAACCAAAGTTAAGTCAAGAACTCAAACATGAATAAGAGATAGTAGTCAATGAGTATCAAATTCTAATACCATACTTCAAGCAGGACAGGAAGTAAAAATGTTGAATCACCTGAAATATGGAGCTGTTGTTCACAAAGTTTCCAGAACTTCTCAAGAATAGATTTCTCCGGACAATATCCTAATCTTTCCAATTTCGTTGAAGAATAATTTGTCCTTCTGAACAAAAACCATGCTTCGGCAAGTATAGTACAAACCTTGCGCACAGCATATAATTTATTAGACCAGAATTGGGGTGTCACAAAAGATCCTGTGTAAAATATTTCAACTGTGTGCTTGTGATTGAAGTTTAATAAAATCAAGGCAAAAAAATGCTCACCCTACAAGCTAGCTGATTTCCACGTTTACCCACTTCCTCCACATCAGTCAAGGTGTTGAGAAAGTACTCAAGTTGCTCAAAAAAGGTATTGCGTTTAGATAGTAGAGAAGATAAAGATGCTTCAGAGACGGTTTCACTATTTACGATGGAGTGCAGACACCACGCCAAATGCAAATACATGTTCAGAAGAAGAAAACTGACAACCTGAACCAGCATGATCAGCAAATGAATATATATATAAATGCAACAAAATAAGTAGGAGAAACAAATGTCTGACTTTTATGCAAGCTACTTCATTTGACACACCTCATCTTCCAAATTTCTAAATCTACTGAGAACCATGACTATGTCTCCATATGAGCTCTCCATAGGCACAGCCCTTGACAATTGAAGCTCATACAACCTTTTCAAATTCACAAGGAGAGAATATTCATCATCACCATCCTGCAGGGCTAAAACATGTCAGACTTTATCCATGTGACCCACAAGCAAAGAAAAAAGCAAGGTTATTATTGAAATATACCACTACGTCTTTGATTGCAGCTTTAAGTTTAGCAGTAAGTTCATCCTCAAGTTCCTTTAATTTATTACGGGCAAAATCCTGCAGCTCCCCTTGGCTCTCAGTTGAACAAAAGTTTATAGCCCTGACACAGGATCTCAGTGCCTCCTTCTCACCATGCTTAAAAAATGCCTCTTTCATAAGCAGCAGGACATTTTTAAAATTCTGAAAGGTAGAGGAGGTAAGCATTCACGTTGAGTTTAAGTTGCAAACAATATTAAATGACCTGCAGGGACAAGAAATTCTGTGACCCACCTGCTCCTGCCTCTTCAAGGAATAAAGCTCAAGGTTGGTATACAAAATAATCTCAACTAGTAATGGCACTTTCGCTTTATCTGCCATGAATTTGCGTAATAGCAATGGATAGTTCTTCAACATGGCAACAGTTATATCTCGTCTGTTGTTTTCAAATATTTCCTGACATTTGGAACAGAAGGAATTGAGAACTAGTCCCAAATATATAACGAGTTGTATCAACTGGATAATCATTCTCTTGAATCAAATTTCTGAAAGAAAATCAATGTAGTTTACTTAATAACAACTAATCATACAAAAAAATTGATATTTTACACCAAACACTCTAGATTCTACTATAGACCAGAAAACATTTAAGAACTGACAATATGATTAAAAAAAAAAAAAACTACATGGCAGCTTAAAGTTATTTGAGCAAAGCATGAAGAAAAAGCATAAGCAAGGAATTACACACTTTTTGAGCTTTAGCGTAATATTGCTTGCGATTGTCAGTGGCAGGAACAATCCTCTCTCCAACAGCCTTTTTGACAGATGCACAAAGAAGCCGTACCAAGTTTGTCGCATCCTCATCAGTAAGCTCAATCAATGGATTCTCATCCAAGAGCATGGAGATAATACACTTCCAATCCTACAAGTGAAATATGAAATACAATCTTAAAGTAGCAAACTAGAATTACTCCACAGAAAGTTTATATTAGTAGAATATTTCATTATAATGCTAATCTTGTTTCTTATATATCACATCACAATAGTATTTTCTCGAAGTACAAAAAATTTCAACTCTTCAGAAATTTATTGTAGCTTCAAGAGGGACAATACTATAGCAAGTATGTTCAGCTTGACGGTGAACCCAACCCCAGTTTAGCACATTGCCCATAACCCAAAACCCAAACCCAATAAAAATAAAAGTTGACCAGGTCAAGTTGCTCCAGATCCAGTTGGACCAGCTGGTTGGGCTAGAGGTTATACCTTCCTGCATATCCAGTTTACTTTGTGTTTCCTAATGATTCAATCACAAATATAGAAATTTAAACTTGATATAACTCATCCACGGATAAATGACTTTTTAACCAATATAAAGTTACAGCATCAAAAGAGAATTTTAAAAAAATGACAAAGCAAAAGAAAATAAAAACAAAATATATTAGAGCTATTTACACTTTTGCCTCAAATTGTCATCATGCAATATTATTCTCCATCACATGGTTGTACATGAAAAAAAATAAACAGAAGCTTGGTTTTTTTGTTTACAAGTAAAAAGAAGCTTGGTTTTAATCTTCACAATAAAATTGTAATCCAACTTCATTATATTAATGCGATGTATAATTAGTTTGGAATCAAAGTGCAACCATGACAGAATAGAAATATCAATGCCCACCCAACTGCATGTCAAGAAGTCAGCCAATCCTCCCCCTCATTCAAGTTGTCCAATCATCGTCTCTACCACCTAGTCCTCCTATGTAGCCTACAATTCAGAATGTCATAACAACGTACCTTCATAGCCTTCATGTACTCCCAAACATCATCAATGACATAGACACTTAATATTGGATCCGTTGAAAACTCTCTCAATATTTGCAACATTCTGCCAAGATGGACCTCTGAAGAACTGCTTTCATCGCCTAGAAAGAATATTGCAATGATCATGAGTACTTTGGCAGAGAGAATCACAACATGCACATAGCACTATAGAGTCAAGAGTAAAACCTTTTGTGCCAGACTGGGAGGTATTGAACTTTTGAGCAATCAGGTGATCATAAACTAATGCTCCTATGGCATGCCTAATTTCTGGTGGATCATCAATCAGTAAATCATATAAAGGACCCAAGTCATCATCAGGTATAAGTTGGTGTCTGCAGCAGACCACAGCCAATTTTCAGTGCACAATTCTTGCATAAACAGTCACTAAGGAAAATGTAGCTTATTGGTAACATTGAATTCTCCAAAAGGTAATCAATTAGCATTCACCTTAGTAGTTGTTTTACAAGTCCTATGGCACAGACAGCCACAGAAACATCAATGTCATCAGCAAGCTCGATCATCCGGTTTGAAAATCTTTCAGTAAATAAA
Source organism: Corylus avellana (assembly GCF_901000735.1). Lineage (NCBI taxonomy): Eukaryota > Viridiplantae > Streptophyta > Magnoliopsida > Fagales > Betulaceae > Corylus > Corylus avellana. Next base: position 13,606,137 of record NC_081542.1, read on the forward strand.
CCAAGAGTAGGCACATTATCATCCACTTCATAAAGAGTTTGCAATGCAATGATAGAAGCTCTTCTTACACCAGCATTCTTCAGATGAAATAAGATAAAAGAGAGCTAAGTTAGATTTATCTGGCACATGAGGAGCAATAAAAAAAATTACTTTGTAATCAATCTACAACTTTTAACTTACTTTATCATTTAGTGTCCACCCAAGATACTTTAAATACAAATCCTGCAAGAACAGAGAAGGGTATGACAAAACCCATGCACCAAGTGACTGTATGCATGATGTTCGAATGTTTGGGTCAATGTCTCTGTAACGATGGACAAATAACCTAGCAAAAGCAACACAATAAATATGTTAGGAAGTCTTTTACAATATCTAGAATTTTGTGGATAAAACAGATTTTATAGATTCAAATCCTTTTTATTTCTTATGAATCGATTATATTGAGTATATCCTACCCTGTAAATATCTTGCGCATCATCTCCTCTAACACTGTAATTTTTTCATGAGTCGTTGAGAATCTTTTATTTAGTGACTCCACACGAGGGCCCTCAGTTCGTTTCTTCTTTTCAGCATCCAACTGTCTACGAGTAGTTTCACGCTGTGCACCAAGCATTTTAGCAACAGTTATGAAGGATGTGACAAGTTGGAGGCCCATCAATGAAGCAACTTGACGGTAAACTCTTGGAGGAGTGCTACGTAGAATGGGAACCAGGAAAACACTAGAGTGAGCTACTTCAACAATTTAACCACAAACTCAAAACTTTGAAGTTGTTGAGAACTAACCAAGATAGTGCAATTATATAGTCCATGCACTTGTCAAACAAAACCTGATCAAATAACGGCCCATGTTGACACTCACGAACCAAAGTGTCCCAGAATGATTCAAGATTATCTTTGAAGTTCTTAAAATCCTTCTTTTTTGAATTTTGATAATCTTCAACTTCTCCCTAAATTCCAATCAGTCAAGCCAAAACAATGGGCAAAAGATCTCGATGCATGAACATTAGATAATTATACCATTTGCTTATCACATTAAAATTCTAGGAACAGTGGTTGAAAGATATAAAAAAATGGAAAAAAAAAAGTATAAAATGGAAACTAGAAACAATAGTAATAATGCAGTAGGTTAGGATACTCTTCTAGCAAGATTGACAAGAGCAACCACAACATCATCAACATCTGTCTCATCAAGGAAGTCTCCTTTGATATAATACTTAGCTCCACATGCCTGTAAAAGTTAAATTTCATCAGTCACAAGACCAAAATTTGTTAGTCAACAATCAAGTAGTAAGTTAGCATTAAAAAGTTAAAGATCCTCCCTAATGAATTAGAAAGTTCCAACACACTTCACTGTTTTAAATTTCGCTGAAGATCTTCTTTCAGCCTTTGATTCTCATATGGTTTGAAAATATAACACTCAAATTATTTCTCCTTTCACTCACAAAGTTTCTTAAAGAAAGCTTCAGATTACCTCAAACAGAATCGTCAAGAGTTCAACCATTGCAGGTTTTCGATCCTTTTCATATCGCTCAACCCAAAGTTTGACCGCTTGAGGAATAAGTTTCCCATTACTTTTGATGACCTCTGCATAAAACCATACACCAAATTAACTAACCTTGTAAACATGCATAAACCAGGTCCCAAAAGAAGAAGCTCTTAGTAAAATACATAACAGAAACTGATTATAAAACAAGAACCAAAATCAAGTTTAGAAAGGGTTTGTGAGAGACAGATACAAGAGCCGAATATACATGAACACAAGATGGTGCCTTTGTGCCTTTTGTCGTGTCTTTGGGGGAAAAATAATGATAGATGTTTCGAGAACCGCAAGAGGACGTGGAGTTGAAATCTTTTTTCTTCAACACTTTGTATTTCTGGACAGCTGCTTATATTTCTCCTTTAGTAATTAGTTATTAGTTATCTTGAATTTCTTGTTCTTTTTGCTTCTAATTACTAGATGGCTTCTCTTGTATACTCTCTGTGTACATGGTGGCGCCTTACGCTTTTAATAATATTTCGATTATTTATCAAAAAATTGAAAGTTGAAGCACACATCAGTTCAATAAAACAAGCAATGGCCCCTGATGATATACAATTTTGATATAAAGCAATAAATAAAGTTTAATGCATGGGACTGGTAAAGGTAAAGGTATGATGGAATCACGCATACATTTCAAATGCTATAATCAACAAAGACGGATATCTAGGGATTACATAATTTGTATGTATCCAAATCGGAGCACAGTTATCATTATAAACCCATAGAATCAAGCTTTTCATTAGAAGTTCATCCACATTTTCACCATATAGGTTACCATGTCAAAACAAATCTCAGACTGTGAAGCACAGGCGTTCAACTTCAAGTCTTGAGAGCGGCCACTTCAAGCAAAAAAAAATGCAAAAGGGTAGGACTCTATCCAGACCACCCCACCCAAGACCCACTTAAGTGGGACTAGCACTGAGTAATGACCCTACTGATAAAATGTCACAATTATTGCAGAAAATATAATTCCAAATTATTCCTCTTCAATGATCTTCCATGGTCTATTAATGCACGTCTATCTGACTAACTGGAGTCTCAATAACACTATACTTAACAAAAAACAACTTGCAACTTGAACCATTTTCATTTAAATTAGTTCTAATGACTACACGTAAATTCCTATACACTAAAAGCTGGCATTGCATAGGAACCAAAAATAAAAATTGCAATAACTGAATTGCAATAATTCAAGATGATAATTCTACATAAGTATCTCTAATCCGAACCGTACATCATTTCCAGCAGCAGCAATATAGATAAACCAAAACTATGAGCGTACGTATCTATAAATTCTCAAAATTACAATTTCGTATGACTTTTACCAATCAAGCTCTGGTCGGTGGCTTTGTGAGCCGAGCCCGAAGTTCCTTCATAGGCACGATTTCGCTTAGCCCCAGGACGAGCCTCTTCGAAATCGTCCGGCGAACTCTCCCGGCCCGTCTGGTCACTTGCTTCGCTGGTCCGCTCACGGTTCTCGGCACCAGCACCATTCGCCTTACTAGCTTGGTTCTCGCTAGTCTGAGCCTGAACCCTAGTCCTCTTCTGCTTCACTCAAAAAAAAAAAAAAGGGGTGGAAATTAGGCCAAATTGCATAACATAGAGAGGGAGATAAGTGGAAATGAAACTCACGGGGCGCGGCGCGGAGGTTTCGGAAGGTGGAGGAAGGTCCTCCATGACTGTTTTTGAAGCGTTCGTGTGAGCAGAAGATTAGCCCTAGAAATTTACACACAAACAAAACAGAGAGAGAGAGAGAAAGGGTTGGGGCTGAGCGTGGATTTAGCCCTAGATGTGAAATTAGAAAGAGTCTGAAGGGGAAATCTCCCGCCAAATGAAAAGCTTGGGATCCATGGCCACGAGATCTATCAGACTATCAGTTGACTGATAGATCGGTATTGTGTACTTGAGCGCTGCACTGAATTAATTCTCTCGTTTTCCGTTATTGCAAATTGCTGCTTGCGTGGAAAGATTCAAATACATAGTCTTAACGACCTTTTTTTTTTTTTTCTTTTTTAAAATTTCTTATTTTGTCCAACATATTAATATATAAATTAAAAAAATTTGATTCATTTTTCTTTTTTTTTTTAAAGGTCCACAAAAGGAATAAGAATTCAAATTAGTAAATTCCGCTTCACAATATCTGACAACGCATATTACTATTTTTGTCTCTACTACTCTTTTCAGTAGCAAAATTTAATGTAAAGGTTGTCACATGAACTTTTATTTTAATTTAGCTTTATTAATATTTAATTTTAAGAAATTAAGGGTGTTTTTATAATTCAATAAGTTGGTGTTGCCCTATATTATTTTGGGTAATTTAATAATTCGATTTTTTTTTTTTGGAAAAAAATTTGAGACTTTCATAAATTAATAGTGAGATAGAGTAATTTTCTAAATCTCAATAATATCACAGATATAGTCCGGGGTTTCCCCCTTCCATTCCCTATCTATTACAAGTTTTGTTGCCCCTTTAGCTAATCCATGAGCCGCAGTATTTGCATTCCGAGTTACAAAAGCACAGCGCCACCTTGGGAACGTTTTTAGAAATTGGCGAATATCCTCTACAATGTGACCAAGTCTACTTCCATTGTTAACTTCGGAATTAATCGCGTCTACTACCTGCTTCGTGTCCCCTTCTAAGATAATAGCTTGTCTCCCTAATTCTTGGCACCAACGCATGGCATGAAGAGTTGCCAAAGCTTCCCCAGTCATAGGATCTAAATTACCTGCACAGGAGAGACACTTGGCTGCTATAACTGTTCCCGTATGGTCCCTTACTAGCATCCCCATTCCTGTTTCAACATGAGGCCTTATCGATAGCAAAATCCCAGTTGATTTTCCACCACCCCAGGGGCGGTCTCGTCTAGGTTACTTCTGATGGGAGAGTGTTGCCAGCCATGCGTGAATGGCCAGCTTCAAAAAGTCGTTTAAACTCCTCTGTGAGGCTCTCCACTTCCAAAATAATTCTGTTTGGATGTGAAAATTCGTCTCTATGGACAACACTGTTCCTTCTAAACCATATCTTTCTTGCTGTCCGAATGAAGGTGGAGAGAAGATCTTGCCCATATTTCCTCAAAATCTCCTCAACTACATGTAACTAGTCTGGGCCACCATGAGAGAATTTATGCAAAAGCCTTTGACTCACCCCCCACACATCTCTCACAGAAGGGCAGTCCCACAGGATGTGGTAAACTGTCTCTGCTTCATTATTGCATATAGGGCACATAGGGTCCGAAACTACCTTTCGCCTAAGAAGATTATCACGTGTTGGAAGGAGATTGTGGCTTGCCCTCCACATGAAATTTTTTTCTGCATTAGTCAAGGGAAGCTTCCACAAAATTCTCCATAAAGCCTTGTCCCCCTCCTTTCTTGAGTTCTCCGGTTGTCTATTTGCATCCATCTCCTTGGCCAAATGGTAGGCACTCTTTACAGTGAAGCTCCCTGTATTGGTGCACCTCCATATTTGAGTGTCTTGTTGTGTGGTTGCACTGATTGGTATAGGATTAATGGCCAACAATTCTTCCTGTGTAAAGAGTTCCCGAAGCAGATTTTGTTTCCACCAGCCCGTGCTTGGGTCAATCAATTCCCTGACCATAGCACATGGATCAAGTTTCTTAGGTGGAGATTGAATCGTGTATGTAATTGGGTTTGGAATCCACCTATCCCCCCAAATTCTGACATGGTGCCCATTGCCAATTCTCCAAATCAAACCTTCTTGGAGCAGATCCCTCGCTCCAAAGATGCTTCGCCAAGCAAAAGTTGGTTTTGACCCTAGACTTGCCTCCATAAAATTTGACCCAGGGTAATATTTAGCTTTAATTATTTGGGCTGTCAAGCTATTGGGGAATTGCAATAATCTCCAACTTTGCTTCGCTAGTAATGCTTTGTTGAAGCTTGGTAGATCACGAAAACCCATATTACCTCTCTGTTTTGACACTCCCATGCGGGCCCAACTCATCCAATGGATCATTTTTTCGCTTTCCTTTTGACCCCACCAAAATTTTTGCATAAGTGTATTAATCTCCTTACACAACCCTTTTGGCAAAAGGAAAACACTCATACTATATGTGGGGATAGCCTGGATAACCACCTTCAATAAAATCTTCTTTCCTGCTTGGGACAGGAAATTCAGTTTTCAATCCTGCAATCTTTTCCAAACCTTATCTTTAATATTATGAAAAGCGATAGTTCTGGATTTGCCCACCAAGGCTCCTAAGTACTTGTCATACCTTTGGGAGGCTGGAATCCCCGCCTCTTCAACTATCTCTTTTTTTGCCTCATTTGTAGTGTTCTGGCTGAAAAAAAAAATTGAAGTCTTCTCTTTGTTTAATTTCTGTCCAGATGCCGCCTCATATATGCTCAGAATCTCAGTCATCCGATGCCAATATTGTATCGGTGCCCTACAAAAAAGTAGGCTATCATCTGCAAAGAAAATATGGTTAATTCTAGGGCCCTTTTTGGAAGTGGGGACCCCTGTTAAGACTCCTCGTTGTTAATAATCCGATATTGTTCTAAAGTTTCGGTGAGTCTTCATTTTGGTAGTGAGAATAGGACCAATGAGACTCTAGTTAAAAAAAACTACCCTTTCTTGTTCTTTATTTGTTTTGGTATCCAACCAACCAACCAACATCACACTCATTCCAAAAACAATAGTTGCTTTTAACTGCAACCACGCCAAAGGTTGCGCCAAAGGTTGCTCCAAAGAGTTGTGGCAAGTTCAATTTTTGTTTTTTTAACCGGGAATCTTTGCTATTTCATTGATAAAAGGATCAACAGCATAATGCTCTTACATCACAGAGCATTAAACTCTGAAAAATTATAGCCCAAAACTATGAGTTTATAACGTCATAGATACAATACAGATCTTACAATTACGTACTATCTTATGACCTCAACTTTTCTGCTAACCCATGTACAATTAGGGGCAAAACTACCCTTTGGCTTGGGAGACCCAAGCCATAGGGTGGTCCCCAAAAAAATAATTTTTTTTTTTTAAAAAAATAAACCTTAAAAATTAAATTTTGCCCCCTCCAAGAATATATATATTTAATTTTGCGCCCCCCCCCCAAAACTAAAAGTTCTAATTCTGCCTTTGTAGAACTGCAGTTAAGGAACATATTTGCTCTTGGGTAGACTAGATCTAAAACATAAGTAGCCATATTCCCAACCTTAATTTTTCGACGGTGAGAGAAAATTCCTCACACCGATCTAATTATCCTCAATCTAACGGTCAGGAGACTAAATCCTTCACCCCATAGATCGCTTACGAGAGCAGATTTAGAGAGAAAAAAAAAAACACAAACAAACAACCAGCAAGCAAGGGCTAGGGCCGAGGCGAAGGAGACAATGCACACTGGCCGGCACGTGGTGGAGCGAAAACTAGTTGAAGAGAGTAGACCTAACTTTGAAAAAATTAGATCTAAAACCCAACCGATTTCGATGAGGAGATGAACAGCACATCACGGTGGAGAGCGGACGGACGCATAACGGGAGAGGCCAAAGTTACTAGTCTGGTCGGAGAACACCTTAAAAAAAAAAAAAAAGGGAAGGGGAGGGGGTGGAGTGACAAGTTCAATTGCGACTAGAAAGAGTTGATAATATAAATTTTATGATAATATGATTTTGATACAAACTTAATCTGCCAGTGCATGATAAAGCCATTTCATACTCAAGACAGCAGGCTAAAAACCACCTTTTGGAGCAATCCATTGCACTAGAAAACCAGATCAATTCAAGCATAAATACATTGCCATAAACATCCTAAATGAAAAAGATGTATCAGATCTCAAAGAACACAGAACTAACATTACGAACTGGCCGCCAAGGACTCGATTAGGAGCTGGTAACCTTCTGGTACAGTTGACTGTCTCTGCGCACACTCTGCCAGTGCAGGAACATCAGAGCTGAGGTCTAAAAATCTGGCCAGTAAAAGCAGCAAATGAAAATCTGAAATACGCTTCACAAAAGAAAGACTTCTTGTCCTGTCAAGATGATTCTTCAGCGCCCTCAGGGTCACAGGGATATTCCGGTTTTCAATGGGAAATGCTGTTGAAAGTGGACCCTGCATTGAAACATAAGTTCATATTACTTCTACAGAAGTAGCCTCAGAGTATAGAAGCGAATGAACCAAGGTTTATAGAATTTCTTTCTGCACAGCATGTAGAACAAAGAAAGCAATTGATCGGTACGTAATAAAGAAAAATATCCACTCAGTAAATACCTCTCATCGACATATACGATTATGCAGTAAATGATCAGAGAAAAACGCTGTTCGAAGTGCAAATGTCAAGACTATGGATGCTTTCCATGGACCAAAAGTATATAGTATGCTTCCAACATCATAAGTAGCTCATAAATAAGTTCCAACACCTAAGAATGATGGAAATTGCAGGCGATAAAAACGAGCATGCATAGGACACCCTACCATTACATGCTTACAAATAAAATTCTATAATTGAGAACAGCCAACAAAGATTATCCAGCACCAAACAAAACAAGCTACAACTATATTTTGTCACTGAATGAAAGAAAGAAAAATTAGCAAAATGAGCAACAATGGTAAAAAAGAAAATTCATGAACCAGCATTTAGGCACAGATGGCCTTTCCAATTCGTTGCACTCTATGAAGCAAATATGGAATTTGTGGTAGATGGCATGACCAAGGAGAATGTGAACAGTATACAGGACAACCGGACAAGGCTATCCCAGCTCAATGCCCAAGGCCATAAGGGTTGAGAACTTTAGAGCATCTTAATACTTTGGGACATTGCAAGTCAAAGGGCTCATCTTGTTAGGATTGAGGATCATAAGACCAGACCTATTATTAAAAAATGCAAGTCAAGGTACTCTTAAAAAATAACCTAATTTTTTTACAAAATATGCCTAAAAATAAAATAAAAATAATAATTACAAAAAATAAAAATAAAAGATTATGACTAGCAATGTCATCACTTAAACCTTTACCCATAAACAGCACAACAGTGCATTACAACTAGATCATAAGCTAGCTGAAAGAAGAAGCTGTAGAAAATTAAAAAACTGAAGTAACACAAACAAGAAAAACAAAGCTATCCTAATTTGAAGTTTAACCAGCAAATAAAGCCCAAGGCAGGGCCAATAATGGGAATTTGACGCATGAAATTAAAAGTTTCTGCCATGTTGGTAAATGGAGAAAAAGGACAAAAAAATTGAACAGTGTAGAATGAGAATGAGAGTTTAGGGATTGAGAATTGAAACAAGAATAAAAGGGTTTTCTTTTCTTTTTTTTTTTTCTTTTTTTTTTCTTGGTAAAGATGAATCCCAACAAGGGGAGTGCAGGAACTAAATGCATTTGTTTGGGGATGACAATTGTAGATATCCAAAAATCACGATTGTGAATTTAACAAAACTGATTATAGGCATGATTGACCATTTTGTCCTATTTATTGGTACTGACAACTGATACTAGAAAAATTGGTTCTTTTCTTTTGTCCCAGTCCATGCTCTGAATGAGTCACACATACAACCTAGTACATGTTCCTCATCGCTGAGGGCATTCCCCAAGAGCGGAGGATTTCATGACATTTCTGATTGGTTGTCTTGTCTTTCTACTAAGTTGTTTAATACTTAGCATGTTGACCGGTATACATAATGAGTTAGTTTAGATCGATCCTAACCGGATGATTAGGCATTACTTCTATATTAATAATTCTTTAACTTGCAATCCCTGATGCTATATTTGCTAGTCATGGCCTAGTCTAGTTGTTAGCGGTGCTACAAGCCTATTGATTAGCCATGGGTCAGCAAATCAATCACTAACTCCTTACTATCACAGAAATCACATGCACCAGAATCTCTTATGCCAATAATAATTATGCTCAAGCTTTATTTTTTGTTTGAACAAATGAGAGAATAGATGGTAGGAAAGATCATCCTACTTTCCCCTTTACTACAGGCTAAGTCTCCACACCCCCACCCCAAAAAAAATAATAATAAATTCTCACAGCAAAACAACACGCTGACACAAAAATATGTTTTTTGATAAGTGCATTTGAAAGAACTGAAGTAGAAATAAAATATTTTTAAAATAATGCCAAGCTTTTTCATACTTTATGTTCGATGTTTAGTTTGGTTTCTCGAACAGAAAAAGGTTATAGAGTATATATGCACAAAAAAAATTGTAACTAAAGCTCCATAACCTATATGTTTTACAAAAATATATTAAGCGACAAATGCATCAATGATGCACGATGAGAAAAGAATATTTGGTCGTCAATCAACCTCAACAATAAATTACCTAAGTAAGCATTACACCCTGCTGGAAATGAAGGCAACCTTCATCGTGTTCTTAATTTTAACCTCAAAATCCTCAAGGTCAAATTTTTCCCTATTCATTCTTTTTCACTTCCTCTGTGGGTAAGTGATAAACTTTTCTTCTACAAGTACTCCCACCTAAGGAAAAGGCATAAGTGCTCCTTGTCAAAAAGTGACTTTTGCTTTGTTTGTTAATGTGTCATGGGGTGTTTTTTGTTTGAAAAAGATGTGATTAGGAGTGTTTTATTTTGAGAACAAAAAAACAAAAAATTTAACCAGCGGGTCCTTTAACTTCACCAAGATAAAGTACTTATCAAAAACTTTACTAAAATAACATGAACCCCAACAAGCAATCCGTTGCATTAATAAATGATGCTAAGCGCCCTATCACAGCCTTAAAAGCTCACAATTTGCATACTTGCTATAAATAACCAAAAAAGACAAAAAAAAAATATTATAGGAAAAACGTAACAACAATTCAATAAAGATAAAGAGACCCCAATAACATGAATTGAACACTGCTATTGTGCAAGTAAAAGATTTGAGTAATGTAGTCGATCTAGACATACCTGGTGATCGAAAATCTTAACCACCACCAAGAAAAAATCATTGTCAACCTCCCTAGTATCCTTCACCCCAACCATCACATCCTTCTTCATCATCGACAGCTTGGGATCGGCGTCCTCAGCAATCTCTGTCACGAACCACCCTTCCTTGAACAACCTAACACACACATCGCTCATCTGAAACGCCTCGAAGTGCACATCAGCCCCACCGTCCTCGTTCACCTCCAGCTTCACCACGGCCGTAACCCACTCCTTCAAGCCGCTCTCCGCGTGAAACTCCGCCGCCTGAAGCACCTCTCGGTTCGACAAAGTGTAGTCCTTCTTGTCCTGACTGATCGTCTGCGTGAATATGAACCCGACCCTCCTCATCCCCAACCCCATCGCGATCGCTTCCACGAGCTTTTCCTCATCTGGGTCTCTCAGCATCACCAAATTCTCTTCAGTCCCTTGCTGTGGCGGCTCGTAGATGAAGTCCACCTCGACCTTGCCCACCTCCGAAACGGTGCCGAACATGAACCCGGCCCTCTTCACGGCGAACGCGAGCGTCTCGTTCACGTAGTTCTGGAACGCGTTGGCGCAGTCGCGGTCGAACGAGACGAGCTCGCAATGCGGGTTCTCCTGGCGTGTGACGCGCATCTGCTTGGCGATGAGGTCGTCCATGGTCATCTTGCGACCGAACGATCCGGCGGGGTTGAAGACCGGTCCGGAGACGGTGCGCTCGCCCTCGTAGGCGAGGAAGACGATGGAGCCATGGGATAGATTGAGCGCGGAGAGAGGCGTGCTAGGGCTCGCCATGTCGGTGAATTTGAGAAGATCGGCCGGGGTTTTGGCCAAGAGGAGGTTTTGGTTGGTTGAGAGGGTTTGATTGTCAATGGGAATTCGAAGCTGAGATTGGATTATGGTTTTGAGTTGCGAGACAGTGATCTGTGGGCTCTCGATTGAGACTCGCTCCAAGCCGTCGCGGCTTCGGACTCTGAGCATCATCTTGAAGAACTAAAGCGTGCTCTCTGAAGGCGAATTCCGAGTAATAAAAAACCCTTTGAAGACGCTGGCTGCTGCAGCGACTTTAGGGCGGAAATTGATTCTTATAAGTGGATGGATGGAGTACCTGGAGTGGAATTGAAGTGAGGAAAAAAGTTCCTCGAATTTGCTTTCTTGTTGAAGGGGAAAGAGGAAAAGAATACCGGAGGTGGAGCAGAAAGAATTACAAAGGAAGCAGGAGTTTCGTTAGGGTTAGATACCGTTAGATTTCCTAATCCGTCGGGTTGTGGGAGCCCCACGTGTACCTGTAAAATAAAATCCTCTTTCAATCCAGTATTTTAAAAAAAAAACACATAAGCTGAAGCTGTCACGTGTCTCATATGGATCCTATAATGTGAATATAGATGTGATAAACTGGGCCTGGCCGAAGCCCAGCTCGTAGACAGAGCTTAGATAGGTTTTTCTTCAATTGGGCTGGGCTTACTTATCCCAAAAAGAAAGACTGGGTTATCAGTAACAGACAACCTCGTATCTGCCCTTTTTGAGCCCACAAAGAGAGCCACGGCCCACGGGTGCAGGACGGAATATGATTTTTGTTATTTCAAGTGAAATGGATATAAATTATTTTATAATTAAGGTTATATTTTACATATTTAAAGTGTATATATTGCCATATCATTTAAAAATTTAAATGACATAACATAATGCATATCATGAAATGGCTCTCTCTCCATTTCACTCAAAATGAAGATATTTTGATCATGTTCTAAAAGATTCAACCAATTAAATATTGCACCATACTTGTAAACAAATAAATCTCGAGTTAGTCGAAGTACCTCATGAGACCTTTCAATCTTGCCATTCCATATTATTGTTATTT
>NC_081542.1:13618495-13619769 GCF_901000735.1 Corylus avellana
TTTTTTTTTTTTTTTTATTATTATAAATGTTTTTGTAAAGTTTGTTACCAAACGGACCTTTAAGTGTGCCCAAGTGTTAGTACAGTTGCCTATAAGAGTAGTTTAAACTTTTACCATAAATGATCACTTTGTTTATAATTTGATACTTTTGGGATAAGTCTATGACTTGGGTAGAAAACTACCAAGCACAACACGCTACTTATGACAGGTGATGAATTTCTACTTTGCATTATGCAGACTGGCAAAGCTTTTTGCCATTTATTTTTTCCTAGAATAGTAATAAGAATTGTATATATATATATGAAATGAATTTTGAATTTTTTGTGAGAAAAAAGTTATTGTTAGTAAATGATTTTCACTTTTTTTAGGAGAAATGCAAAGTAATGGGCCTAAATTGTTCGCTAATGTTTTGACTTTTTAGGGAGAAAGTGTTGCCAAACACATCCTGGTAATTTTTATTTTTTATTTTATTTTGTCATGGACATAAGAAGTATACAAGAGAATGTTAAAAAACAACAAAACCCAAAAAAAGGAGAAAACAAAAAAGGGGAGAAACCCAAACAGAGAAACGTATAACCTTCATAACAGTTTTGTTATAATTCATTCCCTTCTCTACACAGAAAAAATGTAACAAGAAAAGGTTAAATACCTTTTTAGCACTTGGGATTTAATGTCTTTATTTATTTATTTTTTTACTTGGGTTTCATTTTGTATTATAGATGGTAAATTTCTTATAGGTAAATATGTAGTTAGTACCTTTGTCTATATTTCATCCAAAAAACTAACGGATCGCCACGTTAACTCAATCAAAACATAACATATATCATTTGCCCTAAAAAAAACAAAATAAAAAAAAAAAAAAAAAAAACTTAAAGGCCTTGGGGTGGCCCGTCCACCCCTTTTGCCCATGTGGGTGACTAAGTGTAATACTCCGAAATATATATATATATATATATATATATATTGAAGGAAATAATTATTTTAGAGATATTTTATGAATAAATTAATATTGTAATTGGTGATTTTAGTTTATAAGATTTAGATTTTTGCTATTAAGGAGTTATTTTTTTCAATGGTGTTAGAGGATTTAATTTGAGATTTGAAGATTTATTATCCTATCCGGCCTACCAGCGTCCAACTCGGCTGACGTGGTAACTGGTTGTCAATGCTGCTTGTGGGTGGCTTGTGGGCGGCAGCTGGTTGGGAGAGGGAGATGGAGAGACGAGCAAAAAGTTTGGGTGGGTTTTGGAGAACGAAGGTTTAGTTCGGGTAAA
>NC_081542.1:13619869-13635730 GCF_901000735.1 Corylus avellana
TTTCTAATTTATATATTAGTTTTTATTCAAATGATTATGTTTCTTTTGTAAATTTTACATTGAATTCATGAAATAATAGTGGGAGAATTTCTTTTCGTAAAAACTCAATTTTTAAAATATATTTCATACTCAATTTTCCAATCGTAGATTTTTTTTGTCTTTGTTTTCCTATGTCTTAAAATTAGTTTCATTTAATAGGGAAAATGATAAAGGCACAACTTAAACCCAACTTTGACCCAACTTTTCTCTTAAGTTTAAACAAAAAACTGTTTGTAGAGGAGAGAGAAAGCCTTAAACTAGAGAGAGAAAGAGAAATTTTGTCTAAAAGTTGGACCAAAGTTGGGTTTGAGTTGTGACTGTATCATATCTCAATACTTTTATATAAGTGAAGGATGGTTGAAAAAAAAGAATAAAAAAAATCTATTTGACAAGACATTTTCAAATATTTGTGAATTTCATTGGAACTGAGAAAAATATAGAAAAAATAGTTCTTTTTTATTATATTAGTATTTTTCATTTGTTTACATTTTTTTTTTGTCCTTAATTTCTATTATAATTTATTTATTATTTTTCATTCAAATTCTATTAATTTTATTTAATACAAGTTACAAATTTTCTTTTGTAAATTTAATTGACTTTTGTTGTTCATTTTTGTTTTTGGGTGTTCCAATATTCTTACCACTGTTTTTTATCTCTTTCTTTTTTAAAAGAAAAATTAAACTATCAACATTCATTTGTTTACAAAATTAGTAAATATAATTGTAATCATATATCAACATGCTCATTTATTTTAGAACACTTCTTTATTTTTGTCAGTAGTATCATTGTTGGAATATAATGAACTTTCAGGAGTGAACTTTCTCCTCACAAACAATTTTTTTGAGAAGTGGTATTATTGTTGGAATATAATGATTAATCAATCATTTTCTATAATTAATTAATCTAGATTTTTATTTTGAATTTTCTTTTCCTTTATATTTCATTTTAAACTACACGTATGAGAACAAATATTTAACACGTTTCAATTTATAAGAACTAAAATTTATGAATTTTTAAATTTATTGGATATGTGGGTTTATGCTATTAAGTAAAACTATGGTTTTAAAATGATCTTATGAACATTTGTCATTTTTGGTAGCTAATTTGTTAATTAAAAGAAGAAAATAAAATTTGTTGTTAATAATATTTTAAAGACTTTTTGACTTAATTATATATATAAAAAATTAAAAAAATTAGGGAAATTATATATAAACTCCTTAGGTCAACGCGTTTTTTTAAAAAACTCTATGAGTTTTTTTTTTTTCTCCAGAAATTTAGTCCCTAGGTAACTCGAAACTTCCTACGGTCAATTTTTATTAACTGCCATTAGTCCACTCAAAACTCCACGTTTTATCTAATAAAAATATTTATTTTTATTAATTTAATTTAAAAAATTAAATCTTAAAAAAAAAAAAAAAAAAAAAATTGAAGGGTGTCGCTAGTGAGCTCGGGGTGGCCCTGTAGGGCCACCTTAAATTACCCTGCAAGTGGTCGCGCCACCCTTTCAACACCCATGGGTGGAAGGCCACCCCAAACCCAAGCCACCCCAAACCCCCAGGTCAGCCACCCCTTGTGAAGTTGGTGGCCGGGCCACCCCCCCACGGGTTCTCCTCACCACGGGAAACTGTGGCCACCCCCCTTGGTTTGGGTGACTGCCCACCCATGGGGTGGTTCAAGCCACCCCATGGGTGGAAAGGGGTTTTGTTACCCCAGCCACCCAAGTGGCTCGGGAGCCACCCCATGGGTGGTTTACGGCCACCCCATAGGGGTTGGGGGGGTGACAAGGGGGTGGCACCTAATTTTTTTTTTTTTTTTAAGATTTAATTTTTTAAATTAAATTAATAAAAATGAATATTTTAATCAGATAAAACGGAGAGTTTTGAGTGGACTAACGGCAATTAACAAAAACTGACGGTATTGAGTTTTCTAGTAGTTTTGAGTGACCCAAGGACTAAATATCTAAAAAAAAATACCCAGGGAGCTTTTAAAAAAAGCGCGCTGACCTAAGGAGTTTATATATAATTTCCTAAAAAAATAAAAAATAAAAACCGGCGCGTAGTGCGGGCTCTAAGCTAGTATATATAATTATTTAGACATGCCCTATAATACATCAAATCTAGATTTGGCATACTAACATGTTCACCTCTCTTGGGTAGAGTGTATCAATGGATGCCTTGTGGCCACGGGTCCTTCAGTGGCGGGGCCAGACAATTCATATTGTAGGGGCCACTGAACTAAAAATATGATAAATATAATTTTAAATAAAAATTGAGTAATTCACACAATATATGCATCACAAAAAAGATATTTATAAAATTTCATAAATATGTGCTCAAATTGATATATTAGAAATGTAACATGTCGGCACTACAACAAAAAAGACAGAAATACAAACAAAGTGTCTAAAACTGCACTTTACGGTCTCTTAGAAGTACAAAATCATCAAGTATCGAATCTAAATCGATGCTCTCAACAATTTCCTTTTCAATATAGAGAACTAATCTATTTGCAATGAAATCATTCTCAATTTTGTTGCGAAGTCATGCTTTAATAATTTTCGTTGCTGAAAATGTCCGTTCGGTAGTTGCTGTAGACACTGGAAGTGGAAGAGTCAAAACAAGACGAATCAATTTATCTATAAGATAGTATGTCTTCGATTTTTCTGTCTTTGCCAATCCTTGGCAGTTAGCATAATTTTGCAATGGAAGACAAATTTTGTAATGTCGGATCAGTAAGCACATCAAATTCAAAATACCTCAACTGATATCTCAAATTAATTTTCTCTTGCTTAGAAAAATCAAGAGGATAATACTTCTCCGCAATGATACATATATCGTCAATTTTAAAGGATTTATAAGCACCTTTTGGATCAATAGCTGAGCTAATTGTCAAAAGTTTCATTGTCTTTTCACCAAACCTACTATCGAGCTCTTGCAATTGAAAGTCTATAGAAGTATTGAATATGTCAAAATGATAATGATGCTCCATTGTAATGTGATTCTTTTGATTACGACATTGACCTTCAATATAACGAGCACTCAAATCCGGAATGTGAATTTCAGATTTCTTGTAGAAAGAGACAATGTTCTCAAGTAAATAATGAAATGTAAATAAAGACTAATTACTGCTTCCATTGACTGAGAGATGTAGGCAGAGACGACTAAGAGTCCTAATTTGACAAGGGCTGTAACATTTATTATTTATTTATGAATAAGCAACTTCATTAAAAGCTCAAAACCAAAAACACCAAAGCACCAATTACAAGCCACCAGCTAGCACAACCTCACAAAGGCTAACAAACCAAACTAAACCAGAAACAAACTGCAGAACAACAAACTGCAGAAAAAGAAACCACCAAAACAAATCCCCAAACCCAAAGAATCACCAAAAACAGACCCTACAGAAGGCCTAAAAGCAAAACCTCACATAGGCTATATCCCATAAGACTATCAGGAAACAAAAAACAAAACAAAACCAACGGGCCACAACCACAGCTTGATCAGCAAAGCACTTAAGCAGAAAGATTGCACAAAGAGCAAAACACAAGGTTCTCCTTATTTTTTGGAAACCCTTCTTTCCCAACTACTCTGGTTCGGATTTCCCACAAAATTTTCTTCAAGAATTGCTCCTCTATTTTTGGATGACCTGCATGTTTGATCTCATTTCAAGTGCACCAGATATTATAAACTACAGATCCCAAAACTAATATGCAGAGCATAGCTTTGAGAGACTTGCAGCACCAATCATTCAATCCCAATTGCAAGATATCCTCCCATACTATAGGAACATTATCCATACTTCCAAAGTCTATAGCAGAAATTGCATTAAAAAAAAAAAAAAGATGATCACGGCTTTTTAACTGGTTCCTGCAGAAAACACAATTGACATCTCCATTATAACCCCAGGTCAACAATCTATCTCTCGTAACCAGCCTTCCTTTCATACCAAGTCACAAAATAAGGGCTGTAACATTCCTTTCCCTTTAAAAGTGTCCTTGTCCTCTGCGTTAAATATGTATCTCGACTCTCTTTTTTCGATTCTATATTATTTATAATTGTTATGCACGATAACAACAAGCTTACAAAAGCATTAAAAAGAAACATAACATGTTCATATAAAGAATTTGAGCTTACAAAAGCATTATAAATTAAGAAACATATCAGGTTCATATAAAGAACCAGAGCTTACAAAATCGTTGACATGTAAACCCCAATACCACAACTTATTTAAGTTTGCAGTAAAACAAAGTAAATTCACATACAAATGAATAGTTATTAAAACAATCCCAAAACTTAAAGCACCTTAAGAATTGACCTTCCAACATTGCTTCCTAATCTCCCCAGCAGTTCCAGTAAGGACCTCAATGGCTCCCATTCGCTTCATTGACTGTGCAAATTCTGTGAAGAACTTGGTTTGGCTAACCAGTTCTTGGACAATTTTTTTGGCCTGCTTGTTTTTCAAAAGAGCCGCGTCGGATTGGAAGAGACCCTTATTCTGCAGAAGGATATTGTAGTAGTTGCTGTCAAAGTTTTGAAAGCTTCCGGGGTCCATTTCTACTGTTGTTGTTATGTCATTGGGGTTGGGGCATTTTTTCTTCAATATTTCGGCATAGGTGGAGTCCAGAGAAGGGTCTTGGTCACCTTTCCCAGTGAAATTGTAGAGCCTGTTGGTGAGCGCTATGCAATGACCTATTCCAATAGTGTGCGCACCTACATATATATATATATATATATAAGCCATGAGAGAAATTACTTCTTTTTTTTTTTTTTACTTTCATAAGAAATTAAATTTCACTCTTTTGTGATATATTTCTTTGAATCTACCTGATAATACGACGAGGTCATGCAAGTTAAGATTTTTGCTGGCAAAGTTTTGCATGAGCTGGGTGACGTTAAAGAAAGGTGGTGGAAGGTTTGCTAAGGCTGATGCGTTTTGTGAAACATTGCCATCTCTTCTTCCTGTAAGCACTTCCCACATTGGTTTTTGGAACTGCAAATATTATTATATATGAGTCAAGAAGTTAACACTATTACCATATTATCAAGAATTATTTTACTTGTACGTTTAGAAAAATAAAAAATAAAAAATAAAAATATTTTACTTGACTTTAGATCATGATTGGAATTGCGTTTGAAAAATAGAACTTTTAAGTTATAAAACATTTTTTTGCAAAAGCTTCATTTTTAAGCTTTTACCAAAAGTGCGTTTTAGCTATTTTTTAGGCTTTTTGAAACATTAAATGCCCTTTCAATTGTTTTTACCAAACGAACTTTTTGAGTGTTAAACACACTTTTAGGTCCTTCAAACGCATACCTAAACAGGCACTTAGAACCTGTTTGGAATTGCGTTTGAGAAATAGAGTTTTTAAATCAAAAAAACATTTTTTTGGCAAAATCTTCATTTTTAAGCTTTTGCTAAATGCGTTTTGGCTATTTTAAAGTTTTTTGTACCATTAAAAGGGCTTTCAATTTTTTTTTTACCAGACGGGTATTTTTTTTTCAAACGAATTTTTTGAGTGTTAAATGCACTTTTAGGCCCATCAAGCACACACCCAAACATGCAGTACTTAAAACCTGTTTAGGATTGCGTTTGAGTACTAATAGAGCTTTTAAGTAAAAAAAAACGTTTTTTGGTAAAAGCTTCATTTTTAAACTTTTGCCAAAAGTGCGTTTTAGCCATTTTTAAGTTTTTTGAACCATTAAAAGCATTTTCAATTTTTTTTTACCAAAACAGACTTTCTGAGTAGTAAACGCACTTTTAAGCCCCCTCGACACTTAATTACCTGGAAGGAAACAGAGTCTCTAGCAGCCAAAGCCACGATATCAGCACAAGATACAACTCCTTGACATTCCTTCTCAACTTTGGCTTTAATGTCGTCAATAACATCGTAACCTAACAAAGAAAAGTTTGGTATTGCGTCCTTCTCTGCGACGTTATTTGCTGTTGAATTCAATAAAACCGATGCATCGCAACCCTGCAAATTTTCATTAAATTATATAAGCTTAAATGAAATTATTACAGCCATGCCCATGAGTGTAGATGCAAGTGAACTGTGTGTTAGTCTAGGATAAAATCGTAAATGTCACGAAAAAATGATTATGTCATGTGCAACTCACATGTGCTGGTTTCCGTCAAACCAGCGGCCAAATTCAACGTAGAGTGCTACTCGAAACAAACTGATGGCCTGAGAGAACGAGTCGTAGTGACTCAAAGTTTATTGTTTTTTAGTTTACTTTATATATATATATATATATATATATATATTTTTTTTTTTTTTTTTATTTCTCTTATTTTCTTTTATTTTTAGGAATGTGAAAGTGATGTTTATGATTTAGATTACCTAAAATTAATTGAATTTTGGTCTATTTCATAATTTCTAAAAATATTACTATACTTTAATTAATTGTGAAATTTCTAATTTATTTGACAAAAAAAAAAAAAAAAAAACCTTCTTGATTTGTAATGTCTGAAAAATATCAACAATCAATGTAATTTTTAAAAGTGTAGCTCACACTTCCTCTCACATATTATGTATAGTGATTTATATAGTAGTTTATTTTACTTTTAACTCTCTCCAGCTTTGAATATATATATATATATATATATATATATATATATATATAAAAGTTATGCGCGCATGTATATATATAGTAATTCTATTTAGTAGACTCACGTTATCTAACAGTTCTACAAAAATTTACGAAATAAATTAGTTTAAACCTTGGCATGCAGTAACCCTAAGCCATGCAGTAGTGGAATGTTTAGTGGCTTACCATAACAAAACAGTCGTGGAAATGCAATCTGAGCAGCCTTGCCGGCAAGTTGGGATTGGTGGAGACATGTGCCCAAGTGACATTCTTGACAATAATCTCTGCGCGTGGACATGTTTTCTTATAGAAATTCTTCCTCAGGCTGCCTCCTCGACAGACACCAAGAATGCCCAATATGCACACCAACAGGAGGAGGATGTTTGTCTGGATCTTCATTTCAGAATCCTCTCTACAATTTGTATTGCCATCATCACAAAGTCCTTATATATATATATATACACATGTAAGGGAATCTAAACAGTAAGAGCCAGTTAAGCAAATTATATTCTAATTATGTGCTGTGAGTGAGAGAGAGAGAGAGAGAGGGGGGAAGGGGAAGACTTCTGATTAATTTAAGAATAATTAAGCAACAAACATTATTGCCATTCTTATGACAACCCTAATAATTTTTTTTTTGTCAACTAGGGTTCAATCAGAATTGTTAAATCACTAACTGTCCAAAAAACAATAATAGAAAGTAAATGTTCTGAGTTCAAATTTAAATAATGTGAACGAAAGGATAGCCTGGGGTAGAAAATAGCTAGGAGCTAATACCAATTGAGAAAAAAAAAAAAATTGTTTGTAACATGAATATTATTATTATTATTATTATTATTATTATTTATTGAATTATGGTTGACTTTCCTAATTAACATTATTACTTTTATTCTTATGATTATATTGGGACAATATTGCTTCCCAACATCTGAAACAAAAAGTTCCAACAAACTATTATCTCATAATTATTCTCATTATAGCATTTTGTCCTAAAAGTCAAACAAAACCACGATCCCCAAGTCAACGGTTTTGTACAGCAAGAGCCAAGAAGGCTTTCTATTAACTAGTATTTCCGCCGCATACGGTTGCTGTCTGCTTTTTATATATAATCATTATTCAAAAAAAAAAAAAAAAAAAACTAAAGCAGGACAGCTCCAATGAGGCATATGACTTAAACCTCAATAGTCAATACGCGTATTGGTCGCTCCATATATAATATATACTTAATTTTCATAAGCTAGCTATTATTTTAAAATTTAAATACCGTCTGCTTATATATATATATATATATATATATATAGTCATTTGCAAATTATACTAATTCAGTCCGGCCAACAACCTTGGATGCCGTGAAGAGTCACGGAGCTAGACAAAATGAAACTCATTAGTACGGGCGGTCCTATAAGGGTGAAAGAGAATGTTTGAAAATATTACAATTTTTATTATAATTTTTTACAAATTTATTTGGTAGTTTATATGAGTACTGTCACTTAGCATAAACTAGCTAGGTAAAAAAAATTAAGTAACGAAATTTGACTAAAAAAATAAATTATCTAGTGATCGACTAATGTGATAAGTATCAAATTAATGAACAATTACTATTAGGTTAATTAGTAATATTTAAACGATTAACAACATTCTTTTTTTTTTTTACATGTCCACAAAAGAGGGAGGGATTCGAACTAGTGACATCTATTTGATAAGACTGTAATTCTCAGCCGATTGAGCTAGCTACCTCTTAAAGACCTCTTAACAATATTCTAAGGGTCATACTTAGCTAGCACGTAAAGGCAACTATAATATGGTGTTTTTCTAAATCTAGTTGTACGTAGTAGCAATAGTCCGTATATAGCTTCTCTTTTTACGATTTTTTTTTTTCTTTTTTCTTTTACAAGCAATGATATTGCATGAAATTATTTCTATGGAGTAATGCTAGAAGGAGAGTTTTTCTTGAGTTCTCACAAATGTGATGTGTTTTTTTTTTAAAAAAATTCAATAATTAATGATCATCTTATATTTAATGGTGTTTTTAAAAGTCATATCATATTTGGTAAGACTTCTTCTAGCATTACTCATTTGTGTGTGACACGCTATGTAAAAAAAAAAAAAAAAGTAATACTACGTACTATTGTTTTATTCTTTTTAAATTCTTCCAAAGTTGATATAGCTATTAAGATCAACACTTGATCAAAAATTCAATAGTAATTTATCTCAAATTTAATAGTAATTTTAAAAGTTATATTAACTTTATAAATAAAAAAAAAGGATAAAATAATAGTATCTAGCATTATTAAAAAAAAAAAAAAAAACATTAATAGTGGGAAGCATGTAGCCGTTAAGGCTAGAATTATAAGAAAGCTTGGTCCCAACTAGTGATGGGAAAACTTACTCTATTTGACTAAATTAATGGTTAATCAAATTGTGTTCAGTTTGACTAAATTAGCTTATATATACTGCAACTTGAGCTTATAAGTTTAATTAAGTTATATATATATGCCTAATGCCACCCTGTCTTTGCATAAGCCAGCAACTTGAGCCGGCCTATATATACTATATAGTACGTTGAACTACGAATCAACCCTACGCCTTACGTTTGAGTAATTCTATTTATCACTCTCATTTATTAAAGTTTATGTAATGTGATTTTTTTTTTCTTTTTTAACAAAAAATAATAATTTTCAAGCACCAAATGTTATAGAGAACCACATCACGACGTTGAGAAAATAGAGAATGATGGGGCGACGTATAGGGTTACTCCATACACAAGCCCAAGGTCAACCCCAACTCAAGTTTCTTGTTAATGATTGGTTTGAATGATTTCCAAAATGAGAAAGTATGGAGATCAAATGAGGACCAACAGGAGCATCAAAATATGTGTTGTATCATGTAAGAGCATCTTAATTTAAGATTAAGAGAGAGTTTGGACAGGCCAAATTAAACGTGATGAGGAATGTTATAAATTATTAGTTAAATGATTAGTTTTATTATTTTTTATTAACTTCAACTTTTGAGATAATTTGTGACAAAACATCTTAATGAAAAGGTTTTTGGTTGGTGGAGAGTGGTTTTGGGTTGGAGTAGTGGATTAGGGTTTATTGGGTTAGGAGACTTGGTCTGTTATTGGCTTTGGAATGAGACTTTCTACCGTTCGAACATTAAAAGATTTATCATATTCAACGGCACTATATGTGTAGCCTCCACAGACTTCACCCAACTTTTTTTTTCCAACAAATTAACTTCAGCCAATTCACATATAAAAAAAAAAAAATTCGGGGCAAGTACAAATGATTGTAAGAGAAGAAATTCAAAAGACAGTAGAGAATAGCATAATAAAAAAATAATAATGATAATATTTTACAAGTGATTCGGTGTTAGACATCTATTTTCACCGGGACACAAACCTATAGGGCTACAATATTAAAGGATTATAGAGCTACAATATTGTGTTCTTATTGCTTAATATGATTGTGTACAAGAGGCTCTATATATAGAACTTACAAATGATTTGAATTTATTCAAGTTTAATATAATCCTAATCAAATTCATTCATTTAGGATCATTCAATCCTCATTAATAATGATTTTTATCATTATCATATACTTTAACATCCCTTCAAACCAGAGACGGAGGGAGGGGGGGACCGGGGTGGGTCATGGCCCCCGCAAAATAAGGAAAAAATAATAATTATAAGTAAAAAAAATAATTAAAAAAGAAAAGAAAAGTAAAGTTAAAGTTTTAATTTTAGTCATTTGGCCCCTCCAAAAAAAAATAAATAAATAAAAAATTGGCCCTATTTTTAATTTTGTTGCCCATACCCACTAAGTTTTTTTTTTTTTAATTTTTGGCCCTTACTTTCAAATGTCCACTTTTTTTTTGCCCTTACAGTAGTCTTTAGTTCATAAAAAACAACCAAAATAATTTTTTTTAATAAAAAAGTTCTAAATAACCGAAAAAAAAAAAAAATTTTGGCTGGCCCCCTCCCATAAAATTTCCTGGCTCCGTCCCTGCTTCAAACTCAAGTTGGCAATTTGTAAAACCTTGAGTTTGAAAAAAGAAATAATTGATTTTTTTTTTTTAACGGAAATCTAAGAATTTCATTGATTAAAGATTACGAGCATAAATCTCTTACATATCAGAGCAAAAAGCTTTTACAGCACAAAACATAAAGTTCTGCAAAAATCATAGTCACATACTATGAGGTAAAAGTCATAAATACAAACAAAAATTCTTATAATCAGGTATTATCTATTATTTCAATCTTCTGTTAACCCATGTACAAATATAGTTAAAAAGCAGATCTGCTCCGAGTAGACTAGATTTAAGACATGGGTAACCAAATTTCCTAACAAAATTTATTTAAATCGGTCATGAGAGATAACTCCTCACACCTAATTATCCAGGCTGTGAGAAATAATTTCTCACACCTAATTATTCATCATCACTCATGAGGGCAGATCTAAAGAGAAGAAACATCTTATTCAAAACAAACAAATAACCAGTAAGCAGCAACAGTGGTCAGGGAGGAGATGAACGGCACAACACGGTGAAAGGTGAACGGACGCATAGTAGAAAGGCCAAAGTTGTTGATTTGATTGGAGAATACCTACAAACATAATAATAATAATAATAATAATAATAATAATAATAATAAATAAATAAATAAATAAATAAAAAATAAAAGAAAGAAAAAGAAGAAGGGAGGGGGAGGGTAGGAGCCGGGAGTAGAAGGGGAACGAGAGAAGAGGAGGGAGCAGATATGCTCCTTCCTCCTCTCAAAATTGTTTTCTAAGGAGAAGGGCTGAGAGACGACTTCTAGGATTTTTGATAGGAGTTATTGTTATTAATTGATATTTTTTAGGTTTGGCGATGGTGGTAGGAAAATGGTCTAGGGTGGTGGCGGTCATGGGCGGGGGCCTGATATGGTGGCTAGAAAATTGCCAAAGATGATGGATATTTTTTTGGTTTGGCGACGGTGGTAGGAAAATGGTCTAGGGTGGTGGCGGTCAGGCCGCCTTGCCAAAGATGGATATTTTTTTGGTTTGGCGACGGTGGTAGGAAAATGGTCTAGGGTGGTGGCGGTCATGGGCGGCGGCCTGATATGGTGGTTAGAAAATTGCCAAAGATGATGGTAGTCAGCAATGGTGACTAGAGATTGTAATTGTCGATAGCAGTGGGTGAAGATACACCTTAACAACAATAGGCCGCAAGCTATATGCCAAATATTAAGGCAAACTTGGGTCGAAAATGTGATCAACTATGGCCCTTAAATAGACTTGGGCCATCAAATAAGACCAACAAAGATCAAATGATTGAGCAAACAAATGGCCAAAATATGGACTATATGGGCGAAATATAAACCACTTGGCCTTTTTTTTCTTTATTATTATTATTTATATATAAAAAATAAAATGAATACTCTAACAATAAGCAGCCGAAGGTTCTATGTTGAAAGGAGTCCATCAACCATTAGTCATTTATGAATTATGTATGAATTATGCTAAAATCACCAATATATGTATAATTATATTTTAACGTTTCAAGTCTAAGATTGTCAGAGGTAGACTAATAAAAATGGTGCTCCAGGCTGAGATTTGATACTCCAACGGTCCAACCTATTGTTACGTTGATTTATTTATTTTTGTATTATTTAATTTGTAGAGCAACGTCTATAAACTTTTGAGAAAGGACCGAGCGTAAACGAAAGTATCTGCAACGACTAGTGAAGCTGTGAAAGAGGAAGTACAAAAGAATAGGAAAAGACACAAAAAGCCAGAGGCCGGCAAGTATCAGATTTTGAAATTTGAATAGAAAGGAGGTTTCGGAGGGAGAGATACGTAGAATAATATATATTATATATTCCATTCCATTGCTTTCCGAGACCAATCTAAGTGGCAATCGAATCCACGAAGATTCAATCTGGTCCGCTCCGGTCCTTCTCGGTTTCCTACGCAGTGGCCGCTGATTAGCTGTCTAGCTAGCTCGCTTCGAGTTTTGCCAAAAACCGAAATTACCAAAATGCCCGCCCTTTGTTGAATAGGAAAATATTCTTGGTACTATTTCTCGTTTCTTCTCGGCCTTTGGTTGTGTTGATTGACCTCAACCACATAAATATTCCTAAAAGTTGTCAAAAAGCCCCCAACAATTTGGGTAGCTTTGAGGTGGTGGACCTTAATTATAAGTGCATATGTCACATATTTACCTTTTTCTTTTCTGTGAACATAATTAATGAGGCAAAAGTGTTTTAAGTTTGGTAGAAACAGAAAGAATACATGAAACATGTGAAGAAATTACCTTAATTCTTTAGGATTGGAATTTTCTACCCATATAAGGAATAGATGGTTGAACAATTCCAAATTTATTTAGATACGATTTTTAATTAACACGTGTTCTCAATGCATGCGAGTCTCATACTGAGTAATTATTTGATAGTATAGGAGGGATGATAATTTTTTTTTTTGTTTCTTTCTTGTTTAAATAAAATTTACGGGTAATTTGAACAATTCAAGTTAAAAAGAAGTCACGAGTTTGACATGGGTGTATAGCATTTCTCGTCCATTTTAATCCTAAAGGCTAGTGGAGGGTGTAGCTTTTAACCAAATGGTAATTCATCCAAGGGGTTAAGTATCACTTTTTATAAAGCTTGATATCTTAAGTGTCAATGAAGTATAAGTTATCGAGGAATAAGTATATTTTTTTTCTAAAAAGTAAAAGTAAAATCCAAACTAGGTTCTAAACCATAAATAAATTAATTAATTAAAAAAAAAAGAATTATAGAAAAGACTACCAACTAGCTCCATTGTTCCGGATAATGACAAATAGGAAAATGTTTAATTTGGAGTATTATCATTTTTATTCTAAGTCAAATTTTTATCATATCGACTTATACAAAATTTTATAATAAAATTCGGGAGAAATTTTACAAAATCTTTCTAAACTTCTACTCGTTTTGATACTGCCTTCAAAGTTTAAAAACTCTTAATTAAGGGTATTGAATTTTTAATTTCTTTCAATTATCCAATTTCATTAGGATTTTCCATCAAAATACCCCTTTTTATTAAAAAAATTAAATAAAATTGTAAATATTAAGCATTTATTTTATTTTATATATATATATAAACTATCTTTACAATTTTTTTTATTAAAACACTTGAGATATTTTGACAAGATTTAATGAAAAATTCGAATGGAATAAAATAATTGAAAAAAAAAAAAATAGAAAGTTCGATACCATAGTTTTTAAACTTCAAAAGAATACTTTCAAAACGCTTAAAAATTCACTAAAATTTTGTAAAAAATTTCCCTAAAATTTGTAATGCCCGTAACAATAAAAAATTAGAGAAGTAGGGAATTGGGTTTAAGGTTTAGAAAAAATAAATAAATAAAAAATAAGAGCATAATCCCATTTACCCCTAATCACGCTCGTGACATAAAAAGCACCCATCATCATTGGAAATATCAAAGTTGTCCTCATTTGGCTGGACCAATCACACTCATCGCTCCCCAACGGTCATCCACAAATTCGAATCTATCTTTTTTCCAAAGAAGAATGTCCTGGATTTTCTTGGAAAGTGACACTGTCAAGCCCATCTCACGAAAGCCCATCTCTCTTCTACCAAATGCTATAATTACTTCAAACTAACTTCGATTTGATTGACATCTTCTTTACAAAGAAGACAGAAAGAAAAAAGAAAAAAAAGTGTAATTAGGATGCTCTCTATTTTAAAGCGAAAATGGAGAGATTGTGAACGACTTAAGATTTTGTTTTATTGTATTTAATGGTGTAAATAATGTGACAATATAATTATATGTAAAATCATATTTGACTTAGGTTCTGTAAAAAAAATAAAAAACTATAATATATTGGTCAAGATTTTTATTTATTAGCTCAAATTATAATATACAAGTGTCCTATTGGAAGTGGCCGGACCATTCCCTTTTTTTTTTTTTTAATATTAAATAGTATTTTATTATTATTTTTGGTTAGTGTGATATGTGTCTCAAGAATTTTTTTTATGAACTAAATATTCTCTAGTTCAAAATGGACTCGAGAGAATCCTGTTCCTGTTATAACTGAGTCTTATTTTATTATCATCATTAATAAACTTTAAATCATAATAACTACTAATATTCGTTTTTTGGTTAGGGAGACCAATTTCTAGACAAAAATAATGGTTTTTGAAATAATTATACTTAGTCCATCAATTAGGTTTAGTTGTATGGCTTAAAAGGGAAGAGAAGGTGGAGACTCTAATAAACACTTTTTTTTTTTTTTTCTTTTTTTTCTTACTTGTAGGTTAATTAAGGTCAGTAATCCTGCCAGTGGCAGACACGTAATTGTGAGCTGAAACGAAGGTCAAAATGGACCAATGGTTTAAGATAAAGTAAACCCCTCCAAAGAAAAAATTTGAAACGAGTGGCCGTTTGAAGTTGAAAGAGGTTCAAAAGTTGTTGTTAACTTCAAAAACTCAACTTGAATGCAACCCAACAAAACCCATTAAAACCAAAACAAATACAGCCTCAGAATTGAAAGCCTTCGCTCTTGGAATAATAAACACATACACTTGCAGATAAAGAAACTCACACACTCTCAGAGAGAGAGAGAGAGAGAGGAGATGACGGGGCTCGTGATGGTGACGAAGGGAGGTGGGTGTGGTGGGAAGGGGGGGAAGGGAGGGAAGAGCTCGGAGGAAGAGCAAAACCAGCTCTCGCTGGTGGCGGTTCTCGTCGCGGCGCTGAGGAAATCCATGGTGGCTTGCCGGGTCGATAGGGGAGACGATGTGATGTCCACCGTTCATCACATGGAAATCGGGTGGCCCACCAACGTCCAGCACATCACACACGTGACCTTCGACCGCTTCAATGGCTTTCTGGGTCTGCCTGTGGAATTCGAGGTCGAGATCCCGGGTCGAGTTCCCAGTGCTAGGTATCAATTGCTCTTGCTTTTCTTCTTCATCAACTTCTCGGTCTTCGTTTTGTCAGATTTTATCTGGGTTTTGCTTGGAATGCTTGAAATTTTCTTTTTTCTTTGGGGAGCTTAGATCTGATAGAGTAGGAAGCAAGTTGTTTTACTTACTAAATTCTGGATCTAGAGAGATTTGCTCAGGACCTGAGCTTTTAGCTGCGGTATAGTTGAAAGGTTTTAACGTCTTCAAGCGGAATAAATCCCAGAGCGTTAATTTAGAGTTTTTGAAGGTTGGAAGGAGGACAAGGTGGTGATTAGAAGCCCCAAACGCCC
>NC_081542.1:13635830-13642180 GCF_901000735.1 Corylus avellana
CACTTTTAGGCCCATCAAGCGCACACCCAAACATGCAGTACTTAAAACCTGTTTGAGATTGCGTTTGAGTACGTAATAGAGCTTTTAAGTCAAAAAAACGTTTTTTTAGTAAAAACTTCATTTTTAAGTTTTTGTCAAAAGTGTGTTTTAGCCATGTTTAGGTTTTTTGAATAATTAAAAGCACTTTCAATTTTTTTTTACTAAAACGGACTTTCTGAGTGGTAAACGCACTTTTAGGCCCCCTCGAACGTACACCGAAACAGACACTTAATTACCTGGAAGGAAACAGAGTCTCTAGCAGCCAAAGCCACGATATCAGCACAAGATACAACTCCTTGACATTCCTTCTCAACTTTGGCTTTAATGTCGTCAATAACATCGTAACCTAACAAAGAAAAGTTTGGTATTGCGTCCTTCTCTGCGACGTTATTTGCTGTTGAATTCAATAAAACCGATGCATCGCAACCCTGCAAATTTTCATTAAATTATATAAGCTTAAATGAAATTATTACAGCCATGCCCATGAGTGTAGATGCAAGTGAACCGTGTGTTAGTCTAGGATAAAATCGTAAATGTCACGAAAAAATGATTATGTCATGTGCAACTCACATGTGCTGGTTTCCGTCAAACCAACGGCCAAATTCAACGTAGAGTGCTACTCGAAACAAAGTGATGGTCTGAGAGAACGAGTCGTAGTGACTCAAAGTTTATTGTTTTTAGTTTACTTTTATATATATATATATATATATATATATATTTATTTATTTCTCTTATTTTCTTTTATTTTTAGGAATGTGAAAGTGATGTTTATAATTTAGATTACCTAAAATTAATTGAATTTTGGTCTATTTCATAATTTCTAAAAATATTACTATACTTTAATTAATTGTGAAATTTCTAATTTATTTGACAAAAAAAAAAAAAAAAAAACCTTCTTGATTTGTAATGTCTGAAAAATATCAACAATCAATGTAATTTTAAAGTATAGTTCACACTTCACACCTCACATATTCTGTATAATGGTTATATAATTAGTTTATTTCCCCTTTTCGCTCTCTCCCGCTTTGAATATATATATATATATATATAAACTCTCATATTCAAGTTTCAAAGCATGACCAAATTATAAGCATTTTCAAAAAATGACCATGAAAGAATATAGAGCACACAACTTTGCTATAAGAGTACTATTCTATAATAGAACACATTTTTCTTGAATTATGTAAAGCCTGAGTTGTTAGAAACATACTATATAGATATTTGGATGCAGGGGCGGACCCAAGGCAATGGTTGGGGGGACGAATGTCGCCCCAAATTTTTTAAAAAGTGTCTTAAAATTTTTTTTAAAAAGTGTCTTAAAGTATGCATATTTATAAATTTATTCCCTCAAAATTATACTTTTGTCCCCTCAAAATTATATTTGTGTCCTTTAATTTATTTATTTTTTTAAGTTTTGCCCTCTCTTCCAACATTTTTTTTAAAAAAAGAACTTCAAATACCCCCATTTATTTAGTTTCCCTACATATTCAAAGCTACATTTTTCTTGGACCCAATAAATCATGTTTAGTTTATTTTGCTATTTGTTTATATTATTATATGTTTGTGATGTTATAAGATTAAATTTAAGACTTATACGCTTTTATTTTATATAAATACGCACAAACATACATACATAGAGATTATATGCATCGATACACTTTTGTATTTATAATCTGTCTTCCTAATATATCTAAAAAAAAAAAATTCGTCCCCCCATTCCATAAATCCTAGTTCCGCCCTGGCCTGTAAGATATATATAAGTTACGCGCGCATGTATACATAT
This sequence comes from Corylus avellana, assembly GCF_901000735.1. Taxonomy (NCBI): domain Eukaryota; kingdom Viridiplantae; phylum Streptophyta; class Magnoliopsida; order Fagales; family Betulaceae; genus Corylus; species Corylus avellana. The sequence continues at coordinate 13,637,653 of NC_081542.1, forward strand.
ATAGTAATTCTATTTAGTAGACTCACGTCATCTAATTGTTCTACAAAAATTTACTAAATAAATTAGTTTAAACCTTGACAGTAACCCTAAGCCATGCAGTAGGGGAATGTTTAGTGGCTTACCATAACAAAACAGTCGTGGAAATGCAATCTGAGCAGCCTTGCCGGCAAGTTGGGATTGGTGGAGACATGTGCCCAAGTGACATTCTTGACAATAATCTCTGCGCGTGGACATGTTTTCTTATAGAAATTCTTCCTCAGGCTGCCTCCTCGACAGACACCAAGAATGCCCAATATGCACACCAACAGGAGGAGGATGTTTGTCTGGATCTTCATTTCAGAATCCTCTCTACAATTTGTATTGCCATCATCACAAAGTCCTTATATATATATATACACATGTAAGGGAATCTAAACAGTAAGAGCCAGTTAAGCAAATTATATTCTAATTATGTGCTGTGAGTGAGAGAGAGAGAGAGAGAGGGGGGAAGGGGAAGACTTCTGATTAACTTAAGAATAATTAAGCAACAAACATTATTGCCATTCTTATGACAACCCTAATAATATATTTTTTTTTTGTCAACTAGGGTTCAATCAGAACTGTTAAATCACTAACTGTCGACAAAACAATAATAGAAAGTAGATGTTCTGAGTTCAAATTTAAACAGTGTGAACGAAAGATTATTATTATTATTATTATTTATTGAATAATGGTTGACTTTCGTAATTAACATTATTACTTTTATTCTTATGATTATATTGGGACAATATTGCTTCCCAACATCTGAAACAAAAAGTTCCAACAAACTATTATCTCATAATTATTCTCATTATAGCATTTTGTCCTAAAAGTCAAACAAAACCACGATCCCCAAGTCAACGGTTTTGTACAGCAAGAGCCAAGAAGGCTTTCTATTAACTAGTATTTCCGCCGCATACGGTTGCTGTCTGCTTTTTATATATAATCATTATTCAAAAAAAAAAAAAAAAAAAAAAAAAAACTAAAGCAGGACAGCTCCAATGAGGCATATGACTTAAACCTCAATAGTCAATACGCGTATTGGTCGCTCCATATATAATATATACTTAATTTTCATAAGCTAGCTATTATTTTAAAATTTAAATACCGTCTGCTTATATATATATATATATATATATATATAGTCATTTGCAAATTATACTAATTCAGTCCGGCCAACAACCTTGGATGCCGTGAAGAGTCACGGAGCTAGACAAAATGAAACTCATTAGTACGGGCGGTCCTATAAGGGTGAAAGAGAATGTTTGAAAATATTACAATTTTTATTATAATTTTTTACAAATTTATTTGGTAGTTTATATGAGTACTGTCACTTAGCATAAACTAGCTAGGTAAAAAAAATTAAGTAACGAAATTTGACTAAAAAAATAAATTATCTAGTGATCGACTAATGTGATAAGTATCAAATTAATGAACAATTACTATTAGGTTAATTAGTAATATTTAAACGGTTAACAACATTCTTTTTTTTCGTTTTTTTTTTTTACATGTCCACAAAAGAGGGAGGGATTCGAACTAGTGACATCTATTTGATGAGACCGTAATTCTCAGCCGATTGAGCTAGCTACCTCTTAAATACCTCTTAACAATATTCTAAGGGTCATACTTAGCTAGCACGTAAAGGCAACTATAATATGGTGTTTTTCTAAATCTAGTTGTACGTAGTAGCAATAGTCCGTATATAGCTTCTCTTTTTACGATTTTTTTTTTTCTTTTTTCTTTTACAAGCAATGATATTGCATGAAATTATTTCTATGGAGTAATGCTAGAAGGAGAGTTTTTCTTGAGTTCTCACAAATGTGATGTGTTTTTTTTTTAAAAAAATTCAATAATTAATGATCATCTTATATTTAATGGTGTTTTTAAAAGTCATATCATATTTGGTAAGACTTCTTCTAGCATTACTCATTTGTGTGTGACACGCTATGTAAAAAAAGAAAGAAAGTAATACTACGTACTATTGTTTTATTCTTTTTAAATTCTTCCAAAGTTGATATAGCTATTAAGATCAACACTTGATCAAAAATTCAATAGTAATTTATCTCAAATTTAATAGTAATTTTAAAAGTTATATTAACTTTATAAATAAAAAAAAAAGAGGATAAAATAATAGTATCTAGCATTATTAAAAAAAAAAAAAAAACATTAATAGTGGGAAGCATGTAGCCGTTAAGGCTAGAATTATAAGAAAGCTTGGTCCCAACTAGTGATGGGAAAACTTACTCTATTTGACTAAATTAATGGTTAATCAAATTGTGTTCTGTTTGACTAAATTAGCTTATATATACTGCAACTTGAGCTTATAAGTTTAATTAAGTTATATATATATGCCTAATGCCACCCTGTCTTTGCATAAGCCAGCAATTCTTGAGCCGGCCTATATATAGTACGTTGAACTACGAATCGACCCTACGCCTTACGTTTGAGTAATTCTATTTATCACTCTCATTTATTAAAGTTTATGTAATGTGATTTTTTTTCTTTTTTAACAAAAAATAATAATTTTCAAGCACCAAATGTTATAGAGAACCACATCACGACGTTGAGATAATAGAGAATGATGGGGCGACGTATAGGGTTACTCCATACACAAGCCCAAGGTCAACCCCAACTCAAGTTTCTTGTTAATGATTGGTTTGAATGATTTCCAAAATGAGAAAGTATGGAGATCAAATGAGGACCAACAGGAGCATCAAAATATGTGTTGTATCATGTAAGAGCATCTTAATTTAAGATTAAGAGAGAGTTTGGACAGGCCAAATTAAACGTGATGAGGAATGTTATAAATTATTAGTTAAATGATTAGTTTTATTATTTTTTATTAACTTCAACTTTTGAGATAATTTGTGACAAAACATCTTAATGAAAAGGTTTTGGTTGGTGGAGAGTGGTTTTGGGTTGGAGTAGTGGATTAGGGTTTATTGGGTTAGGAGACTTGGTCTGTTATTGGCTTTGGAATGAGACTTTCTACCGTTCGAACATTAAAAGATTTATCATATTCAACGGCACTATATGTGTAGCCTCCACAGACTTCACCCAACTTTTTTTTTCCAACAAATTAACTTCAGCCAATTCACATATAAAAAAAAAAAAATTCGGGGCAAGTACAAATGATTGTAAGAGAAGAAATTCAAAAGACAGTAGAGAATAGCATAATAAAAAAATAATAATGATAATATTTTACAAGTGATTCGGTGTTAGACATCTATTTTCACCGGGACACAAACCTATAGGGCTACAATATTAAAGGATTATAGAGCTACAATATTGTGTTCTTATTGCTTAATATGATTGTGTACAAGAGGCTCTATTTATAGAACTTACAAATGATTTGATTTTATTCAAGTTTAATATAATCCTAATCAAATTCATTCATTTAGGATCATTCAATCCTCATTAATAATGATTTTTATCATTATCATATACTTTAACATCCCTTCAAACCAGAGACGGAGGGAGGGGGGGACCGGGGTGGGTCATGGCCCCCGCAAAATAAGGAAAAAATAATAATTATAAGTAAAAAAAATAATTAAAAAAGAAAAGAAAAGTAAAGTTAAAGTTTTAATTTTAGTCATTTGGCCCCTCCAAAAAAAAATAAATAAATAAAAAATTGGCCCTATTTTTAATTTTGTTGCCCATACCCACTAAGTTTTTTTTTTTTTAATTTTTGGCCCTTACTTTCAAATGTCCACTTTTTTTTGCCCTTACGGTAGTCTTTAGTTCATAAAAAGCAACAAAAATAATTTTTTTTAATAAAAAAATTTTAAATAACTGAAAAAAAAAAAAAAAAAAAAAATTTGGCTGGCCCCCTCCCATAAAATTTCCTGGCTCCGTCCTTGCTTCAAACTCAAGTTGGCAATTTGTAAAACCTTGAGTTTGAAAAAAGAAATAATTGATTTTTTTTTTTTTAACGGAAATCTAAGAATTTCATTGATTAAAGATCACGAGCATAAATCTCTTACATATCAGAGCAAAAAGCTCTTACAGCACAAAGCATAAAGTTCTGCAAAAATCATAGTCACATACTATGAGGTAAAAGTCATAAATACAAACAAAAATTCTTATAATCAGGTATTATCTATTATTTCAATCTTCTGTTAACCCATGTACAAATATAGTTAAAGAGCAGATCTGCTCCGAGTAAACTAGATTTAAGACATGTGTAGCCAAATTTCCTAACAAAATTTATTTAAATCGGTCATGAGAGATAACTCCTCACACCTAATTATCCAGGCTATGAGAAATAATTTCTCATACCTAATTATTCATCCTCACTCATGAGGGCAGATCTAGAGAGAAGAAACATCTTATTCAAAACAAACAAATAACCAGTAAGCAGCAACAGCGGTCGGGGAGAAGATAAACGGCACAACACGGTGGAAGGTGAACGGACGCATAGCAGAAAGGCCAAAGTTGCTGATTTAATTGGAGAATACCTACAAACATAATAATAATAATAATAATAATAATAATAATAATAATAAATAAA
>NC_081542.1:13642300-13651628 GCF_901000735.1 Corylus avellana
GAGGAGAAGGGCTAAGAGACGACTTCTAGGATTTTTGATAGGAGTTATTGTTATTAATTGATATTTTTTAGGTTTGGCGACGGTGGTAGGAAAATGGTCTAGGGTGGTGGTGGTCATGGGCGGCGGCCTGATATGGTGGCTAGAAAATTGCCAAAGATGATGGATATTTTTTTGGTTTGGTGACGGTGGTAGGAAAATGGTCTAGGGTGGTGGCGGTCATGGGCGGCGGCCTGATATGGTGGTTAGAAAATTGCCAAAGATGATGGTAGTCAGCAATGGTGACTAGAGATTGTAATTGTCGACAGCAGTGGGTGAAGATACACCTTAACAACAATAGGCCGCAAGCTATATGCCAAATATTAAGGCAAACTTGGGTCGAAAATGTGATCAACTATGGCCCTTAAATAGACTTGGGCCATCAAATAAGACCAACAAAGATCAAATGATTGAGCAAACAAATGGCCAAAATATGGACTATATGGGCGAAATATAAACCACTTGGCCTTTTTTTTCTTTATTATTATTATTTATATATAAAAAATAAAATGAATACTCTAACAATAAGCAGCCGAAGGTTCTATGTTGAAAGGAGTCCATCAACCATTAGTCATTTATGAATTATGTATGAATTATGCTAAAATCACCAATATATGTATAATTATATTTTAACGTTTCAAGTCTAAGATTGTCAGAGGTAGACTAATAAAAATGGTGCTCCAGGCTGAGATTTGATACTCCAACGGTCCAACCTATTGTTAAGTTGATTTATTTATTTTTGTATTATTTAATTTGTAGAGCAACGTCTATAAACTTTTGAGAAAGGACCGAGCGTAAACGAAAGTACCTGCAACGACTAGTGAAGCTGTGAAAGAGGAAGTACAAAAGAATAGGAAAAGACACAAAAAGCCAGAGGCCGGCAAGTATCAGATTTTGAAATTTGAATAGAAAGGAGGTTTCGGAGGGAGAGATACGTAGAATAATATATATTATATATATATTATATATTCCATTCCATTGCTTTCCGAGACCAATCTAAGTGGCAATCGAATCCACGAAGATTCAATCTGGTCCGCTCCGGTCCTTCCCGGTTTCCTACGCAGGGGCCGCTGATTAGCTTTCTAGCTAGCTCGCTTCGAGTTTTGCCAAAAACCGAAATTACCAAAATGCCCGCCCTTTGTTGAATAGGAAAATATTATTGGTACTATTTCTCTTTTCTTCTCGGCCTTCGGTTGTGTTGATTGACCTCAACGACATAAATATTCCTAAAAGTTGTCAAAAAGCCCCCAACAATTTGGGTCGCTTTGAGGTGGTGGACCTTAATTATAAGTGCATATGTCACATATTTACCTTTTTCTTTTTTGTGAACATAATTAATGAGGCAAAAGTGTTTTAAGTTTGGTAGAAAGAGAAAGAATACATGAAACATGTGAAGAAGTTACCTTAATTCTTTAGGATTGGAATTTTCTACCCATATAAGAATTATTTGTCTGAATAGGTGGTTGAACAATTCCAATGCATGCGAGTCTTAATCATATAAATTTTGAACATATACCAGTTTAATAGTTTGGGTTAAAAGAAATTATTCCGACCCAATTTTGTTGAAAACTTTCTTCTAAATTATTGGACCAAAAATAAAATTTACGGGTAATTTAAATAATTCAAGTTAAAAAGAAGTCAAGTGTTTGACATGCATGTATAGCATTTCTCGTCCATTTTAATCCTAAAGGCTAGTGGAGGGTGTGGCTTTTAACCAAATGGTAATTGAAGGGGTTAAGTATCACTTTTCATAAAGCTTGATATCTTAAGTGCCAATGAAGTATAAGTTATCGAGGAATAAGTGTATTTTTTTTCTTTCTAAAAAGTAAAAGTGAAATCCAAACTAGGCTCTAAACCATAAATAAATTAATTAATTAAAAAAAAAGAATTATAGAAAAGACCACCAACTAGCTCCATTGTTCCGGATAATGACAAATAGGAAAATGTTTAATTTGGAGTATTATCATTTTTATTCTAAGTCAAATTTTTATCATATCGACTTATACGAAATTTTATAATAAAATTCGGGAGAAACTTTACAAATTCTTTCTAAACTTCTACTCGTTTTGATACTGCCTTCAAAGTTTAAAAACTCTTAATTAAGGGTATTGAATTTTTAATTTCTTTCAATTATCCAATTCCATTAGGATTTTCCATCAAAATACCCCTTTTTTATTAAAAAAAAATTAAATAAAATTGTAAATATTAAGCATTTATTTTATTTTATATATATATATATATATATAAAAACTATCTTTACAATTTTTTTTTATTAAAACACTTGAAATATTTTGACAAGATTTAATGAAAAATTTGACTGAAATAAGATAATTGAAAAAAAAATAAAAAAAAATAGAAAGTTCGATACCATAGTTTTTAAACTTCAAAAGAATACTTTCAAAATGCATAAAAATTCACTAAAATTTTGTAAAAATTTCCCTAAAATTTGTAATGCCCGTAACAATAAAAAAATTAGAGAAGTAGGGAATTGGGTTTAAGGTTTAGAAAAAATAAATAAATAAAAAATAAGAGCATAATCCCATTTACCCCTAATCACGCTCGTGACATAAAAAGCACCCATCATCATTGGAAATATCAAAGTTGTCCTCATTTGGCTGGACCAATCACACTCATCGCTCCCCAACGGTCATCCACAAATTCGAATCTATCTTTTTTCCAAAGAAGAATGTCCTGGATTTTCTTGGAAAGTGACACTGTCAAGCCCATCTCACGAAAGCCCATCTCTCTTCTACCAAATGCTATAATTACTTCAAACTAACTTCGATTTGATTGACATCTTCTTTACAAAGAAGACAGAAAGAAAAAAGAAAAAAAGTGTAATTAGGATGCTCTCTATTTTATAGCGAAAATGGAGAGATTGTGAACGACTTAAGATTTTGTTTTATTGTATTTAATGGTGTAAATAATGTGACAAATATAATTATATGTAAAATCATATTTGACTTAGGTTCTGTAAAAAAATAAAAAACTATAATATATTGGTCAAGATTTTCATTTATTAGCTCAAACTATAATATACCGGTGTCCCATTGGAGGTGGCCGGACCATCTCTTATTTTTTTTATTATTATTATTATTTTTTAATATGAAATAATATTTTATTAGTATTTTTGGTTAGTGGGATATCTGTCTGATTTGTGGCTCTAGGGTTTCTTTTATGAACTGAATATTCTCTAGTCTAAAATGAACTCGAGAGGATCATATTCCAATTATAACTGGGTCTTGTTTTATCATCATCATTAATAAACTCCAAATCGTAATAACTACTAATATTCGTTTTTTGGTTAGGGAGACCAGTTTCTAGAAAAAAAAATAATGGTTTTTGAAATAATTATACTTAGTCCATCAATTAGGTTTAGTTGTATGGCTTAAAAGGGAAGAGAAGGTGGAGACTCTAATAAACACTTTTTTTTTTTTTTTCTTTTTTTTCTTACTTGTAGGTTAATTAAGGTCAGTAATCCTGCCAGTGGCAGACACGTAATTGTGAGCTGAAACGAAGGTCAAAATGGACCAATGGTTTAAGATAAAGTAAACCCCTCCAAAGAAAAAATTTGAAACGAGTGGCCGTTTGAAGTTGAAAGAGGTTCAAAAGTTGTTGTTAACTTCAAAAACTCAACTTGAATGCAACCCAACAAAACCCATTAAAACCAAAACAAATACAGCCTCAGAATTGAAAGCCTTCGCTCTTGGAATAATAAACACATACACTTGCAGATAAAGAAACTCACACACTCTCAGAGAGAGAGAGAGAGAGAGAGGAGATGACGGGGCTCGTGATGGTGACGAAGGGAGGTGGGTGTGGTGGGAAGGGGGGGAAGGGAGGGAAGAGCTCGGAGGAAGAGCAAAACCAGCTCTCGCTGGTGGCGGTTCTCGTCGCGGCGCTGAGGAAATCCATGGTGGCTTGCCGGGTCGATAGGGGAGACGATGTGATGTCCACCGTTCATCACATGGAAATCGGGTGGCCCACCAACGTCCAGCACATCACACACGTGACCTTCGACCGCTTCAATGGCTTTCTGGGTCTGCCTGTGGAATTCGAGGTCGAGATCCCGGGTCGAGTTCCCAGTGCTAGGTATCAATTGCTCTTGCTTTTCTTCTTCATCAACTTCTCGGTCTTCGTTTTGTCAGATTTTATCTGGGTTTTGCTTGGAATGCTTGAAATTTTCTTTTTTCTTTGGGGAGCTTAGATCTGATAGAGTAGGAAGCAAGTTGTTTTACTTACTAAATTCTGGATCTAGAGAGATTTGCTCAGGACCTGAGCTTTTAGCTGCGGTATAGTTGAAAGGTTTTAACGTCTTCAAGCGGAATAAATCCCAGAGCGTTAATTTAGAGTTTTTGAAGGTTGGAAGGAGGACAAGGTGGTGATTAGAAGCCCCAAACGCCCATTTATTGTAGAGTATGTGGAGGAGAAATGACAAAATGTTTAGAGGCTATGCTTTATGTTGTATACAAGTTCTATTTCATTGAAATTTGAAAATATTATCTGAAGCCAACTAAGCCAAAAATAGTTCTACTAAGCTGAGGGTTTGTTTATTTGATCTCTCCAGGTCCCTAAATCATATAGTATTCAATTTTTCTTTTTTCTTTTTTTTGAAAAAAAAAAAAAATCTTTCCTCCATTTTTTCTGAGTTGGGAAATGTTAGCATAAAAAAATTTTGGAAAATGGAATTTGTTTTCATTACTGTTCCACTATTGAGAATCTTCTACTTTCAACTCAAATTAATTGTCAGTTTGCTTTCTCCTACCTTACCTCGCTTAAAAAATTCATCTTCTGTTGATTAGTTTCTGCATTTTGTGGATTGTTCTAACTTTTATTTCTAAGATTTTGTAGTGCAAGCGTGTTTGGAGTCTCAGCAGAATCAATGCAATGCTCATATGATTCAGCGGGAAATAGTGTACCCACTATACTCCTGCTAATGCAGGAGCGCTTATACTCTCAAGGAGGTCTAAAGGTACTACTTGTCTGAATACTGATATTTGTTTACTTGGATCATAGTTAATTGTTTATCCTAATTGTGATAATAAGTGAGTTCTCTTCTCTTACTGGGTTCTTTAAAATATTTCTTTTTAGGCAGAAGGAATTTTCAGGATAAACCCAGAGAATAGCCAAGAGGAGCGTGTAAGGGATCAGCTGAATAGGGGCATTGTGCCTGACAATATTGATGTCCATTGCTTAGCGGGGCTTATTAAAGCCTGGTTCCGAGAGCTTCCTTCAGGAGTCCTTGACGGACTTTCTCCTGAACAAGTTCTCCAATGCAACACTGAAGAAGAATCTGTCGAGCTTGTGAAGCAGCTAAAGCCAACTGAAACTGCATTGCTCAATTGGGCTGTTGATCTTATGGCTGATGTTGTTGAAGAAGAGGAATCTAACAAAATGAATGCCAGAAACATTGCCATGGTTTTTGCTCCAAATATGACTCAGGTACATAAACTGTTATCTAGTTAGCCTTCTTGCTTGTAAGCAAGAAAATCATTAGTAATGGAAATCTGTTATGCTTTCGAAGGAAAGAAATACATACACCTTCAAGCTGATAACCTCTAATTTGTTATAGTTGCTATTTTTTTTTCAATTTCATGCAGTAATTTACTTTTTGTTTATTTATTTTTTATTTTTTGGATAGATGTCTGATCCATTGACGGCTCTAATGCATGCTGTTCAAGTAATGAACTTGCTCAAGACCCTGATTATGAAAACACTAAGAGATCGTGAAGAATCTGTCACCGGAGGATATTCACCTATGTCATCCCGTTCATCTAATCAGGAAATTGATGAGGATTTTGACAGTCAGCAAGAGATGGATATGAGCGGTGAATTGAGAGAACCGACGTCAGATAATGATGATAACTCCGCCCCTCATAACCTCAGCAGTGAAGATGAAGATGAGGTGAAGTCACTGGGTGAGATAGAAGAAAGCTTCCTAAGGCAATTGGATGAGAACAATAACACTACAAATAGTCTCTCTGAAGAACCAGAAAATGATTTGCAGTTAGAGCATGCAAGTCCCTCAAGTTGCATGGGCTCCAATGTGGAATCTGGTATCAGTGGCGTGTCATTCACGGAAAGCAAAAATGGGAAATCCAGCTCGAGTTCAAGTGACGTGGAAGAAGACATGGGGACCAGTCTGATTGATGTGGGATCAAAGGTTGATGAAGAGAGCCCATCAACAGGATGTGCAAGCACCAATGATTTAGAGATGATGGATAAATTGGAGTCCATTTCGCCGATGCCGTTGTTGACGTCTACATAATCTGCCTGACACGTTTCATTTTCGCAGCATCGGTAATATACTTTGTTTGCTCTTGATTTGCTCTCCACAATCACTATTGCTCGTGTAAATTAATACAGCAATGGGTGAGGAGGGGCTTTTGTTAGACTTGGGTAGGGAGGGAGTGTTGCTTGTGGATTGTGAAAAGAGTCACAGGTTCAGCTTTGGGCTGAACTTGTGCTTGGTTGTATCTTTTAGTAGTGATCGATTTCTAACCCTGGCTTTTGTCAGATTTGAAAGAATTGTTGTTAGAAAGTCCAGTCCTGTTTCCATGTTTAGCATTTTCAGAAGTCTGTATTGAGTTCTTAGGGAGCTTGATTTTCTTGTGTGAAACTCTGCTTATTATGTATGATTCAGATTCAAAGGACCTAATCCTTTTTAGCATTGTAGTTGGAATAATGGTATCCATTATGGCATGATGACATTCATGGCTATCGTTGTAAACAGCTTAGTAAGATGGGTTCCATGTTTAAATCTTTAGTCTTGTGTCACTCTAAAAATAATGTGGTTTTTAAAATTATAATTGGACTTTTAAAATCTCTTTTAACATTTTAAAAGTCACATCATTCATAGAGTGACACAAGAGTGACTTCTACAATTACTCGGTTAAGGTTAGCCTGGTAATTGTGTCGGGTTTGTGGGATGTGTGAAAATTTGACATTTCTAAATGTCACGTGCCAGATTTAGGCAGTGTCAATCAGATTGAGATCCTTTAGAATTCTCTCTCATATTCATAAATCTCAGCCGTCTATCTCATCTAAGCGTCTAAAATAAGCTATGTTTCAGAATTTAATGAGAAAACTACCTTATTAAATTTCTATCACTTAGTAGCTTCCTCATTAAATTTTAAAGTATGGCTTATTTTAGATACTTACATGAGATTGACAGCTGAAATTTATGAATTTGAGAATCTCAAATTTAAAATGAATTTTAAGGAATCTCAATCCGTGTCGAGATATGAATATCTATATAAGTTAGTTTTAATCTGACTCATTTTAATCCGCCAATTTCGTGTTGAATTCACACGCCAGATAAATTAAACCACTTTTAGCTGTTTAAGTGGAAGAATTCTCTCTCTCTCCCCCCAATTATTGTTGTTTCGTGTCACCAATATAAATCTCCCCTAAAGAATCGGTTACTTTAGATGTTCACAACAATATTAATCTGCGAAAAAGAAACAATTAATTAATTTTACCAAGAATTTATCTTTTTTCTATACGTATTTAACAAGTAGTCTCTGATAAGAAGTTTAATGGAACTTGATCCAATCATAAACCACAACTTGCTAATTGCATGTCTTTCAAATCACCTTTTACACATGCTGTAACAGTGCAAACCTAACATTCTTTCTTTCAAATTCTTTATATCTAAGAGCTTATATATGGTCACTGTACAAATTGTACCAAACCCAATTGCCATTTCTTTGGATTGAGCTCCCTCCCTTGAAATTAAATTGTTCAAATTTTTATTTGGACAACTTAAGAGTTGTGGGGTTCACTTGTTCCGACTAACTGGGTAGGACTCTCAAGCTACCCGTTTACTTGTGTCATGTGAGCCATGTCCTTTTTTTTTAAAAAAAAAAAAAAATTCACATAGCTTAATTCTAAGGAATCCTTTTATCTTCTCATTATGTTCTTTTTTTCACTAAGAGCCTGATTGAGATTACGTTTGAGCAATATAATTTTTAAGTCAAAAGTTTTTAAGCAAAAGTTTCATTTTTAAGTTTTTGCTAAAAATGCATTTTGATCATTTTTAAGCTTTTTGGACCATTAAAAGCGTTTTTTAATTTTTTTATCAAACAAATACTTTTTTCTTCAAACGAACTTTTTGAGTGATAAAAGTAATTTTAGGCCCCTCAAACACAATCCCAAACGGGCCCTTAAAAAAAAAAAAAAAAACATTTTTAGCACCAAATAAATGTGTGTTGATCTCCTAATAGAAAGCTGGTGAATGGCTGATATCAATTGAAGCAGAACCAGGTGTCTCCTTGCTAATTTGGACTCCTTCACAAGGAAGTTTGCTCTAATCCACAGAGCTGGGTATATAACATACAAATCACCATCATCATGCTATGAATAACACATTACAAATAATATTGGCTGGCAATTGTAAACATACGTTTTTATTAACACATGTTTATGTTCAATTCTCATGGACTAATCTAGATCGATGAACAAACCACCACCATCCCCTTCCCCGTTTCTCTCTCAAAACCCAAAAATAAATATAGGAAAAAAAAAGAAAGAAAAAGAATAATATGAAATAAATATATAGAAAAAATGTTAAAAAAAAAAAAACAAAAGTCAGGCTATGATGCCAAGCATGCCTCCCAAAACAGCCTGTTCTTCTCCGCCTCATCCATGAACTCGTCACTTGAATCAACAGAAACACTTGATTTCCGACGGCTTTTAGCTAGCTTCCAATGATGCCCATCATCATCATCATCATCATCAACATCACCGTCATCATCATCATCATCATCACCATCATCATCATCATCATCATTGACAGAAGCTTGAAGAAGATCAAGATGATGACAATCGTCGAGGTCATCATCAACTCTAAGAGAATCAAAGGAATCATAGCTGCATGACTCTGCATCATCATCTGCCATTACCATAGCAGCAATGTCACCCTGATCATCACCCATGATGGGATGATGATGAATATCACAATCCTCTTCAGAATCCCCCATAGCTTCAAAGAGCAAGAAAGAAGACACGTCCATGATCTTGTAATTAAGTTTCTCAAAGAAGAAAAGAAAAAGCTCAAAGCATACACTTTTTATATATGAACACAAAAACGTTGGCTATCTTGTTTTTGACACTAGTTTTATATAGTGGTGGTGGGCTAGCTAGCTTCCCAAGTGGACCTCCTCAAATCCAACTTTAATTACTAATTATAAAAAGAAAGAAATAGAAAAACAATTATTAATTAAAACAAGTAAACTTAATTAAGTGGTGGAAGCATATGTGGGTGGTTCTAGAAGGAAACAACTCAGGAATG
>NC_081542.1:13651728-13696728 GCF_901000735.1 Corylus avellana
AATACAGCAATGGGTGAGGAGGGGCTTTTGTTAGACTTGGGTAGGGAGGGAGTGTTGCTTGTGGATTGTGAAAAGAGTCACAGGTTCAGCTTTGGGCTGAACTTGTGCTTGTTTGTATCTTTTAGTAGTGATCGATTTCTAACCCTGGCTTTTGTCAGATTTGAAAGAATTGTTGTTAGAAAGTCCAGTCCTGTTTCCATGTTTAGCATTTTCAGAAGTCTGTATTGAGTTCTTAGGGAGCTTGATTTTCTTGTGTGAAACTCTGCTTATTATGTATGATTCAGATTCAAAGGACCTAATCCTTTTTAGCATTGTAGTTGGAATAATGGTATCCATTATGGCATGATGACATTCATGGCTATCGTTGTAAACAGCTTAGTAAGATGGGTTCCATGTTTAAATCTTTAGTCTTGTGTCACTCTAAAAATGATGTAGCTTTTAAAATTATAATTGAACTTTTAAAATCTCTTTTAGGATTTTAAAAGTCACCTCATTCATAGAGTGACACAAGAGTGACTTCTACAATTACTCGGTTAAGCTTAGCCTGGTAATTGTGTCGGGTTTGTGGGATGTGTGAAAATTTGACATCTCTAAATGTCACGTGCCAGATTTAGGCAGTGTCAATCAGATTGAGATCTTTTAAAATTCTCTCTCATATTCATAAATCTCAGCCGTCTATCTCATCTAAGCGTCTAAAATAAGCTATGTTTCAGAATTTAATGAGAAAACTACCTTATTAAATTTCTATCACTTAGTAGCTTCCCCATTAAATTTTAAAGTATGGCTTATTTTAGATACTTACATGAGATTGACATCTGAAATTTAAGAATTTGAGAATCTCAAATTTAAAATGAATTTTAAGGAATCTCAATCCGTGTCGAGATATGAATATCTATATAAGTTAGTTTTAATCTAACTCATTTTAATCCGCCAATTTCGTGTTGAATTCACACGCCAGATAAATTAAACCACTTTTAGCTGTTTAAGTGGAAGAATTCTCTTTCTCTCTCCCACCAATTATTGTTGTTTCGCGTCACCAATATAAATCTCCCCTAAAGAATCGGTTACTTTAGATGTTCACAACAATATTAATCTGCAAAAAAGAAACAATTAATTAATTTTACCAAGAATTTATCTCTTTTCTATACGTTTTTAACAAATAGTCCCTGATAAGAAGTTTAATGGAACTTGATCCAATCATAAACCACAACTTGCTAATTGCATGTCTTTCAAATCACCTTTTACACATGCTGTAACAGTGCAAACCTAACATTCTTTCTCTCAAATTCTTTATATCTAAGAGCTTTTATATGATCACTGTACAAATTGTAACAAACCCAATTGCCATTTCTTTGGATTGAGCTCCCTCCCTTGAAATTAAATTGTTCAATTTTTTGTTTGGACAACTTAAGAGTTGAGGGGTTCACTTGTTCCGACTAACTGGGTAGGACTCTTAAGCTACCCGACACCCTAGGGCCTAGGCTACTCGTGTCGTGAGCCATGTCCTTTTTTTTTTTTTAAAAAAAAAAAAAAAATAAAATAAAATAAAATAGCTTAATTCTAGGGAATCCGTTTATCTTCTCATTATGCTCGTTTTTCACTAAGAGTCTATTTGGAATTACGTTTGAGCAATATAATTTTTAAGTCAAAAAGAGTTTTTAAGCAAAAGTTATATTTTTAAGTTTTTGTCAAAAATGCGTTTTGGCCATTTTTAAGCTTTTTGGACCATTAAAAACGCTTTTAATTTTTTTACCAAACGAGTATTTTTTTCTTCAAATGGACTTTTTGAGTGTTAAAAGTAATTTTAGGCCCTCAAACACAATTCCAAACAGGCCATAAAAAAAAAAAAATTAAAATTAAAAAAAAAAAACATTTTTAGCACCAAATAAATGTGTGTTGATCTCCTAATAGAAAGCTGGTGAATGGCTGATATCAATTGAAGCAGAACCAGGTGTCTCCTTGCTAATTTGGACTCCTTCACAAGGAAGTTTGCTCTAATCCACAGAGCTGGGTATATAACATACAAATCACCATCATCATGCTATGCATAACACATTACAAATAATATTGGCTGGCAATTGTAAACATACGTTTTTATTAACACATGTTTATGTTCAATTCTCATGGACTAATCTAGATCGATGAACAAACCACCACCATCCCCTTCCCCGTTTCTCTCTCAAAACCCAAAAATAAATATAGGGAAAAAAAAGAAAAAGAATAATATGAAATAAACATATAGAAAAAATTGTTAAAAAAAAAAAACAAAAGTCAGGCTATGATGCCAAGCATGCCTCCCAAAACAGCCTGTTCTTCTCCGCCTCATCCATGAACTCGTCACTTGAATCAACAGAAACACTTGATTTCCGACGGCTTTTAGCTAGCTTCCAATGATGCCCATCATCATCATCATCATCATCATCAACATCACCGTCATCATCATCATCATCACCATCATCATCATCATCATCATCATCATCATCATCATCATTGACAGAAGCTTGAAGAAGATCAAGATGATGACAATCGTCGAGGTCATCATCAACTCTAAGAGAATCAAAGGAATCATAGCTGCATGACTCTGCATCATCATCTGCCATTACCATAGCAGCAATGTCACCCTGATCATCACCCATGATGGGATGATGATGAATATCACAATCCTCTTCAGAATCCCCCATAGCTTCAAAGAGCAAGAAAGAAGACACGTCCATGATCTTGTAATTAAGTTTCTCAAAGAAGAAAAGAAAAAGCTCAAAGCATACACTTTTTATATATGAACACAAAAACGTTGGCTATCTTGTTTTTGACACTAGTTTTATATAGTGGTGGTGGGCTAGCTAGCTTCCCAAGTGGACCTCCTCAAATCCAACTTTAATTACTAATTATAAAAAGAAAGAAATAGAAAAACAATTATTAATTAAAACAAGTAAACTTAATTAAGTGGTGGAAGCATATGTGGGTGGTTCTAGAAGAAAACAACTCAGGAATGCCAAAAATGGGTCGACCCGAGTTTCTAGACAGGAAACAATGACTTACATGGATGGACAACCTAAATCCTCTAGAAGGAAAAGCCAACATTTGTACACGTGTCGATCACCCTTTTGCGGGTTCAAAGTGGGTGTCTCTGTTTCCACTTCACAAACTTTGTTGCTGCACTAGCTTGATGATGGAATTGGAAGGGAAGGGAAGGGAAGGGAAGTTTTGAGTAGAGAGAAAAAAACAAACACTTTTTTTTTTTTTTCTTTTTTTTCTGTTTGCAATTCTGCTATTTCTGTTAATGCAGGAATATTGTTCATTTTAATAGATCATTTCTATTGCGCTGTTTTTATTGGATAAAAAATGAGTGGATTTTATAGCTCTCTCTGTTCTACAACTTTCTAGATTACCATTTTTTTTTTTTTTTTGTAATTATTCTTTCATTTTTTAAATGTAAAATTGGGGATGAGGATACTCTGCTGTTGTTATATAAAAATTTGGACAGTTTAAGAGGTTGTGAGGGTCCATTGGCCTTTCAATTAGGGGCGGAATTAGAGTTTTAGGAGAGGAGGAGACAAAACTATGGATACAAATTAATTTTGGGGGGTTGGTTTCATAAAAATACCGTAAATGGTTCTGCCCTTGCTCGCAACCTCTTTTAGTATGTTTGAATTTTACAAAAATTTGGATAGCCTTGAAACAAGAAATTCCAATCCTAAAATTAGGTATTTTTTGTCTCATAAAAAGATGATATCTTGGTCTTAATCATTTACAAAAAAGAGAATCTAGATTGTCAAAATGAGTTTCTTTTATCTTTAAATAATATATATTACACATTACACTCCTATTTTACTGGGTTAATATGATTGTGCATCAACATACGTGACAACATTTTTTATTTATTTTTTAACAAATGTTTATCCAAAAAGTGATGAATACCGTCATATTAACCCAATAAAATATGGGTGAAATAAGAGTAATATTTAGCATAATCTCAATCCTAAAATTAGGTATTTTTTGTCTCATAAAAGATGACGTCTTTGTCTTAATCATTTACAAAAAAGAGAATCTAGATTGTCAAAATGAGTTTCTTTTATCTTTAAATACTATATATTACATATTACACTCCTATTTTATTGGGTTAATATGATTGTGCATCAGCATATGTGAATTTTTTTTTTTTTAAAACAAATATTTATCCAAAAAGTGCTGAATACTATCATATTAACCTAATAAAATATGGGTGAAATAAGAGTAATATTTAGCATCACTCTTTATTTTTATTTTTATTTTTAAAAGAAAGTAAAACCATAGAGTCAAAATAAGACCGCCCATCTCTCTCTCTTTTGTAAATTAATTTTTTCTTCAACCATGTGATCTTAACGTCAATAATTAAATATTTTCAAGGAATAACTCAATCGGCTGGGGACTACGCTTCATAAAGCAGATGTCACTAATTCGAATCCCCCTCCCCCTACTTGTACAGACATGTAAAAAAAAAAAAACGTCAGTAATTAAATAATCTTATTTTCTAGAGACCCATAAACAAATATTTTAATAACTGATTAATCTAATAAGCCCCACCCTATATAATTAGTGCAATTCAACGTAATTTTGAATATACTTACACATTTTTATTACTTGTATGATTTGGGTGCACCATCCTCTCCATGGTTATCCAATAATTTTTTTTTTTTTTTTTTAAAAAAAAAACATGTTCCTCAAATCAATGAAGTAAATAAAACGTTTCTGCAATTCAACGTTCTTGTTTCTGAAGACAAACTCGTGTCGTCATCTCACATGACTAAAACGTGGGTGGGGCTCAGCATAAATTCAATTCTCCAAATTACACTTCTTTATAAGCTTGACTTTTGAGGCAGCACACCATTGCAATTGCAAGGAGATGCCGACTTTCTTCGAGTCGTGTTAAAAATGTTAATAACTACCGCAATTCCCCAAATCTCCGCATAACGTTTGGCGTAGGCGGTGTGCGCTCTTTAATTTTTAGGATAAATATAAAATTGGTCATTGTAGTTCGTCTAATTTATAAATTATTTTTTGTGGTTTAAAAAATAATTTATAGGTCCCTAGGGTAGGCCAAAATAATATTTTACTCCCTAAATTTATTTTTCCTTAAATGACTTAACAGAAACCATTACATTGCCACATCACACGTAATAAAAATAAGACAAATGTTCTTTTTTATTTATGCTTTTAAAATATTACAATTAAACTTTTTCATGTCATTTTGAGGCTCCAACACACACTCCACATCAAATTAAATAAACATAATCCCTCCATCTCCCTTGTGTCGCCGCCGTCTTTATCTTTCCCAACGATTTTTGCCATCGTCTTCATATGCGTTTTCCGTTATGACTTACATCCACACATGAATATTCCTACAAGCACAAGCACCATCTTACACATGCACACTAAGGGATAAAACAAGCCTCACAAAAGAAAAAAACAATTGTATATCTAAAAAAAGAGATCACTTTTTAAAAGATGATGTACGATTTGCTTTTTAAAGCTACCATCTTCACAAATTAGGAAAAAAAAAAAAAAAACTACCATCTTCCAACATCTATTTAACTCAAACTAGAAAGCACTTGCCATAGAACAAAAACAAAAAAATCAGACACAGAGAGGGAGAGATTGTTTCCATAGAAAGCACTACCAAAAAATGCAGATGCCCAAATCTCAGACGCAGATGAAGACGACGGCAAGAATCGTTAGGGAAGATGAAGACGAAGGCAGCATAGGAAATATAGAGAGATTAGGTTCATTTAATTTTATGTGGAGTGTGTGTTGGAACCTCAAAATGACGTGTAAAAGCTTATTTGTCATTTTTTAAAGCATAAATAAAAAAGAACACATGTCTTATTTTTATTGGGTGTGATGTGGCAATGTAACGGTTTCCGTTAAGTCATTTAACGGAAAATAAGTTCAGGGAGTAAAATGTTATTTTGGCCTACCCTAGGGACCTATAAATTATTTTTTAAACCACAGGGAGTGATTTGTAAATTAGGCCAATCACAAAGACTAATTTTGCATTTATCCCTTAATTTTTTTCAACCGTTGAAATTTAAATCAAGTTTTTTTTGGGAGAGGTAAATTAAATCTGAATGGTTTGAAAAAAAATTACAGCAGTTTTTTTTTTTTTTTTTTACAACTGCTCAATTTTAAAATTTTGGAAAAACTTCACACAAAGGATTCTTGAATTACTTCATGATTAAAAAAAACTCCTCCAGATTTTAAAATTTTAAAATTTTTCAATTTTGATGCAATTTTACCCCTCCATGAGTTTGTGGATGTTAAAAGTGATTAAATTACATTTATACTCCTAAAACTTTTATAAAATTTAAAATGTATCCTTAATTTCAAATTGAAATTAAAAAAAAAAAAAAAAATTAAAAGGTAATTTGGTCTTTTTAATAGTTTTCGTTAGGGTTTAACAGAAAAAGTTGATGGAGGGAGAGGTCAATTGCATCAAATTGAAAGTTCAAATGGTAAAATTAAGAGTTTTTGAAATTTGTGAGTCTTCTCAAAACACGTAGTACTTCAGGGGTTCTAACTTCTAAAATAAGTGAAGTTATCCCTAAAATTTTCTTCCAAATTAGATTTGGAAATTTTGGGCAAAATCTCTCCGATTCAATTAATTAAAAGTAAATTTAGTTTATTAAATCACCATTAATTAGAGTTTGAATTCAAAACCTCTGATACCATCAATTCACCACTTGTCCAAAAAATTTAAACTAATAGATATAAGTAAATTTAATCATTTAATCAATATTTTAACACAGTTTTGACATATAATTTTTTTTTTATCAATAATTAATTTAAAGGCTAATTAAAAGTTTCACAATAGAATTGTGAGATGATTTTACACGTAATTTTTAACGCTCTAAAAACATATGTCAATTTAATAAAACTAAATGCGCACGGACAAGGTGAGGCCACGGATTATAACATAACCAATGTGAATAGAGGAAATTAGTAAAATTGAGACAAAAATGGACCGTCTGATCTGTTATGATAAAAACGTCTGTCTACCCAAGATATTAAAGATATTTTAATGATGATGGTGAGATGCAATGACGTCACGGATTTGTTTGAATAATTAGGCCGAAGCTTTGGTAATGGTGATTAATCGAAAGTGGGCCCAGGGCCCATTAACCCGCTTTGTCCGCCCATTGAGTAACAGACTACAAGAAGCGTCCTTTTCTGGTGAGGTGAGTATTTCGCTGGAAGATTTTTAATAATTATATTTCAAAACATAAAATCATAAATCAGAATCAGATGGGAGAGGTCCTACCAAATCTTAATTTCATCTCTCCTACTACATCTTCAATAATCAATACTGCCCCTTTTCAAAGGAATACCATCATTTCTTTTTTTTTTTTTAATTAAATTTTACAGCATATTATATTATATCATTTAGAAAGAAAAGAAAAGAAAAGAAAAACATATACCTCTCTCAAACTACTAAAAAATTACAATGTACCCATAAAGAAAAAGACACAAATACCCTTCACAAAAAAATTACAAAAAAAAAAAAGAGAATTCGGGAATAATTGTCTTTTAAAGATATTTTAAGAGTAATTTTCTGGTAATTTAGACGAACACTGCTTCAATTAATAATTTGGAGAGACATTACAAATTGTGTGATAGTTTAAGGGAAGTTTGTACTTTTCCCTAAATTTAGATGAAGTGGCAATGTAAGCAATAGAGAAAGGACATAAATTTTCTCAAAATCAGTCTGGAGGAAATATCATCCAATCTCATTTAAAATAGTGCTAAGTGTCTATAAGCATTTAAAATGCATATTAAATTCTTAAAGTCATTAATAGTAGTTTCCTATGTTTTAAATGTTTATGGACACTTGATACTATTTTAAATGAGTTGAAGGATGCAGTCGAAGGAGAAAGGCCGGAGCAATATTGGTCATATCGTGGAAGACATGCAGAAGGAACTGAGGTCCTTTTCTCAGTGGTAGGTTCTCCATGTGCAACGATTGGCCAATAATGTGGCTCATACTCTTGCTAAGTTAGTGGCAACAAAAGGGATAGGGAGCTTATGGTTTGTGAGTACGCCTGATTGTATTCGTGATATTACTCTGATGGAGTTGGCTGATTTTTAATGAAACAAGTTCTATTTCCTTAAAAAAAAAAAAAAAAAAAAAAGGTTGGAGGATATTTTCTCCAGATTGGTTTGGAGGAAATTTGTCCTAGAGAAATGTTAATTTTTTTTTTTTTTTTTTCATTAAGGTGAGTCTTACAAATTCAATAATAAATTGGAATAATAATAATAATAATAAGTCTCTAAGCAACATATACACAATTAAATACTGTAAAATTTAATCAAAACCATAAAATAATTGAATTTGAAATTTGAAATTTTTTTTTTTTTTTTTTTTGTAAGATTGAAATTTGAAATTGAAAGCATGTGTTGGTTCCCGTATGAAAAGGGTAAATGTGACATTCACATGAAACACATGAAATGGGACAGCTTTGGCTTTTGTGGGTTGTGAAAGTGAATAAGTCATCCCGCATTTAACGTCACATCCCCCATTCCACCCCACGTACGTACACGTCGTTTAAAATGCCCCCAAACCAGAAATATTCATGTCGGCACTGCCGTGAGAAATTTGGGAAAGCGACCTAAACCTACTCTATGCTGATTGCTGACCCTATCATAACACACTATCTATATATTATCAGATTATTATTATCATTATGGATCTTTCTTTCTATATTCTATATTCTATATAAGGTACGGAGGGAAGAATCCCACTCCCACTAAAAATTACCCTTCTTTTCTTGTTATTCAATTTTAACGGCCTACAAAGAGTGGAGAACGATAACTACACGCGTTTGTTTGAAATTATGTTTGAAAGGTTAAATCACATCAGATTTAAATCACATCGCCAAATTCACACACAGCCTAAATGTTAGATATTCTGTTCACCTGTTATGTCGTAGGATTTTAGCTTTATCTTCCTGATATTTCGTGGGGTATGAGCTGGAAATACCAGTATTTTAGCTGTGCAAGGGGGGAACATTAGGGAATATCGAAGATATCTTATCAGAAATTTGTTTCAGTTAATGGAGGCTGCTTCTAGAAAAGGCTTCTTTATCTTTATCTTTTTACAATTATTTTATTTATTTTTTATTATTTTTACCCACGGCAGTGATCAGCCCTACTACTATGAACTCATGATTTAGAATAGAATATTCAGTTAATTATATTTAAAAAGTATTTTTATCTTTTCACTTTTTAAAAGAATAAAAATACTTTCAAATAAATCGGAGAGAATCCTAATTTCTTAGATCAACAAATTACAAATATTCCGAAAGCCGAACAGTAATAAATGCCAAATGTCCTCTAACATGTGAAATGCACATGTTATCTTTAACATTATTAAAAGTCATTTATTATTATTTTACTAACCTACTAACCCAAACATTGATTTTTGAGAAATTCAAAACATGTTAGAAGACAATTGGCATTTATTACAGTAGTTTGGAGAAAATTTGTGTCTAATAAATAATATTGTTCGTCCCTTTCTCAAAAGGTTCAAGAAACACTCCTAACATGATACCATAATTTATATTAAGACACTGAATGATCAAGCCTGCTTCCAGTCTTTCTTTTAACTCAAATTATGTTCATTTGCCCCTTGAGCAGTATCGATGTCCTTTGTTCCTCAAATTTCAAAGGCATCACCTGTCTAAAAAGCTAAAGCTATTAGGAAATAATGATTCCATTCATTTTAATACATACACATCATTTGTCTGTCCAACAATCATATATTATAATTACATGTTCTATGTACAACATGTTTAACTAACATTACATGTCATACTCTACAGAAACAACTTCGAAACACAAGTCAAATTACAATCCAAAAGATACATGGATATATCTCCTAAATATGAGTAATTCCATTCTTCTCCAACCATGTGATGCATAAATAAATGAAACTAAAAACATGGGTTCAAGATTCTCTAGATTTCCTAAGGTGTTATATTATGTAGATTTTCTCAATCCCAATTATTGAGATTTTATCAACTCAATATTCACTCTATTTTTTGGAATTTGAGGAAATCTACACAGTGAATATCCTAAGAATTCTAAAAGATCTTGATCCGAAACCATGGTACAACATCAAAAAAGCCCATGGAGAGAAATAAAAAGAGGAAGAAAAAGGGAACCGAATAATCATTTGAGAGCAGCCAAATTCATGCAAGAAACAATGCTTTATTCCATTAGGTGGGTAAGGGAAATCAAATCAAACAAAAAGAACAGCATTTTTGTATAGATCAAGCATCCATTACCAAAATATCAAAATAAGTTATGAGTTGGGAATAGGAGAAAGCTTTCAGTATCGCCCAATTCTTCAAGTCACCTTCAATGCCCCACCAACAAACCTCCAAATTAAGCATTGACTAGGCAGGCGGGAAGCCATTTGAAAAAAGGTTGAAAGACTTAATTTAGAATTTGGCCTTGGATAAAACATATAAAATTTTTTTCAGAAGGAACTCTAATTAACAACCAAAGCTTAGACAAATAAAACATCATCATAGTCAAATCGTTCTTCCTATATGCCATTTCAACTTGCTCATGGAACATGAAAAAGCTAAAAAGAAACAAAACTATTGAGTGACAGATGCAGTGCATATGATACTAAAGCATTATGACAATGCCAGATATTAGATAAGCATATGTGATGTTGGACAGATGGATATAGGTCGTCCAGTCGCATGGTTCAGCTAGAGTACACCTGATGTTAAAGGGGTCAAGCTACTAGTAGTACGCAACTAAAGCAGAAGAAAGGATGAAATACATTTCGACTTAAATCAAACACTAAAATGACTATCACATCAGAGTGCATACATAGCCAATACAATGAAAAACTTAAACTATATATATAGTCAGTAACATGAAAAACTTATAAAGACACAGCCAGATGGTGCCCACCCTGTCCAGATTTCTTCCATATACCTCTCGCCAGAGGGTGCCAACCAAAAGAATGTTGCAACGGCCCCAAAGCACATACTTTCTAGTTAACTCGCAGAAGGCCTATGAGAAATCTGTTCTAAGGAGGTGAACCTACAAGAGGACAGAAGTGACTTAATGACTAAATCAATCAATTCCAAGCCACTTCAGTTCTTTTGTGCGTCTCCGGCCCAAATCTTCTCATTTAAATTTTAAATCACAGAATATATACTTGCAACAACAAAAAAAAAAAAAAAAAAAACACAAATACAAATACAAATACAGAATATATAAAAAATCAAACATCTCAACAACTATATTTCCACATCCCAGCACTGTGATGTTGGTCTGGCTCTCAAACACAACAAATTATTCAAACTAAATTAATACATTCTCTTCCTTATTTTAAGACTCATTTGTTCGTTATAGCATCATCATCTGCATTAAGGTTCTGGTTGAGCAAAGCAATTCAAAGGTATTCCTCATCATGTGGCTAGCTATTCATGAAAGACTAAGTACTCAGGATTGACTGCATAAATTTGGTTATCATATCTGAGGGGAAGCATGCTTTCTGTAGTGCAGCATGTATCATCTCTTCCTCAATTGCCTTTGTACTGACAGAATTTGGCAAAAGTTGAGTGACAAATGAAATCTCCCCTACTGTAGCAGTTAAAAAAAACAAGGTGCACTGGTTGGTTCAAACCCAAGAGGGGAATGCCTTACCAAAAAGTTAGCGATCAGATTATCCTCCACTGTAGCTGTTTATTTAGAATTATTATTTTATTTTATTTTTTTTCTTGGAGAGAAAGGAAAGCTCCGATATTACTGAATGAATGCAAAGTGCCCGGGGAGATTTTGAAGGATGTTATTTAGAGTGTTAGCAGAAGACTTGTTAGCATAAGTGGAATGAAGTGGACTTGATACCTTGGAAGTTGCCGGATTCAGTTTTGATAATCAGTGTAGGTTTCCCTTTTGTGTCAATCCTCAGGTTCTGAGGATGTCTTTGAGTGTATGGTTTTTGATAATCAGTGTAAATTTCCTTTTGTGTCAATCCTCAGGTTCTGAGGGTGTCTTTAAGTGTATGCTTTTTGTCTACATTGCTGGGGTATGCCCTAAGCTTTTACTTGTCTAGGACTCTTTGGTGCTTGTGATTAGTCCTCTAGTCAACTAGAGGTTATTTTCAAGGGTATGCAGTATGCTCCTCTGAAGTTATAGTAGTCTTCTTGATTTTTAATACATACTTACCAAGAAGAAAAGTAAAAGACATTGGTCTGACATAATTCTTAAGAAACCTGAAGCGCCAATATGTAGACCAGGCCTCTTTGAAGACTACGATCCCTATAAGTGAAATTGGAAGACAAAAATATCAAGAAAGGAACATCACTTGTGATACTCTGAATAGATAAGTGGGGTGGGGTAGACAAGGATTCATGAACTTGTCATGCACAATAGGGAAGAGAAAAACAAATCAAGTGATATCTCAAATCAGCCTAGACGATATTAGAATTTCATGTTTGATGAGTTCAGTTACACGATTATGGTGCTAAAATCAAAAGCATCAAAAGAGGAAATTATTGAGGTTTTTTTAAGGCCAAATGCACAGTACCTTCACCATCTTCTGATCCCAATTGAGTGTGATAGTTCTTCTTTTCATTCTTCCCCCTGTTAATTCAGAAAAAAACCCTCAGTCTTACTTTTAGCACATTGGACTGCTTGTAGGAAGGAAGCACCAACA
Source organism: Corylus avellana (assembly GCF_901000735.1). Lineage (NCBI taxonomy): Eukaryota > Viridiplantae > Streptophyta > Magnoliopsida > Fagales > Betulaceae > Corylus > Corylus avellana. The sequence continues at coordinate 13,664,441 of NC_081542.1, forward strand.
GAGACCCAAGATATAGAATCCGCAATACCCTACAACAATAAAGATATTCATGCAGATAAATACTAGTTAACAAAAGAAAATTACACACCAAAATGTGCTAAGACTTGCAATGAAAAAAAGAAAAAAGAAAAAAAGAGTACCTGAATTGTACCGTTTAGGGAAACATATCTAACATTTTGAAATGAATGACTGAAAAAGAAGATTAGCTTCCAGCATGTTACTGAAAAAATCATTCCTAGAACAACATAATATTTCCATGAGTAAGATTGATGAAGAGAATCTAAGAATCTATTTAATAAAATTCAAATACACAATAAAATGGCTACGATCAACAGGCATGTGGGGAACCCAAATGGACACGGGTATACATCTCCAACAGAGACAACATGGACAAGTGCTTTATCTAACTTTGTACTTTGAAGCACCCATTGCTGAACAACTTATGGCCAGGTATTGCACATGTGATGACTACTCAATATCTATAATTTCACAAGCATGCCACACACCTACAACACACACAGATGTGTATATATATCTATATATATACATGCATATTAAACAGTAAATACAATGACTTATATAGAGGGTAGACTAAAGAATTAAAGCACAATGTAGCATAGGGCTTTCAAAATATAGAGGAGATAGATACTTCATATTTAATTTGAAATACGATAGTCTACACCTGTCTAGATTGCACTGATAAGAAACAAAAAAAGAACCAAAGGCAAATATAATGATATGGTCATTGTAATTCTGTAAAGATAAAAAAGGAAGAAGATGATTCCACAAAATTATACAACTAAACAGATGTTCTGTGGGGAAGAATCAATAAATTAATAATTAATGTCTAAATGAACATCCATGATACACAAATTACAAATTGTACTGGCACAGAATGCACCATGAATTACAAGTTTCTGGGATTTCAATCCCATTGAGGCAATTACAAGTAGGATGGAGCAATGCATATAACCACAAATTATCTTTAGTCCATCCCAAATGCTGATACTGCAGTGACACCCATATGACCAGGTTGCATGCGACCGCATATCATTAAGAATTCTGCTTTCTTCCATGACTCACCTTCAATTCAATAAGATTTACTCTCTCTATTATCTCTCTTAAGCTGAACCTTTAATTTCTTGCCACCTAACTGGAATCCATTCATCATACTAATGGCAGATTGAGCAGCCTCTGGTAAGTCATAGCTGACAAATCCTGCAAATAGTGAATTAGTTTTCTTTGGTGCAAATAAATAGTATTAGAGAAACAAATCTCAAAAGAAATTATGTCAGATTGATGGTTAACTAGGTAACGTAATCACCAAAACATTTGCTGACACCAGTTGCTTTGTCGACAAAAACCTTAGCACTCAAGACCCTACCAAATGCCTGAAAAGCATTGGCAAGCTCTTGATCTCCAAATTCTTGAGGTATGTGATAAATAAATAGATTAGCACCAGGTGGACCTAAGTCAGAGGAGACAAAATACTTAATAACACCACCAAGAACTTACACCCAGAAGAAAAAATAAAATGAGATAGGGGCAAAAAGAACTATTTATTGGTAACAACCTTCAACCTGACCCCCAGAACTTTTACCCGTGCCAGAAGATGTCGCAGAATTACCGTTAACAACAGCAGGTGGCACTGACCCAGGTGAACCACTCATTGGCCGGTGACTCATCATTCCTCCAGGATATGCCATGGGATGCTGAAGACCTGGTACCCCTGGATAAGAGCCCACATAACTTGCAGGAGGAATAGCATAATTTCTAGATGCCATACCAGGGCCAAGATCAGGCGTAATTCCACGCAATGCATTTCCTTGGTTTACTGTAGGAATCATATTATGAAATCCAGGTTGATTCTGAATTTGTGGCAGGCGGTATTGCATAAGTCCATAGGTTCCAGGAGCCTACAGATAGGAGACAATCATTACATTCTGAACTTACTAAGATACTAGATCAAAACAATGAGAATGACAAAACAATACAATACAATTGAGACACTTTGTCTAGGTAGGCAAGATAGTGCAATGAGCACAGTTATAAAGTGCAAAGATGTTTTTACCAAAAAGAAGTGCCCACAAGTTCCAACATATTAAGCTATAAATACACATATTGTGAAACTGACCTGATAACCATATCCATTATATTGGGGAACATAACCCATTGGCAAAGCTCCAAATAATGAAGGATGTTGTGAATCAATACTTGACACGTTAGAAGCCTGGGATTGAGCTTTCTGAGCCCTCCGTGCTTGCCTTTCTTTTTCAGTATCTGCCCATTTCACGACCAAAGGAACACTTGATCCCTAAAAAGGGAAAAGATGACCATCAGTTCGGCTAATGGATCAGCTGACTCTGAGTTATTTATTGTATAAGCAAATATCAAGCAACAAAATAACTCAACCAGCCCAGCCCAACTACCTTGGAAAGACTAATGACAATAGAGAATGATGGTACTTTAAATGAATTTCCACCAAAATTTGTAATATGCACAAACCTCCATTTTATGCTTTCCATTGATGGCCTCAAGTGCTGCAATTGCTTGCTCTTTTGTCTCATACTTCAAAAATGCACAGCCTGCAGTAGAAAACAAAATATGTATATATATATATGCAGAACAACCAATGAATACACTGAGAACTGGTTAAGTTTGAGGTCTTAGTGGTTTAATAGCAACCAATCTAGAAGACAAGGTTATGAAATAAGTACCTTTACTAGTTTGCTGAGAACCTCTTAATATCTGTAAGTCCTTGATAGCTCCATATTTAGAGAAGAGAGCAGAAACATCGGCTTCAGAAACATTCTTTGGAAGCATGCCAACGAAGAGCTTGTGTTCTGGATGACAGGCACAGTAAAAAATTATTTATCTAGGTAAATGACACGCAATGTAGAATAAAGGCTTCAATGAAAGAGAAATGAAAATTATCAGGTAAGGAAGGAGAACAGAAGCAGCAACAATTCAGAGGAACTGTTTTAAAGACAAATTAAAATAATGAATACTACACCTAGTCTTTCCAACTCGCCATCTGCATACTTCACTTGCAACGGACTAGATGCCTGAATGGACAGAAAGAACAGGTGCTTTAAAATCAGAATGAGAAAAACATGAACACATCTCACAGAAATACTAAAGATACAATATAACTTGTACAAAGTAAAGTCTGGGGCAATAATTTGGGTGCCAACTACTTGATTACAAATTTCTAATATGCCTTTGTTGACATTTTTCAATTAACTTCATTTAGATAGATGAAGAAATACTTGGATCAAATATTGAATCACAATGGCTATACAGGCAAAGGCAAGAGCCCAAATAGAAGCTTGCCTGGGCAATCACTTGAAGGTCCAGCAAGGCCTACATAGGGCTCCGCCAGTGACTTTAATACCTAGGTCAGAAAATTGCCAAAGTTGCATAAGCATACAATTTTAATAACACTGGTCCATACATCAATCTGCTAATCATTTTTTGATGAATAATAATTTATTAGAAGGAGAAAATCTCACGTACACGAAAAGTATACAAGAGAAGCAACCACCCTATTGGTGTTGAAAAAGTTAACAAGATCTACAAGATTAGAGAAAGAGAACACCAATCTGCTAATCATGATTCTTGGTACCCAAAATTGTACAAAAAGAGCAATTACCCAAAACATGAAAGTAAATACTCTATCACAGCAACGTTAGTAAACTCAGACTGATGCACATTCCCCTTAACATACATTTAACCAAATACTAATTTTTATGTTCATTAATTCAGAACCAAAAAAGAAAAATGCTTGTTACATTCTATCACAACTTAATCTGGTAGGCTACAGCTTTCATTGCCAGTTAGCTCTCACTAATGGATCTCACCTAATCTTGAGGCACAATTATTGGCCAATTTCTCATCCATGCCAATTGTTTTGATAATCTGCTGCAAGTTGTCTTGACTTTTCTTTTATCAATCTACCAATTATGTGTCAGCAGTTGCTAAACACGATAATGTGTTTCAGCAACAGACGTCCCTCAGTCCTTACCAAATCTTTTTGCTATGTGATTGGAAGCATGACCATGCTTCCAACATTACTGACAGCTGTGAAAGTATCTAACAAAAATTTTCCCAAGTGTTAACTGGATGACATTGTTCACAAGGAAAAGAAAGCATTGAGAACTGGATATAGGCTAAGTCTATGGAGCATGACTATTTTCCATTTAAGTTTTTGAATCCTCCCTAAAGTTGGTATGTGGTAGTGTTAGAAGCTATCTTAGGTAGGTAAAATAATCATCTAGATGCTTCCAAGCCACTTATCTCTAAGTTATTGGGCCCTATCCAGATTTCATACTTCTGCACGGTAATGCTAGTTAATACACTGAATCTCCATTTCATTTATGTTGACTTAGATAATTACTTTTCTTTAGATCTTTATCTTTTAAACTAGCACCACACATCAGCAGTGCTAGAAGAAACAGACCAACCACACGGACAAACTCCAAAAAATTTAACATTCTTAGAGCAAACTGCCGGGCTCTATTTCACTCTTGCCCCTACCTTCACTCCAATGGAAACAAGTATAACAACTTTAAATTCTGCAGAAAATGTTTCCATAAATCATTAGAGAAACAGATACTAAGGTGCCAATTGCCAATTGTCTCTCCATGTTGTATACAAATGCTGATGCCCTAAGTAATCATGAACAATTGGGTGATCTGAACTAATGCTGCATGCCAAAGTTACACTATTTTGACATATTTTTCTTCTTTTACACTCATTAACAACTAGAAACTTAGAACCCACATAATGCACCAACTTGCACTGTTCACACGTTTACTTATAAACTTAGAACCCATAATTCCTCTTATAAAGTGTGAATGCTAAAAAGGCCAGCACCATTTATCTTCCCTAATTGCAATAAATGCATTCCAGTTGTAACCAGCCATCCTTTCAAGATGCGACCATTTTACTTTGTGATCAGGCATGACAAACTAATTTCACAAACTTCTCCATTGCTGACAGAGCAAATCAATCAATTCAGTTACAATTTTCCCCCAATATTGATTAATCTTGAATACTTCGCAGCTCTCATCTAAGTGGTTAGAATTGAGTCATAGTATTCTCAGTCTATAATCCTTCCGCAGCTCATACAAGCAAGAGAACTATGTGCGCATACTGTACTCGTATATAGTGCATCTACACGTGGAGAAGATTTGAAACGTAGTCATCAATTGCTATAAATGGTCAATGTTAAATGCTTGCAAACTGTTTTCACCAAAAGGTACTGACACAGCCAGTAGTTGTCAGCACCGTTTACTTATAGCACTAGTTCATAACTCATCGCAAAAGTTTAATCACGATGCACAGTAGAAATAACTCAGTGGGTGTAATTAAGTTCTCAGAAGACTACATAGCTTACTGCTTTTAGAACTCTTTTACCACTTTCAAGTCGTAACGATCAATTCTCAGGAAAAAAAAAAAAAAAAACTCAGAAAAGTCGTAACGATCAATAATTGACACATAGAGCAAAACTTTCAAGTTTCAAACACAGTAATAGTAATAATGTTCAAAATTTATTGTTCTGGAAGGCACAAGCACAGAGATCAGAGTTACACTAACCCCAGACAGAGTCTTCTTGTTGTGACAAGCATTTACGGCCTTGTCCGCTTCCTGCCTCGACGGACATATCACGAAGCAACACCCTGCGCGCAAAAATCACACAAAATTAGGGTTCGAAACACGCGAATCTCACAGGAAATGGAGCAAATCAACGCGAAATCACACATTCGGAACGAAAGAGAAATTCGGGGACCGAGAGAGGAGAAGAAGATTCGAGAATGTGAGTGATAGAGGAAGCGAACCACGTGAGGCGCGCGTGGCCTTGTCCTTGATGATGTTGACCTCGTCGACGAGTGCGAACTCCTTGAACATTGCTAGGAGCTGAACCTCCGTCATGTGCTTCGGCACTTGACCTACGAACAGCTTCACGCTCTCCTCGCTGCTCGCTCTCCTCTCTCTCTTCCCCTCCGCCATTAATGCCTACTCTCTCTCCCTCTCTCTCTCTCTCTCTCTCTCGCTGTGATTTATCTCTCTCTCTAGATTTTCGTTCTGAAGAAGCGGTTTTGGTTTTGGTTTTGGTTTTTTCTTTTTTCTTTTTCTTTTTTGGTTTTTTTGGTTCTTCGTGGAGTCTTCGCAGTGAAAAATGGGTTTCTGGATCTTCACTAGCTATATCATAATTAAACGTTTGTTTTCGGTGTTGAAGTTGGGTTTTATTACGACGGTGCCATCACAGCTGTTCCAGTACTTCTCTGTTCACCCTAGTTGTTCGAAGGATTTCGTTTGGTAATAAGAGGATGTTTTTGTTTTTTTGTTTTAAATAAAAAAATATTTTATAAACGTGAAACTAATTTTTTATTTTAAATTTAGATAGTTAGTTAATATTTTTTGTTTTGAAAACAGAAAATAAATAAAAAAGAGTTAACGTGTAAAGCAGAAATTGACGGCAATACCCTCATTGCGGGGCACCAGATTTATTGATGATTGAGGTGGCGCCGTGGCGGTGTTTATGTAACTTGTACAGCAACTTTCTCCTCAAATTAAGGGTTTAAATTTAATAATGTAAATGCCAACTCTCTTGTAGAGTAATGATACTAATAAAGCTTGGATGATTGGATCTAATGAGATCTGTGTCTTATTAGAGTGATTAACGTGATTATATGATAATTTAATATTAGAAGAAGTCTTCAACCATGGTAGCCTAAAACAAGATGGAATATAAAACAAAAATAAATAAATAAATAAAGAATAATTAAAAAAAATGAAATAGATCTCTTTATTTCAAGTGACATGGAAACCAACTATTTTATAGTTTAGACTAAATTTTATAGACTTAATTATGTATATATTATCGCATAATAAATATATGGGAAAAATCTACTTTACCCCTTGAAATTTAAGGGGTTTTTCAATTTGAAATCTAAAGTTTAAAAATTGGCAATGTACCCCCTTATTGTTTCAAAAATTTTCAATTTAAACCTTCCGTTACTAATTTCCGTCAAATTGGACGGAAATCTATAAAATTACGCAATTACTCTCAAGCATTTTTTTTAAAAAAATTTCGTCCAATTTAATGAAAATTAATAACGGAAGGTTTAAATTGAAAATTTTTTAAACATTAAGGAGTACATTGCCAATTAGGGGGGTAAAGTAGATTTTCCCCTAAATATATTGTTCCGTCAATTAAAGTTTTTTAATGGTGAAACAATATTTACACCATCATAAACTGTAATAAAATAAAATTTAAATTGTGGGGTATGATATTAACATGCTATTCTTAGAATGAATGTTTATAAAGATTTGTCTGATTTTTTAATTTTAAACTTCGAGTTGAATATTGGAAGTTTGACTTTGTTTTCACTTTAGTCTATTAAATTCTAATTTGGTTAATATATTTAATGGATGATCCGGTTAATAGATGTAATCGGAGGGACCAAATTAAACGTGTATTAATATTATGATAATGAAATTGACAAAATTCGAACTCAAGCAACTAAATTAAAGGGAACAAAAAGAAGTTGTTGTTAAAGTAATGATTAAGTGATTAAATTTACATCTTCTTATTAGCTTAAGCTTTTGGGACAACTAGAAATTTAATAGCCGCATACCACTTTTTTATTTTATTTTATTTTTTATCTCACTTTTAGAGTTCCTTTTTCCCCTCTGCTCTTGCTCTGGCCCAAAAATATTTAGTTTCGAGCATGGATGTAGACCTAAGTCTAGCATTTTACTGATTATATATAGGCTAAATATCATTTATATTGTGTGCCTTCATAAGGAATTTGTCGTCCAAACAGCCATTAATTTGGCATTCAATTGTGCGGGTGATTTTGATCCACCTTCATTTAGTGAATTATTTTTTCTAAGCGCGTGCATTCATTGCTTTCCCTAGAGGGTAGTTGTCTAATATGAAATTTCTCTCCTGGACGTATGCTTCATGCAAGGTTGGGTGAGCGGCGCAGCACATCGACGAACGAATGGAGGCGATACAGAGGCTGAGCGGAGAGTATGAAGGAGGTCGGAGCTCTTGGTCTGGTCGGAAAGCACAACAACAAAAACCATCGAAAAAAAACAACAAGAACAAGAAAAAAGAAACAAAGAAGAGGGAGGACAATGGAGAATGACCATATCTCCTCTGAGAGAAATCTCACAAAAGAGGTGGCTAATCTCACCAAGGAGATGGAAGAAAACCCAAGGTTTTTGGTAGCTCTCTCTCAACAAAAGATAGAGAGAGAGAAAAAAAAAAAAAGTGATAGGTGATATAGAATTTACTAAATAGATTCTAGTTTTGGTGTCGAGTTAATTGATTTATCTAAGGTGTTACACTCATGAAGTTTAAAATGTACTAAAGTGATATATCAAACTACCAAAGAGTGTCAAAAATGCCAATTTTTTTAGGAAAAAATATATATATAAAAAAAAGCCTTCTAAACTAACAGCCGTTTGCAATATAGCCTCACAATATTCAAAAAGGTATTAAAGTAGCTCAATAAAGTTCCAACATGTGACAAAATGGCCACTCCGTTAGTCAGCCCCGTCAATTTGGATGGAAAACCGATCATCTGCCGTCCACGTTAGTATTTTTTGACTTGATCTTCTCAAAATTCCCTTATTGGGAAACTGTTATGCATCCTTAAAGAAAGCTCTCGCCAAACTCTACCTCTCAAAACCATTCCATCGTCTACATCTCCTCATCCTTCTTAAAAAGGCTCTCGCCAAACCAACTTCGAAGATCATGTTCATTCTTTAGAGCTCGTCAATGATGGAGAAGGTTTCAAGTGTCCTTTACTCTTCTTAGGTTGCCCACTATTTACTATATCCCTCACTCCCACACAGTGAGCAGGACTCAATCATGCATCTCTCTATTTGTTGCAATCATTTTCATATTAGCAAATAGACCGTGCATCCACCGAGCACACTTGTAAAAAAGGTTGTGAGTATTATACCAAATCTTGTGAAGACCAATATACCAGCATCCCTATAAGTGTCTCATTATGTCCCAACTCATTTGGTCACATCATATTAAGTATCTCTAACTCCTTTCGAGTCCAATATCTTAAAGTAATTCTTAACATTCACCAAAGCATGATATACCCACAATTATGTTGCAACACAAATTGCCGACAATATGTACAAACATAATACGAATATGTTGTCAAATAGTCTTCCCTTCACCCTCATGGTGGACAACTTTGATCCAATCACTTTCCTAGCAATGCCCCTTTAAACCGCATCATACATGGTCATAGACAACATGCTAAAGTAGCAGACACTACAAACTCAACCTCGTGACATGGTTAAAGGCCACATAGGGCATAAATAAAGTAATTTACAATGACCTATGGGACTCATTGTGAGGAAGTAAGGATTTATTCACTCATCTACATTGTCAGTCGAACAAGCATATGTTATGGTGTACAAATCTTATATATTCTAGACACTACCCAAGTGCTTGACCTGAGTCCTCTATTTGCTCGCCACCTTTTGTGCCAAATTAAGGTTTCGTATCTTGATAATCACATGCAACATAGATTGTGGATTATCCATGCATGATCTTAACAAAAATAAAGACCTCATCTTAGTCATAGGTAAGGTGACACATGTTTGTGTCAACAAACTCTATGCGCCACATAATCATCAAGGGACACAATGTCTCATTCTTACTCATTACCTAAGTGGCAGAGGCGATTACTCGTGTGAATGAGCCAACCTAAGCCTATCAACATACAAATTTACCATAACACCAAATACATGGTGAATATGTGTGTGCTCTCCAAATACTCATAGATATGCCACAATAATTGTAGAACACATCACTACTATCATGTGCACAACGAATTTGGATCATCTTTGATTCATCTGAACTGGAGTTGATCTTGGTCTATGCATAATAGACAACATCATCGTCTAGGAGATAAAACATATCATATGGCCAACTACAAACACTCAAACAAAAAAACTCAAGTACTGTTTTAGGACAATTTCTCTCTATGTGTAACTACAAATGTAGTGACTCTCATATAAGCGTGTGCTACTATAATAAATCAAAGATATTCAACTTTCATCCGTAGTATGCCTTTATATCTCAATAAACCACCACAAAGTCGTCAACTTTAATTGTGACTTTTATGAGTTTTATCTTCGGCCAAACTCACAATGTAACCTTAGATTTTAGTAAGCAAATTATATTACTACTTTAAGGCATCTAGGGAATCTCGTGTCCAGTGCAACATGTGAGATAACTAACTTTTTAATCCATTTAGGGTAAAACGATTATGACTCAGTCCCTAAAGATAATCAATATAGGCTAGCTATTACCTCCAATGATTTGTCAACATCGCACTTCAAACTCGTTTCACAGAAGTGAAAGAAATCATGTTTAGCCTATAATAAAATTAAACCTTGTAACTCTCATGAACAAATCACAATAAAAAAATAAAAAATAAAAAAAAAACCCAAAACTTTATGAGTCATCCTAGTCACAAAATTCAAAATATAAATTATTAGGTACTCTCCATCTCATTAATTGTTTGTGAGTTTTAAATATATACTACTAGAAATCGTTAATCTTCAAACAATTTCATAAGACCTTTAGTCTGAACTAAATTTAACAAACCCATGTCCACCATCTCATAATAAGGATTAACATTCCCAAGGTGACAATTATCATTACAAGATAACCAAATTGTCAGCAACACTTGCAAAGCCTGAAGGACGAGTCTTTTATGTAAATATGGAGAAAGAGTTTAATTTGAAAAAAATATACTGTGAAATTGAAGAACAAATACATTTTTTAAAAAACCCCTATTTGATTCCATACCTTTTTTTTTTGGGTTTGGACGTACCAAGTATATTTTACACTTCCCACAGTCATCGTTAAAGGTTCTTTTTTAGGTTTGACAATGGACTAGTGGAGATTATAGAAGGCCACGATTGATGCCAAATTGAGGACCTGTCTACTAATGGTCTTGTACATTTACTCTATTGTTTTATCTTTATCTTCCTCTATAAACATGTATGCTCTAATGCCATTGTAGATTTTTGTTAGAAAGTGAAAATCCAATGGAGGACAAAGTGAAAGACAAAGTCAGAGAGAAGTTGTATTCAACGATTTGACATACTCTATTTATAGAATGCAGTGTAACTCTTAGTGAAGATTTGCATTGTTTCTCTTTTCAATAACCTTCACATAAGTTATTACCTTTTATGGGGATGCCCACACTTGTTATGGCGTGATCATCATTGCATCATTTGTGGCGCGCACAGTCCACCACTATAAATAATGGCTACTCACGCACTCAAAAGCTATTGTTTTTCAAAAATAGATACACATGAGAACAACTAACAAGCTCTAATACAAATGTTAGAAAAATAATATATAGTGGGAATATAAATTTGGTGCATTTCATGCACCAAAACCAGAATATGATGAAGTTGTACCACATGCTTTTAACTACTGGCCGGGTTCCATAATTTTCTTCTCCCGACAATAGAGCATGTTACTAAAGCGATACCCACAATATCCACAATCTAAATGGCTCACCATTCTCTTAAAACGAGAGAGAGAGAGAGAGAACCATTTTGATATTTTTAATTCACATGCTCGTTGTTGCACACACGCCATCTATAATGTTGTATCCCATTGTTTTAATACACTTTTAGCATTAAAAACATAGAATCTCATTTAGTGTGTTGAGGACTAGCGTTCAACCATTCTTCCTCTAGGGTTGCCCACTAATGGACACCCTATTTACTACATATTAAGATATCACTCGACTACTATCAATGGTGATGGTTCAGTGGCCTCAAGACAATTCTTATGTGATTAGGTAAACACTAGGGTATGAGTTCGAGTCCAGTAACAAGAATTTTCATGCTTAATTAGTGTTAATTACCTTGAGTCTCATTGATGTTTTGATAGGGTTAGGTTAAATATTGACTCAACTAGGCTTAAAGAAGCGCGAAAAAAAAAAAAAAAATCAAAAGTTTAAATTATTAGTTCGAGTCAATTGTATTATATTAACCACTATTTGGAGTTTTACCTATTTTTTATTCAGAAATAAAGTAAGTCTTTGTATCTTTTCTTTTTTCTATTATAACAGAAAACACAACTCAGTTTGCATCGACTACAAGTTATCATCCAACAATGACAGCAATATTTTTTTTTAAAAAAGCAATATTTATTCAACCTCGACTTACTAGTGATTTATCCCAATTATAATAACAATATTTTTTTTTTTTAAGGGTGCTTTCTGCCTTTTGTTTTTAATTATAATATGACATAAAAAAATAAAAGAAATTTAGAGTATTTGTTGATATTTGTGTTTTAAAAAGGAGAAAATAAAAAGACACAAGAAAAAGGTTTAATGAAACAAAGCTGTCGGCCTTCGCTTATTTGGGCATTCATGGCACCACGCCAAAAAGAAAGACATCCCATCATCCATGTTTGGCTTTTGGAATTTCTTTCCTCGTTTACGTGTTTGTTTTCAGTGATTTTATTTGAAAAGGACGGTGCATGCCGCCTTCCTGCCTGCTTGCTATATTCATTCTCACGTCAACAGATGTCGCTATATATATATATATAGATACATACGTTACTTCATAACGTATGTATCTGTCTTAGTGTCTTACGTACTGTCTACATTTGGAAGCAGGTACAAGCTACTACTTCTGCAGGTACCTATAGCTTGTAGATATATATGGCTTATTTTGGATAATTATTATATTATAATTATAATGTGTAAAAACTTCCATACATTTGTTGATTAATCATCCATATTCAACTACCAATATGAAATTAATTCTGACTATAAACCATTCTAGGTGGAAAAATAACCTACCCTATCTCCATATTTAGATTTAAAGTTGGTTTTTTTTTTTTTTTTTTTCTTTATTATTATTATTTTTATCGATGAGGACCAAGTGCGATGATCTATACGTATAGGTAAGAAGATACTTGGGTAAGGTTATTCGGGTCCTACTTGAATCGGTGCCCAAACACCCCAACCTATCTTTGTATTTTGTTTTTTTAAGGAAAAAAATATAAAATTAGTCATTGTGGTTTAGCTGATTTACAATTAGCACGTTGTGGTATCAAAATGAACTCAAAGGTCCCTTAAGTATGCCAAAAAATAATTTAGTCCAAAGAATCAAATTTTATCAACTTATTTAACAGATTCCATTAGTGTGAAACTAACTTAAATAATACAAGTATCACAATTTTATTAGCTCTAACGTTTCACTCTATTATAATATGTTAAGTTATTTAACGAAATTTGACCGTAGAAACTATTATTATTATTTTTTTGGCATACCTAAGGGATATTTGAGTTCATTTTAATATCACAAGGAGTTAATTGTATATCAAGTAAACCACATAAACTAATTTTGCTTTTTTTAAATCAAGATTTTCATGCTTGATCCATCAAGTGCAATACAAAAAAAATGAGAATATTTAGGCAAATTCACACATTAGGGCTTATTCAAGAAAATGGACAAAATTTTCTTTTAATTTGATTTATTAAATTGATATTTGTCTTTATAACAAGTACGCTTACTAAAAATGTACGTAAAAATTATATATTTTTAAAAAGTAAATATTAATTTAATAGATTATTATTATTTTTTAAAAAAGCAGGAAAAGTAGCAAATACTTTACTTACTCCATATGGGAAACCTGAAAAGTAATCAGAAGTGAAGCAAAATCCAAAAAAAAAAAAGCCGACCAGATTTATTTCTGCTGTGGTTGACCAACCTGTTTCTGAGTCATTTTCGTGTAAAGGCGGGAGTACGGATACCGTTATTTGTTGTGGCATGGTAATGGGAGGGAGAGAGAGGTGGTGGTACTGTACAGATTGAAGCAGAAGGGTATAAGTGTAAATAGCTGGAGAGGGGTACAATGGTAGATTATCGTGAAAACCGAGGCACAAAGATAAGTGCGCCAGACTGTCCCGCCAAGTCAAGCTCTCCTTCTCCGTCCGAGCTTCCCAATTGTTTCTCTCTCTCTCTCTCTCTCTCTTTACGGTCTTTGCAAGTGAAGTGGCACTTTTTAACCTTCCCCTGGTCTCCACGCCAAAAGGGACAAAAAACCCGCAAAGTTACCCACATGACACTTTTTTTTTTACCATGGTTTGGGCCATCCCTGTTCGAAAGTGACACTAGAGTATTGTAATAAGAATAAAGGTTTTTTTTTTTATTATATATATATATATATATGTAATTTTATTTTTATTTTTCTAAGCTTAAACGAAAGAGTACTGCTATGTCTATTATTGAGATATGTGACAATATATATTATTTTACGTTTTAAAAAAAAAATTAAAGGCCGATAAACATTGTCACATTAACTTAGTAAGATGTGGTATAATATATAACAATTTGTAAATGAAAGTTTATAAATTCAATCTATATATATATATATATATATATATATATGTCATTGACTTATGCACTCACAATATTTCTAATACTGTGAGTGCATTTGTAAGGTTATGTCTCACATTATATATATATTCTCCATATTTAACCCATCTCATTTTACAAATTAACCATTAAATTTATCGACTTATGTGGACTCCATATAAGTCAATGATGAACCTCACAAATTTAATGGTTTATCTATTGAATTTGTAAGAGAATATGTGTCAAATATGAAAAACTTATTGATGATATATATATATATATATATAGAAAAATAATGTACTTTAAATTTTTTTTCCCAAAAGTTAGTTACCAAGTAATGTGTCACTTTAATAAATTGGGTTGACCATAAGAGGTAGTTTAGCCATCTCCAATCCGATCCTTAAGGGTGACCGAAACACTCATGTGGCTTGTGACTTGCACACAATGCAAGGTAGCCCTTCTCTCTCTCTTATGTATTATTGTGTTATTAACCATTATTTTAAATAAGTGATCCAAATTAAAGCTATTACACTAGACAGAGCACAATCCAATTTGGATAGAGATATACGTAATAATATATATCCACTTTGGATACATAATTTATGGGTGAAATGTATTGATTGGCACATTGGCAGCCACTATACAATAAGCAGAAAAGTATTAAATGGGACCCCAACGTTTTTCATGCCATGCTGGAATATCTCCCAAGTCAAATTTGCTGAAAGTGGGCTGACGAAGACCTCAGTTATGTATTTAAAGTTGTGATGAACCGACATTGGCCCATTGGGCACGTCCCGGCTACGAGGCATTGGTCGGCAATTATTGAACTAGCTAGGGTCATCATCTCCTCTGGTGGTCGATATGGGCAGTTGTTCAAATAAATGTTTCAACAAGGTTAGAGACCAATCACCTCCAAAAAAAATAAAATGAAAGACGTGATTTGACCCTTTTATATCTCAGAATTTCGGACATTTCTGTCATTTCATAAGGCTTGGTGTCACATAACTTGCCCACCCGTGTTGACCGATTCCATCCAAAGTTGACGGCCCAAACCGAGTCGGGAATCACCCGGAACAAAATAATGGTTCGTAAGAGCGAGTCGCGGTGAGTTAAAGTTTGGCGATTTGAATTATCATACCATACCAAAAGCCATAACCCCATAAGCCTCTGTCCCCATACAAGTAAAAAAAAAAAAAAAATGAAGGGAAAAAAAAAAAATAACTAATAAAGCGACAAGAATGTAGCACTGACAAATGCCAACATAATAGTCCCTAAGAAGTAGTTTAATTGGTTGGGACCATGTATAATAAAGCGGAGATCACTAGTTCGAATCCCCTTCCCTCATTCTGTGCGAACTTGTCAAAAAAATAAAGACAGTTTTCCTCAAAATTTATTAAAAAAATGGACACGTGTTACTTTTATAGACTAGGTTGAAAAAAATTCCTCAAACTCGGTTTGGAGGAAAACTTTATCCAAAAAAAAAAAAAGCCAAACATAATAAATTGCAGACAAAGAGAGCAGTATGGTGTATAGATAAATTGGAAGGCAATTTCAAGAGAAGTGTAGCACCGTCATAAATGTGAAAAACTCCCATAAAGTCAAATACAAGTTAGTTGTACCTAAAATTTTGGTGGAGTTGTCTCAGTCAAACACATGACAACGAGCTTGCAAGCTGTTCCTCATCAAGCTTCCAACTCATATTGGTCAACCCAACCAGATCTCCATGGACATCTTACCTTAAATAATGGAAAAAAAAGGCAAAAAAAGAAAAAAGATGCAGCACATGGAAAACTAGAGAAGATTAGCCATCTTTGCTGAATTTCATACAAGTCACCATCCCTTTTATTAAAACAATCATGAAAGCAATACAAGAACATGCAAGTACAAGGAAATTCTGTTCGATTGGATTCGGCCGGACCCCAGAAAAATGCGGGAATGACAGGTAAAGAATATTGTTACAACAAAATCCAGAGAAACTGATGATTCGAGACCATTATAATGAAATGACATTTCAGTCACCTCAAAATTGTACATGAAAACCAAAACGAAGTCTTTCAATTAGGACTTCCTGGCAATGAATGTGCAATGCTATAGGGAAAGCCATTCTAGTCCGAAAATGATGGCAGCCGCAAACAGATGATTCCGAGACTAGATGGCATTCAATCCAGCAAGCTTGCGTAGCTTTTCGCAAAGTATAAACGTAATTGTAGTCTGTGGACACAATCTTGCAAATATGGCAAGGCCCCTGATAAAATATAGAAGTTAGCTCCCTCATATTGTGCAAGACCACAAATAAAAAAATCTTTAGAACTTCTCTAAGCTGATGAGTTTCTGATTGTGAAGTTTCTCAGACCCCAAAAACAGTTATGTGGTCAAGTTATAACATTGGAAGCCTAGTAGTAGAAATACATCTGAAACTTCATGACAAGCTTTGCCAAGAATATTGCAAAGAAGTAAAAATGTGCAAACGTGATAGATGGACCAAACTAGAGAGCATAGAATGTGAATGCTTGAACCAAAACTCACCCCTTGTAAAGGCCCCTAGGCCCTTCGGTGAGCAAAACCTGAAATTCACACAACCGCATTAGGCAAGAAAGATAAAGCTGTATGAAAAAAAATGAGAGAAATGTTCCGCCAGCATTACTCTTCAAATATCAGTGTAGCAAGAGCCAACAGAAAGGCAAATGTATAAAATTAAAGCAAACAAAGAAAATAAAAAATTGAGAATACAAGCTCAAAATATAACAGAAAGCCAGTGCAGAATTTGCAGGTGGAGCAGCAAAGCAGCCTATAGTTTAGTGCATCAAACAATTTGGAAAATGCCTACATTTCAACAATACCATCTTAAGAAAAATCTCACTTAAGCTAAAACGGGGAAATCAACTACCAACACGTTGTCATGTCCTACTTCAATAGTATATTTTTTAGCCTATCAGACCATTCACAAAAGCCAACTTCTAGTTATCACCACTCATCCAATATTCTCTCTCAGCAAAATGTCCAGACCTGCCCCTGTAACAGAAACCTGACTGAAATCGACAGAAAAAGGCCTTGTGATATCAGCTAGTCAAAGTTTTTTTTGATAATTAAAAACAATTGCCAACAATAACAATCACACACACACACACTTACACATGTAGAAAGGAATGAAATGATAGCATTGAATGTACAATGAAAATGAAAGCAAAGTCAAAATACCTGATATGCACAATGAAATCCATTTTTGTAGGTCCCAACTTCTTTAGATTCTTGTTGCAACATGAGACGGGTTTTAATCATATCCATGGGTGCAGTTATGAGGGTACTCACGGTGCCTGCAACTGTACTTGAGCTTCAAAAAGTGAAATATACAGTCAGCTATAAATGCAATAAATATATGAAACAAAGAATCTGCCCTACTTGGTATGCAACAACAGAATATGAGTGAGTGAGTATACTTTATGCATGTCTCAAACAGTGTTTAAATCAACAGGCTAGCTTTTTGAGTTCACCAGTTTATGAGCAAGCCTGGTTAGACACAATACATTAAAATCAACAGGCTAGCTTTTTGAGTTCACCAGTTTATGAGCAAGCCTGGTTAGACATAATACATTATAATGCTGTCAGTTCATATTTCTGATATACTATTTTATCTATGACCCAGAAAGAAAGAAATTATCTCTCTCATTTATTTTAGAATTAAAAAAAAAAATTTATTACGTTTTGTATATTAGTTTTTATATTGATTTTTTATTTTTTTATTTTTATTTTTTTAAATATTGATGTAAATAATCTTCATCATCCCATGACCTGCCAACTTTTACAACTTATATACACAGTCACGGTTCTCAGACCATGGAAAGATACTCTTTAACTCGAATTGCAGAAATTGGCAGATCTACAGATAATAAGAAACCTAAGAGTAGTGCTATACATGAGATGAAGAGGAAATCCTTCTTCAAGTGGTGTCTGCTTGATCAAAATCTGCACATATAGGAAGTTGGAGAAAACCTTTAGTAAACAGAAAAAGGAAAGAACATAGATATTAAGACAAACATTCTTTTCAGATTACCAATCAAAATAATATTAACCATTCAGAAATGGTGGAAATTACTTTGTGGATATTCAAAGTGAAAAAGATCATGCTTAGAACTTGACCCGCTTGGATTCATCATATGTTGCCAGCTGAGATGCAGTCAAACCAGCCGCCCTGGCCATAGCAGGGCCAACCCCCTTCCAGAGAGCTCTAATTCCCTCTTCAGAAACAATTCTTTGCAATTCTCCAATAGGTCCTCTTCTCAAGTTTGGATTCATTTGTAACCGTACCTGATGAAAGCAAAACTGATTTTTTCGATCAAATTCAAGAAGATTGGTTAAAATTCTTCTGACATGGTGGCATTACCTTTAGAACCTCAACTGGATTGGTAAGTGCAGTTGCAATGCCACCAGAGAATGCTCCAGATGCAATCTTAACCAAGATATTGGTGGACCCGAAAGCCCAGTCACAAACATACTTCGAGGGTTCATACAAGCCTAAACGTAGACCACCATAAAGAACCGACCTTGTCAATGAAGGTGCCAATCCTAGATACATAGACCTGGGTCCTTCATTCTTCAATACTTGAACAAATAACTTTCCCTGTATAAATCCGTATATACAAAACCTCAGGGCAAAGTAATATGATAAACTAGATCATAATAATGAAAGAATACCAAAGAGTTAGCAAAATACCATTCCTGTCAAAGGACCTTTCTGGCCAACAAGTTGCATTTGCAGCCTAACCTTGAGTACATCTGCATTTCAATATGAGATAAATTCAAAACCTATAAATTCTTGATAACGTAGGAGAACTTTACTCAGATTAATTGCAAAATTCGAAACCTATAAATTCAACAGGAATTCAATGAGTTCCCTTTATAATTTCTTGTTCTTCTTGATTTTTTATGTTATAGTTTCTTTAATAGATTATAAAATTTTCAGAAGTCCTGACTTAACCTCACCGTCCAAAGAAAGTCTTGATCTAATGCCACCTTGCAATAAATTACATTGAGAATAGTTGCATCAAGATCCATGACTCTGTCTTTACTTCAAATTCATACTTTTTTTGCCATTTCACATTTTTCAGTACTAAAGCATGGTTGCTAAGACAATAAAGAGCATTATCAGAAGAAATTGAAATGCATAACTGTAGTTACTTTCTTTCTTTCACACAAAGATTCCCAGATTGTAAGATCAAAAGTCAGTGGGCCACCTTCAAATTCTTACTTGATCCGCTGCAAGGCCAGTAAACAATCCACTGATATGCTCCAAATGCAAGAATGAACCTTGACAACAGTACCTGACCACATAGATGGTCTTCTACCTCAACACAAGCAACTTGGAAATAATGTCTACAAAATTCCCAAAAGTCAAGGGGCTTATAGAAAGAGAACCATTACTCGTACTCTATACACACAAAATTGGATATTTTCCAAAATCCAATTCCCAAATCATACATTTAGACAAATTCTTTTTTCCAGTTAATATATTGCCATTAGCAGAGTTCTTATCCTCAGTTATAAATACGTATTCTGAGCCCAAAGCTTCACATTGTAATCTTCTCTCCAGATTTTCTTTTCTTCAGCAATAGTTATCTTCTTCCTTCGAGTTTTGTATGGCAAAAATGGCTGCTTCTAAGGCCACCAAGTTCATGGTTGTGGCTGTTCTTGCTGCAATGTTGCTGCTCATGTCCACTGAGGTGGCCATTGCAGTGCTTGATGGAGCAGCGTCAGAACTTAAGCTTGGTTTGTAAAGAATTCCCTATGAACATCTTTCATGTAGTATCAAAACGACATCACGCTAAATCTTTCTATGCATTTTTAAAAGATGAAATCTCTTTGCCGGCCGGTTTTCGAAATCTAAGTTTATCCATTTTGCTCAAGCTGCCTAGTAGCTATACATGTCGGCATGAACACCACCAGCTGATAGTGTTCTACAACAAATGCACATTTTCTTGCAATATATTATAAGTTCCAACCTTGTCTCAATCCACTTTATGGTCAAGTTCTGGTAGTTGAGCACAAATTTTAACATTTTCGGCTAAACCCACCAGATTCAGCAGACATTTGCATTGAAACCTCAAACAGATCACAAAGCTGTGACCCCTTAAAAGAAATTTCAACAAAACCACCAGAAATCCTTCCTTAGACTTCAATTACATAAGCAACAACTATCCCTTAATAACATATTCAACATCCAAATCTATTACCCACTTTTTTAAATTCATTTATTGTCATACATATTCGGAGTTATTAACCACAATGTCAATAGCCCACCATGCATTGAGTTGCAACTAAACCATTTATTTCCCGCAAACATTACGAAATCATACACACAGATATGTAAGTATAGGAAAGGAAGAAGAACCTAGAGGATGGGTGACACCGGTGGCAACCGCAACAGAGAGCCCACTGGTACCAAAGTGATAGAATATAACGGACGGCGAGACCACCCAACTTCGCTTTTCATTGTGGAGTTTCCCATACCCTTGTTTCAATATTCATTCGAACACACACACACAAAAAAGAATTTTACTTTCAAAAAATAAAACAAAAATAGAAACCAGATTTGAATATCAGCCAAAAACAAAATCAAAATTTTGTTTAGCATCTCGTTTGGTTGCCGAGACAAATGTGGGAGAGAAAGAAGCCTCGTTTTTTACATGAAAATCTTTTAAAAATATGATTTTTTTTTTTCTTTCGCATTTTCCTCTAATTTCTAGGCAACCAAAACAACCAGTGATCATTGTTTGAGAAATGAAATGTAACCTGGAATGGAGGATTTCCGGGAACCATGTTGGTCGTCCATTTTCCCCTTTCCTGGGTGCTCCAGTTCGTGACCCGGAGAAGGAAACCCAGGCGCGTGACAACTTGTGCGCACGTACAGATATCGTTTGTAACCAAAACGTTAGCGTTTTAGTCACGTCCAGTTATTTTGTGTTTTATTGGAAAAGTTACTAAACTCAAAAGACAAAAGTGCCCAGAGAAATTTCCAAATCTTACCATTAAGTAAGAACAAAATAGTCATTTGATTAATCAAACAAAAATCACTACTTTTTACTCTCATAGACAAAGTCTCTCTCTCTCTCTCTCTTTGCTAGGGTTTTTGCTCCGAGTCTCTGCACCTAGGGTGTCTCTTCTCTGCAATCAGATACAATTCGAGCTACACACAGCCATGCCACGGTGTGTTCTTTTTTGTTCTCTTTGCTATGCTATCTTTCACGTATTCTTACCTCATTATTATGAATTTTTCATGCTGATATATATATGTGTGTGTATATTGACGGATACGATTCTGCAGATACTACTGTGATTATTGTGACACCTACTTGACCCACGATTCGGTAAGCCCCTTTGTTCAAGTTGATGCTTTTCAAAATTGATTGATGCATTTGATTTTGTGTATATCTCCTAGAGCTTCTTATTATGTCCTTTTTTTGTTTTGTTAATTTGTTGCGAAAGTTTTGAGGATTAGTGCTAAGATTGAACCAAATGACGCGAATGCTGTTTTCTTTCACTGAAGTTGACTGCAAAACAGTGCAGGAGCTAGTTAATTTAAGTGGGGAACCATGCAAGTTAACTTTCACTAGAAAATGTCCTTTTTTTCTTTTCTTTTTTTCTCTTTTTTTTTTTTTTTTGTCTCGTTTTGATATGTGCATTTTTTGGGGTGCTTTTGATTTTCTTTCCTGGTGGTCGTTTAATTGTGAAACAAAGAACTAAAGAATTTATTATTATTATTATTATTATTATTATTATTATTATTATTTTTTATAGTCTAAAGAAAACAATATGGTTGATGTTGAGGGTAGTTATCTTTAAGGTTTTTGTTATTTTGAGTCTTAGTTAGCTCCTAAGAAAGTCTGATTATTTTCTGGGTACAATTGGTATTGTTTGTCAATGGTCGTTTTATACTATGTAAGAATAAGAATAGTTTTTCCCGAACTTCTTGCTGTACCAGAGTTGCTTTGCTTAGCTTAATGGTTTAGCCTTTTCAACTTGATTGTGGTCTTAGTTTGAACTAGCAATATCACTTATCAAAATAAAAATCAAATGAAGCTTAGCTTATTAAGTGCAAGCTCTATGTTTGCTTAATTGTTTATTGTGGGTTTACTGGGTTCTCGGATTTTAAAATTACGGTTATAAAAACAATTGCATGTCGGTGAAAACCTGGTTTACAAGTGTCTGTGCCTTTTGAAGTCTAAAATGTTGTATGTGCAGTCTCATGTTTATCATACTTGCAGCTTCTAGAAAGTGAGATAATGAACATTTGTATATTGTTGACGATCTCATTTTTATATTTCAGCCATCTGTAAGAAAGCAGCACAATGCAGGTTACAAGCACAAGCACAATGTTCGGACATACTATCAACAATTTGAGGAGCAACAAACCCAAAGCTTGATCGACCAAAGGATTAAGGAACATCTTGGGCAAGCTGCAGCTTTCCAGCAGGTTGGTGCTGCTTACAATCAACATCTAATGGGTCAGAGGCCCCGCCTTCCTGTTCTACCTACACCCGTAATGGCACAGATACCTGGAAGTTCACCATTACTCCCAGGGATGAGGCCTCCTGTTTTACCAAGACCAATTGCCGGGCCTCCAGGTAAATTGGATAGTGTGTGTATATATATGTTGGCATCTCATTTCTGGTCCATGCATTAATCCATGTTTTTGCACATTTTGCATGTAGATTTTCTTTTCTTTTTTTTTTGTGTTTTGACCTCTTATGTGCCCTGCTATCATTTCTTCTAGTTCAAACAGTTGTCATGTATCTGACTGGATCTATTGCTGTTGCCACTGATAGTTGATATTATTGTGCACATCTCTGTTCTTCCTTCTAGTGATTTTCTGCTGCTGTAGGTCATCCAACTTTCATTTGAGTTTCCCACATCATAGCAATCAAACAGTAGATAGACAAGAACATTGGTGGATTACCTCGTTATATGTCTGACATGTTTTCTAAAAAACTACCAGTATGTTCTCAATCAATCAAATGGTGTACTTTTCTATCCTTGTCTTCTCTGTCAGACACATGCAATAGAATTTTTATGCTAGTCCTCTTCCGCATTTATGTTTTATGCTTGGATCTTCATGCCACCATGTTTGATCCATATGCAAGACATGCAATCTTTCCTTTGTCCTTAAGGATGTACTATATTCAATATTTTTGTTGGGGTTGGCAGGGTATCTGTCTTCTCCGACAATGCCACCTATGATGATGCTTCCACCTGGTGCTCCTTCCATGCCTGGTCAATTGAATGCTATTCCAAGGCCTCCTGTGAGTGCAGCCACAACAGTTCCTGGAAACACAGCAGCACCCACTTCCAATGGTGCTCCACCTATGGTCATGCAGCCATTGTATCAAGCCAGTCCAGCACCATCAACAAGTGGGGGCTATGATAATCTCAATTCCAATGCCCAAGCTACTGAGGCTAGTCATTAGCTATGAGAAACTGGTTGGTTTAACTTCCTGTCTATAGCTAAAGGAATCTGAAATATATTTAGTGTATTACAAATTTACAATGGTGCCTATGGGACATTGAGCACTGTGAGAATTCATTTGGTACAAAGAAATCATCAAATTTTGTTTCTATTGATATAATGGGACTCAATGTTTTTCTCCTAATCCATCTCTGTCATTACACTTACCAAATAATAATAATAATAATAATAATAATAATAATAGTAATAATAGTAATGGGACTCGAATTTATCTTGTTGATATTACAGGGAAAAAAAAACTTGAAGCTGGCTGACACAGCATGTATTGGCCTCACCTAAAATTTGAATCTATTAGAGAAAATTAACAAAATTATGTCAACTTGGGAATTGAGAAATATATTGCTTACTAAAGGTATGAATGAATCATTTCAAAAGTTATTCATAAATGCTATTTTGTGTTTTACTTTTGTCTCTATGCTCTGGTGGGCATATAACTAAGCATGACATACAAGATACTTATTGCAGAAGTTATTTGACTTGTTAATGCTGGAGTACAGGAGGAAGAGGGAGAGGAGTGGGGAGGTGATAAATATTTTAATTAATGCCGTAGAATAGATTGTAGGAACAGATTTGTACATCACTTTGTTAGGCATTATTCCTAAGCCATGACCAGGATGATAAGAATGAAATATATTCATGTAGCAGAAGTGACTAAAAGAAAGATAAGAGTGAGGAAACAGAGGGGATTTTCACATTAAACAAACAAAAAAAAAAACTGAAATTTTAGCAAAAGAGGTAGGATGAAGAAGAGAAAGAAGAACTCTAAGGAAGTGTCAAATGAAATTCCCCACATTAGTATTTTTGTTTAGTGACTTCTCAAACTTCTTGCATCCGGTGACTTCCTTGTATATTAGTAATGGAACTAGAGAAAATTACGAAAGTCCTGCATGTATTTTATGTTTTTTGTTTGTTTGTTTTGTTTTTGTTTTTGTTTTGATAAATAAATCTGTTTAATGCCCCGAGTACCATAACCATATGATTGTGACATCAGTGATAATGCTTGTCACAGGCAAACAAAGCAAGCAAGAAATTCTTGTGGTACAACAGACACCTCAGTTGGAATTTCCATCTCATGGTCTTGTAATCCTCACTATGTAATGTTCTTTTAAGAGGTTGTCAGCTGGTGGCTGAATGTAGAGAATAGTTGTGGAATCTCATTTATGTAAACATTATATAACATTGATACATTTCTAGTTGTGGCTACAAGAAAAGTTTTGCATGTCCAGAATTATTATCTAATTTGAATTGCTCTTATTCTGTAGCAGAGATTGTTGCTTGAAATATGGATTTAGAAAACAATTTACAAGCAAGTGCAAGTGCGCTGGTTGAAGGATGAGACATATATTTTGGCAAATTTACAAGCAAGTGCTAGTTGAAGGATGAGACAGATTGGGATCCCCAATATTTTGGCAAATCCTATTGTAGTTTTCTTTGGCTCTGCCTTGTGCAACCTTCACTCTTCCCATCAAGGACCATTCCTTATTTATGAATGGTACTAGAGCTTGAAGATAAATGCTACAGTAAGATTCTTGGTGAGCCTGTGGCATGTCTTCCAAGGATCTAGAATAGATTGAAAGGACATATATGTTCTGCATGACTCATGAGATAGAAGCGAGCCTAGGCTTTTTTTTTTTTTTTTTACTGTACCCTCAAGTATTTATTTTGGATATTAGTTTTTTTTTTTTTTTAATAATAATAAAAGAAAAGCCCTAATGGGGCCTTCTATGCCGATCATAGTGGGGCCTTTTTCTTTTTAGGTGTTTTCTTGTACATAAGAACTAAACAATAAATTACAATAGGCTGGGTAACCTAAACAAAAAGCTCCAAAATCACCATATCAGATCGGGTAAATAGAAAAAAAGAGGCAATGCATTGAATGAATGATGCGGGTTTATGATTTTTTGGCACAAAGACCAAGAAAATTGACCAACAATTAAAGTGGTAATATAAGGTGTGTAGAGATGGCACAACCAAAAGGTCTAGGAAATAGCACGAAGCTGTAAATGCTCTATAAACCTTTCCAAACCCCAAAGAGCAGACGAACAAATGGTTGCCGGAACTCTTAAATACAAGGAAAATAACAACAGACAAATAAAAACAAGAGTAAAAACCTAGAACAAACAAGCAAACAACATAAAAAGGAAATAAATAATACAAAACAATAACGTCGTTGGCTGATGGGGCGAAGGAAGGCCATATGGTGGCTGTTGGTGACCGACGCGTGTAGGCCACTTGCCGACAGTGAATGTTGAGAAGTAGCAACTAGATCTAGGAGACCGGGAACAATGGTGGGAGGTGGCAAAGCGGAGGAGATTTGTCTTCATACATCGGCGCATGTGGGACACGCGTGCACGAGTAAGATCCACTCGCAGGGAGAGGCCGGAGCTGAGGCTTGGAACGGTTGGAGGAGGCGGTGACCAGACCATGGATAGGGCCTCCGATGAGGCAAGTAGGACCTTAAAGGAGGTATTTAGAACCTCTTAGGAGGCAGGAAAGAGAGAGGGAGGGAAGGGAGAGGGGCTCAGAGGGGAAAGGCAGGGA
Organism: Corylus avellana; assembly: GCF_901000735.1. Taxonomy (NCBI): domain Eukaryota; kingdom Viridiplantae; phylum Streptophyta; class Magnoliopsida; order Fagales; family Betulaceae; genus Corylus; species Corylus avellana. Next base: position 13,690,935 of record NC_081542.1, read on the forward strand.
GGAAACTTCCTCCTCCCATGGCTGCTTGGGAAAGGAGGGGGGATTTTTCTTGAGGTGAGAGAAGAGTGTTTTGCTCTCTAGTGAGAATTCATTCTTGTATACTTCTTGTGTACTAGGATTGAGTATATATATATATATATATATATATATATATATGATCTTAATGATTCTTATTTAAATTGATTACAACATGCCTCTAAAGCAACTGAAGTTGTTGCTCCTACAGTGTGGTTGATAGTTTAATACTAAGCAATGATTCTAGTAGTCACCAGCGTGGTTCATTTATTGAAAATCATTTAATCAACATGCTTAACATACACAAGCACAAACTTATTCCTCTTGATTCGGCAAAAGAATTTGAGAAAGCCTTGAACTATGGCCCCCCAAGGAGGGTGGTGTTGCTGCAGTGATTGAAAAGTGAGCACATATGGAACTTTTCCTTTCCAGCAGATGTGAATTTGGTATAGTAGGTCAAGAGTTCACCAAAATGGGATGGAGTTTTGTAAGTATCATACCAAGCATGTCATTATCCCTCGCGGTTTGGTCGTCAAAACCGTCTAGCAACACTATGGATCTGAAGAAATTCATAAATAAATGCAGAAATAATAAAAGCGGAATAATAAAAGGCGACCTAGATTATTTCTCAATACTCTCCCTCACGTGCAGGCCGATATTTTTCCTGGTCCTTGTCATGGGGTAAGTAGTGTAGGCCCCATTCGTCCTATAGTAAGCTTTAATACCAATGTTAAATTGCCAGTTATCTCAACAACTTAAGCTCATAGGAAAAGGTAAATTTAATCATTTAATCATTATTTTAATAGGTGAACCCCAACACATGGAATATTTAATTTAAATGAAGGGTGATTTGACGGAATCAAAGTTTAATCCCATGACCTTTGGCTCTGATATCATGAAGAAATTTGTGAGCTTAATTCATCTCATAAAACTGGTTATATAAGAAAAAGTTGCACATTCTTTATAAAGATGTCCAAGGTCTTGTCCACAAGTAATGCGAGATTATTTTTCAACAAGTTATACTATCATAAGACCCTTAATTTTAGTTTAATCCATATAAATTAAAACATGTTAATAACTTTGTTCCTTTAGGTGTAGTTTAAAATGAAAATAAGCACAAAAAAATAAAAAAAAAATAGAGCAAGAAAACCTAGATTCTGATTATCCAAGCACTAATGTCCGAACAAGAGTGCTACACAAATCAAATGAACCTATGCTTTATACTTTTGTGAGCATGTGTATTAGCTAGTGTCCTTAAAGATTCATTATAAGCTCCCAAATCCTAGGTATAGATGACAACACTGGGTAAGAAACAGAATAATTTGGTGCAATTCTTCACGCAGGAATTTGGTGAACTTTGACACAAACCAATATGCAAAGATTCTATGATCATAATGAACACCCAGGTAATCTTGCATTGATGTAAAATTTACAACAAAAATGAACACTCCATACCTTTCTGATTTCGCTGCAAGGAATTCTATGATGATGAAGACAAGTACATAAAAAATAGTTACATATGTTTACATAAACAGAAAAGTTTGATCGATCATGTGCTGAAGTATTCCTCTTCACTATGCATGGAGAGCTTACCAAGGTGATTTGCAAAAATGAAAAGGCACGTGGCTTCTAGTCATGTGCTAAGCGATTTCTTTGGACTTGATCTATGAAGAGCTTATGTCTGTTATTGAGAAAATGAACAGGAGTGTTAAAGAAGCAAGTGGCTGAAAAGATGCACTGCATTTTCTAGATGAGACTAGCATACACTCACCAAAAAGAAAAAAGAAAAGAGTAGCATACACTTACTGTACATGCAATATGTATTGAACAATACTAAAAATTATATTTTTATCTCACAAATATCCACAATGTTGACATGACAGTGTCAACCAACCCTTAAAAAGTCATTGTTAAATTTTTTTAAAAGATTTAGTTGAGACTGCCATGTTAACATTGTAAAATAATTGTGGGATAAAAATATAATATATAGCATTACTCATATGTATTTCATCTAATACATGACACATAATATGCCCTTGCAAGTAATGGCCTGGCTAAAACTACAATCAGTTGTATCAGGTTCTCAGAAGTTATCCATTGTTCACTGTTTATTTTATTTTTAAACAAGGTGGATGATTCAATCTGTGACACTCTTGCACAGGAACGAAACAGAAGCTTAAGTTGATAGTTATACTCATCTTCATCAGATCAAATTCTCAAGTAATTTGGCGAGATCTTTAGCACTTTATACCATTCCAAACTGAGTATGAAATGAGCTGCTGCAACTCCAAACTCCAGGATAGGAATCAGTTGCCCTTTACATGTGACGGGTTATTCATGTATTCAGTTAAAATATTCATAAAGAACTAGGCTCACATTATTAGCAATTTAGCAAATATGAAACGTTATCTACATTTTTTCATAATTTTTCTTATATGTCCTCTCAAAAGCATGAAAAACTTTCAAGTGGATACTAGTTAATTAGAGTTAGTATTAAACCAGATTTCTAGAGCCTGTTGAATGCTGGATCCAAACTCAGCCCAGCTTGCATATGCAAATATTGCAATGTAGTTGTCATACCAATACTCACCTTTTGTATTCCAGTTTCTGGATAACTATCCCGTTCAGTAGAAGCTCTGAACTGTAAACTGCTAGTCCTGCAAGTATAGGTGGTTCCACAGATTTTTTTTTTTAATAACTGCTCTTGAGTGTTTGTTTTATAGAAAAGAAGATGGGATGATAGATGCATACCTCGTTCAAGGAAAGGCCAACATATTGCATGATCTTCGTCACAAGAAAGAATCAAAAGATCATCTAGGACCTTTTCATCCTTTGCTGCAGATATCTGACTTCTCTCCACCGGCTGAGGAGCATTTTATCAGAAAATCAGTAATTGAATTCATTAAGGAGGTGCATGGTACATAGAAAATCATTGCATCTGCAAGATGCAGAGAAAAAGCACAAAAACAGATCCTTCATACAGTCAATTCAACCACATCAGGAGAGGCGCTATGCTGCTACCAACAATAAACTAGTAGCTGCTAGCTGTGGATGTACATATATTGGCAGATACACGCACCTGGCCATGAACTGCCTTGACCAAGCTAGTAATAATTTCTTTAGCAGGTTTAATACTAGCGGTAATGAAGACTCTTTGGCCCTGCTGGCGAGAAGCAAATAGAGAATATGGTACCAGACATCAGCATGCAGAAACACCTCAATTGACAAGACAAAAGTCAAAACCAATTTGCAGTCAAGCCAAAGCTCTATCTGGGTAGAGCCAAATTAAGATATACGTACCTTTAGAAGTGGATGTTGGCTTGCACGAGCCAATGAAACAGGCATGCTAAAGCCGATTTCCTTTTCCTTTTTGGTATCTCTCAGAAAGTAATTCTTCTCATCAATAAGACAGCTTGCTTGTCCACAGCTCTCTAGCCATAAATGTGTCACCACTGGTTTACCAAGAGCAATGGCTTCCAACATATTTCTTGTACGTGCAAATTTGTCGGCTATAAAATGTGTGGCATCCCTGCAACATGAAGCGAGGGATATGCCCAGTCGTGACAGAATCTGCCAGTAGAAAATAAAAAGCAGTTAAGATGCAGCTTATGACTGTTTCGCATGCAGTGTACTAGGGAATAGGAAAAGCTCGCTAAGTTAAAAGCTTCCAAGATCTACCTTTTTCTGCTGCTTGATGATATCGCCATCCAAATGCTGGCTAAACAAGACTCGGACATGTGCCATATCTCTTCGTCTTCTCAAGTCTTTCCATGTAATATCAGGTATTGACTCAGGGGCACCTAGTCTTATAAGCTCTTTCAAAAGGAATGATTTTGGTAGGTTTTTGTAGCATGGTTTTTTGTGATAATCATAATACAAACAATTGGATGATGCTGCATTTCTGCCCTTCGTGGAGCTAAATGTAATAGTACTTTCTGAACCAGATGGCTCGATAGTCTTTTTTGATGGAACTTCCATCTTATGGTTCTTTTCTGTACCATCAGCAAATGATGTATATTCTTTCCCTTCTAGATTTCCAGATTGCATCAAGGCACTGGCACTACACAAACCTGTAGGAAACAATCTTGTATTGATGACAGCTGATTCACAGTTACGAATGGCACCTGCTGAGTCTGGTTCATCAAAGTTTTTCACTAACAAGCTTCTGTCAAAATCATTTTCTGAAGAAGGCCAATGTGGGGTAATGTATACTGATGACCCTGCTTTCCCCTTCACTTTGCCATTGTCTTCTGAGATTTTATGACTTTTAGTCGAATGAACATTGCTTCCTTTTGCATATACAGTAGTGAATGGGGCATAGAGGTTTCTAGATCCATTAGAATGGCTTTGTACATTATGACGTGTTCTTTTCCGTCTAGGATATCTCCATGGATTTGATCTTAAAGAACTGGCAATGGCAGCAACCTCTTGAGTGGAACATTTTTCTCTATCACTCAAAACTTCAACTGTATCAGCAACTATACGGCTCCTCTTTCTTCTGTACTGAATTATACCACCATCATTTATCCTTTCTCCTGGATTATCGAATTGATCCTTACTACTTATCAACTTAACCTCTGACATTAATGGCTTGGTTCTTTGGGAAACAGGAGATAAATTAATACACTTCCCTTGGGAATGTCCTTTGCCAAGTGAGGTATGTTCAACTGATATGAATGAACACATATCAATCTCAAACTCTCTAAGTTTGGCCCTTCCTGAAGATTCCTCTGCATTTCTTTGCATGGTAGGCTTATCAGATTTTCTGCCTGAACTTCCATTTGCATCAGAATAATTTCCACAATGCAGCTGTTTCTCAGTAGAGGACTTCCCTTTTTTCACTTTTGTTGTTGCTGCCAACTCAAGACCGAGCTCCTTAGTTTCTGACTGCTTCTGAAATAAACCAGAACCTCCTCTATTAAATCTTCTAGCAGAACGCTTTCTTCGTGTCGACTTTGTTGGTATGTCTCCTACATCAGAACAAGCACTCTTTTGAAAGGAAGAATGTCCTAAACGAGCTTTTTTCTCAGTTACACCCCTTAGAGATTGATCAAGGGTACTTTCTAGACCTCCATAAGCATCACTGTAACTGCAGCCAGCTGGAGGTCCACATGCTAGAGCTTCCATTGCTTCAGCAGCCACTTGAGTGCCAAAACCAATATCGAACATGTTGGATGCATCCCTTCCTATATCACTATCTTCCAACTGCTGTCCTGTTAACCTTGCATCCAACTGATTATCCAATTCCTTAACACTGTTATTTTCACTTGCTTGTACATTCCTAGCCTCCTGATATCCATTCACTGATCTCTGTCTGCAGCCTCCAAAATCAACAGATGCCTCCACCCTTTTGCAAAAAAAATCACTCTCTCCTTCTCCATGCTGATCACTGCCAGTCCATTCAAAGGTTCCTGTTTTTCCAATTGGGGTTCCACGTGTAATTCTCTTTACCAAAGTTTGAGCTCCCTTTGCACTTGGGACAAGAGGCGATTTCTCCCTCACAGTTTTTCGGTTGTCGACTCCCGGAGACAAGTCCACATTGTTAAATGACAAGAATCTGTCCACAAAGTTGAGTGCATTGTCTTGAGACGACTCCCTAGGTTCCTGAGACCTTGGAAAGTTGTAACCACGTTCGGGTGGATGAGATTGATTTAAATTGATAGAAGACGCTTCATTCCCTTCAAGCACATCCACAGAATAGTACAAAAAAGAAAATTACTAGTTTTCCCCCTCAAAGATTCAGCAACTACATATTCCACTTAACAGGAACTCAGAGATA
>NC_081542.1:13699228-13702738 GCF_901000735.1 Corylus avellana
TGTTTTGAGTTTTTTCGTGTTATCTTGTGTAACTTTCTATATTTTTCAGCTTTGTTGCTTAGTTTTTATCCCGATCTATTTGGTCTTCAGACTCTTTGTCTATGGAGTGGATATTTTTTCCTTTTCTTTCTGGTTTCCTTTGGAAACCTTTTTTCCACAGTTACTTCTCATCTAAATCTCCATGGCTTTTTAGGAAGCTTGTTTAGATGCTTGATAGAGGTATTCGTACTCCCGATAGAAGTATCAATCACCTGTATGCGCCGCGGCAAGGGTTTTCTCGGGCTGCATTCACATCTTTTTTTTTTTTTTTTTCCATTTATGATCTCATTCTGATTTTTGAGATCTGGCCAGTTGGGGTTTTAGTAAGCTCTTTTTTTTTTTTTTTTTTTTTTTTTTTTTTTCTCCCTATAATCCTCTTTGTTTGAATGAATGTTGGTTTGTTACCAAAAAAAAAAAAAAAACCTTTGTTCTCTCACCTCAAAAAACCTCCATAGTCTCCCTCCAACCTCCTCCATGGGAAGCTCTCTCCTCCTCCCCTTTCCCCTCTAAATCCTTTTTCCTTCTCCCCCCTCCCCTTCTTGCCTCTTCGAAGGCTCAAAACGCCTCTTTGGAGGCTCTATCCTCCTCTTTGGCGGTTTTATCCTCCTCTTTGGAGGCCTTATCCAACGCCTTTGGCGTTTTATTTTTGTCCAATAACAGCATCGTCTACCCCTTTACTGCAAATCGTCCGATCATCAACTCCTCCACCTATCCCCAACCTCAAATCAGCCCCCTTCTTGAAATTTTTGGATTTGGTTTCCCTAAAATCATAAATGCTCATTTTAGGAAGCTACAACCCTGCCCGCGCCACTCCACCATGCCCCTGGGAGTCTCCACCATCAAACACTGCCAGCCCGGTTTCAAACGGACCACCACGCGTCGGAGCGTGTATCACATGCGCCTGCGAGTAGATCTTACTCACGGGCGCGTGTACTGCACGCACAAGCGCATGCGCTGAATTAAGTGGCGTATGACGCCTCTGTTCCTCCGCTCTGCCACCTTCAACAGCTGTCGTAGGTCTTGTGAAGCCCTGTTTCATCTTCTGACTTTCCTTGCAGGCACGTGGTCTTCACACGTCAGTAAGAGGCTTACACTTACCAATCTTCATTTGGGTACCTATAGCTATCCCCAGCCTCGCCTTCGATTGATGCTACTATTTTTAATTTTGTTCTATTATAGTTTCAGGAATTTAGATTCCCTTTCCACCTTTCTTGGTGTTCTCTCGATCTGGTTACAAATTGTTATGCGGTGTCACCTGGACTCCGCGCTGGTTTTTCTTTTAATTAGCTTTGATTCAACCTCCATCAAGGTTCCCCATGCTGCTGTAGCTCTCTTTCGCTATTACAGTTGTATATTTATTGTGTGCACTATCTCTGGTGCACCTTTTCAAACATCTTAATTGGTGGCCAATTTTCTTGGTCTTCGTACCAAGAAAGCATAGGTTCTCGTCATTCATTTGATGCAGTGCCTCTTTTTTTTTCTGTTTACTTATACTGATGGGGTTATTTTGGGACTTATTGTTGAGTTGCCCAACCTTTTGTTGTTTGATGTAATCTCTACCACTCTGGCCTCCTTCTCGTGGGTAGTTAAGAAAATTCATAGAAGTGCACGACTATCTCGATAACAAAATAGGTCGCCTTTAATCTTGGCCGGATGGATTCCAATTCCTCCTTAGCTACGATGTTGGAAATGACCTCCAGTTTGCTTTGGTTAGAATATTGATTTAATAATTAAATTCATATTTTTCAATTAACTTAAATTTATGAAATAAGTTATGATCTAACATGATATTAAATATTAAAGTAAAGGTGGGTTCACTTGTCTTTATCTTTCACCTCTTAATTTAATTAGATAAAATGCCCTTGAATCAAATGTTTATGTGAGGATGCAATAAATATGAGTTACTCCATCACTGGCATCTCTTGCTTTTTTTATTGTTTTTGTTTTATTTTTGTTTTTATTGTAAGACTATTAAGAAGCTTAGTAACATGCTTCCTAAAATTTTTAGAAACAAATATATGTCTGTTAATGGGTTTTGAGTGTATTTTTTTTTTAAAAAAAAATGTAAAACAACATAAATATAAAAAATATTTTGTATTGAAGGGTGTTTTATGTGTCGTAATTTATGTCCATAGCTTTGACTCAAGCTCGAAAAATAAAACACTTCTAAGCTTCCCTATAACTATTCTAAAAAAAATAAAAAATGAAAAATAAAACTTAGAATTCCTAAAAATCCTTGGCCACTTTTCCAATAACACAGATAAAAGCACTCACATAGGGCTAAAAATACCAAACAAAAGTTTCATCATTTTTGCCAAAAAAAAAAAAAAAAGAAAAAAGAAAAAAAGAAAAAGACAAAGGATATATATATATATATTCAATTTGATTCTTTATCTTCTCTGAGAATATTGAAATTCTTCTATGGTTAAAGTGGATAGCAAAAATATAGATATTTCGTAAAAATGGGTAGATAAAATAGAAAAAAAAAATTAACTGAATTTTAATTAAACATTTGTTGAGTCATATATATATATATATATATATATATATACTAGTGACCTCCGTTTTATAAGGCGTGGTCCCAAGACCTCCACTTCATAAGGCGTGGTCCCAAGCCGATTGAGTTACTCCTTGGAAACTTGTTGAGTCATATATCATTCATAAGAACTGTCTGTAAATCTATCTAATATGAGTATTAATTATCAGTTCGTGTAATATTATATAAATGGTTGTTTTGCCTTGCTCAATTGAGTCTTAGGATGTTTGTATATATAGAACTTTAATAAACAGAATTACATATTTGAATTCTAAATGATCTAGAGAGATCATGATTACAATTTAAATTACAATTCAAACTCTATCTGAGAAGTTTATCTACTATGATAAGATGAAATTACAATTCAAACTCTATCTAAGAAGTTTACCTACTATGATAAGATGAGAGCTTATTTATAATAAATACAATCTGTTTGAATTTGAATATTTACTAGGGTGTCAAAAATTACCGGGAAACTGAAAATTGGAGACCCAGTTTCAGTTTTGGTTGCAAAAAAATAAAAAACCAGGGATCCCGATTCCGGTCCCGGTTTTTGGCACCTGGTAAAAACCGAGAAACCGGAACCGAGTGCACATATATATATATATATATATATATATACACTTTTTTTTACTTTTGTTTTTTTATTTTAGGTTTAGGTTAATTATTTCACGCACTACAAAAAATCAATTTTTGTTGACACAAGTTTCCTGACGTGTTAGACCATCTAACACATCAGGAAATCCTCCTGACGGGACATTTTTGACGTGTTTCATGCGTGAAAAATATGGGTGTCAGGAAATGAAAATTCCTGACGTGTCACTTTCTGACACGTGTTAAAATAAATAATTTTTCTTTTTTTAATTTTTTTCTGGATTTTTTTTCAATTCAAAAAATTACAAACGTGTCAAAATTTGATACGTCAGTAATTTTTT
>NC_081542.1:13702838-13843253 GCF_901000735.1 Corylus avellana
TCTTCCCTCTAGAGGAGCTGGTGGCCGGCTGGATGTGCAGAGAGAAGAGGCTAGGGAGATTGAGAGAGGAGAGAGAGAGCTGAGTTTGGAAATAAAAGAAAAGGGATTAAAGAAGATGAATATATAATAGAATTATAAAGGGAAAAGAAGAGGGAAAGAAGATAGGGAAAAAGAGGGAAAAAGTTGAAAATCCCGCTTGTTTTTTGATATCAGGTTTCTGGCGTGCTAAAATTAGCACGTCAGGAATCTGACATAAAAAATAAAAAATAAAAAATAAATAAAAAATAAAAAATAAAAGAGGTGAATATATATAATACAAATAAACCTAATATAAAAAATATTTATTTATTTCTGAAACATATAATATATATATTTAAAAGAAATTCCTGACGTGCCAAATATGGCACGTCGGGATTTCTTTTATTTTATTTTTTTATTTTTGTCTTCATTATTCTTCTTCTCTCCCTTTCTTAATTAATTCATTCTTCTTCTCTCCCTTTTTTTTTTCTCTCTCTGCACATAGGCTTCTATTCTTCTAATTTTTTTTTTTCCTTTTCTTTTTCCTCCCCCAAGTTTCAACACACCGTAGTGTGCACGTACAGTACCTTGCAATTTTTTTTTCCTTCTCTCTCTGCACGCTAGCTTCTAGCTATCTTCTTCATTTTAATTTTTTTTTTTTTTAATTCCTGACGTGCTGAAACTAGCACGTCAGAAATTTCTGACGTGCTAGTTTGAACACGTCATGAAGCTGTAAAAAAAAATTGAAATATATATAATATAAACATATTTTTTATAGATTGCTGACGTGCTAAAAATGGCACGTCAGAAATTTCTGACATGCCATTTTTAGCACGTCAGAAACCTGATATATTAAAAAAAAAATTGAATTTAAATTTCCTGACGTGTCAATATTTGACACGTCAGGAAATACTGACGTGTTGAATGTAACACGTCAATAAATATTGACGTGTCAAATTCAACAAGTCAAAAAAAAATTTGTTGAGGCACGTCAACATTTTCTGACGTGGCAAAAAAATTGTACTGTTTGCCACGTCAAAAAATGGCTTTTTTTTTTTTTTTTTGTAGTGACGCCTCTCTCTTTCTCTCAAGTCACTCTTCCGCTTCTCTCTTTTTCTCTCTCTCTCCCCCTTCACGCCTCTCTCTCTCTCTCTCTCTCTCTTCAATCAACGACTCAACGCCACTCTCTCTTTCACTTCCGCCACCGTCAGTGCATTACACATGAAACCTTTTGCAAACTCTAGTGCGCCAGTGCGAGAGACTTGGAGGTTTCGCCACCATTAGTGCATCTCGCTAGTTAGAGATGTGTTTGGTTGCCAAGAAATAGTGTGAAAATAAAATTCTTTCTGGCTGATTGTTGCTTATTTTGCTAAATTAATTTGTGGGTTTGGCCGATTGTTGCTTATTTTGCTAAGTTGAGTTGTGAGTTTTGCCGATTGTTGCTTATTTTGCTAAATTAAGTTGTGAGTTTGGCCGATTGTTGCTTATTTTGCTAAGTTGAGTTGTGGGTTTGGCCGATTGTTGCTTCTTTTGCTAAATTAAGTTGTGGGTTTGTCGATTGTTGTTTATTTTGCTAAGTTGAGTTGTGGGTTTGGCCAAAAATTGGCTTCTTTGCTATCTGTGTTTGATTGAAACTATAATAAGTGGATGGCTTATTGATAAATTTTGGCTATAAATTTCCTTAAGTTTCAGTTTTTTCATGTTATATTCTTTGCGTTTGTGGTGGAAATAAAAATTAATGGGTAAAAAGTTGTTTAATTTTTGTTTTGCAATTAAATCTTGAATTTTTCTCATCATCAATCAATTTTCTTAAAAAACCGGTTACCGGACCAGGTACAAATCGGAACCGGCCGGTAACCGGGACTTGGTTCCTAGTTCCGGTTTTCCAAAATCAAGAACCGGGGTACCCCGGTTCTGGTCCTCAGTTTTAACCAAAAACCGAGAAACCGGACTGGGTTGACATCTCTAATATTTACTAATTATATCAATCTTTTGGAATAACTAGTGATTTAACATGGTATCAAAGCAGGAGTAATACTATAAGTCTTCCTAGAATCCTCACAAATGTGATGTGGCTTTTAAAATCACTAATATATCATAGTTCAATAAACCACATCTCAAATTCAGTGGTAATTTTAAAAGCCACATCACATTTGAGAAGACCCTATGAAGATTTATAACATTACTCATAAAAACAGATCAAGGTCCTGAGTTCAAACATTGACTCCGTCAAATCACCCAAAATTTAAATTAAATATTTTACGTGTTGAGCTTCACCTATTAAAAGAGAGTTTAAGCTTACATGCGAGGGAAGTGTTAAATTGTTGATTAAGTTATTAAGGGACTGTTTGAGATTGCGTTTGAGGGGTCTAAAAGTGCATTTAACACTCAAAAAGTCTATTTGAATAAAAAAAAGTATTCGTTTGGTAAAAAAATTAAAAGCTCTTTTAAGAGTCTAAAAAACTTAAAAATGGCTGAAACATACTTTTGATAAAAGTTTAAAAATGATGTTTTTGCCTAAAAAAAAAAACGTTTTTTTTTTTTTACTTAAAAGCCCTATTTTTCGAACGCAATTCCAAACAGAATCTTCCTTTCGCCCATTGCTTTATCAACTTAAGTTTTTGAAATAACTGGTGATTTAACTGTTCCTCTGTTGCTAGTTTTTCTGTAATTATTTTCTATCTTAATTTATATATTGTTCTATCAACTTAAGTTTTTGAGATAACTAGTGATTTAACGGTTCATCGGTTGCTAGTTTTTCTGTAATTATTTTCTATGTTAATTCATATATATGACACATATATTTAGCAGGGATAATAACTAAGTGAGGCCAAAATGGAAAATAGGAACTGGTCGGATCTTCCTCTTGAGCTCTTAGCAACAATTGCAGAAAGTTTAGGCATAATCGAGCTTCTCAGTTTCCGCAGTGTCTGCAAGGATTGGAGTTCTGCTTCTGCCACCGCTTCTGCTCAGATTGAGTCCTCAAAAGAAGCTTGGTTTCTTGTCTATGGCGAAAGCCCCACTTGCGAATGCCTTTTGGTGAGCAACTCCGGCGAAAAGCACAGCATCCATATCCCAGATCTGATTGGATCATCAACAACTTGCCTTGCATCAACCCATGGCTGGCTTCTTCTGTTCCAGAACGGCGGCTCAATCTTCTTCTTCTGCCCCTTCTCCCGCGCCAAAATTCACCTCCCCAAGCTCCCTTTCTCGGAAATCACCGACCATGTCGCCACATTTTCGTCGCCCCCCACCTCTGAAAACTGCGTCGTTGCTGTCATCAGCCGGAGCAGTGAATCAGAAGAGCTGGAAGTCAACATGCTTCAACGTGGGGCTGACGCGTGGACCAATCACAAGACCTCTTGTCCACTGGCGGCGTTGGGTGCAGTGAAAGGTGCGGCTTTTTATGAGGGATGTTTCAGCTTTTTTGACAGCGTGGACAAGCTTGTCAGATTTTATGTTGAAAGCCAGGACTGGGGGTTTTTCCGGTTAGCCGTTGCTCCGAGAGAGAAGCGGCCACCGGAAGCGAATGGTCTAGAATTTATTCCCAGAAGGAAGCAATTTGTGAGTTTGGGGATGGACAAACGATTGGGTTTGTCGGAGGATGTGTCCATTTCTACTTGTGGGACACAGGTGTCTTTTTGCAATGTTGACGAGGTTTTGTTTTGTGAGACCATTGATGCTGCTGAGAGCTCCAAAACCAGTCATCTTAAAGGGGTGTGGATCCAGCCCAGATTTTTCCAAGTCTCTCCAACTCAGAGCTGGTGATGATTTTTGTTTTTCAATGGAGTTTAGCCAAATCCATTAGGAGATTTTTTTTTTATCTTTTGCCCCTTTTGAAGCTTGTCTTCAATTAATTTGGTCTTTAGTTTTGAGTTTTATGGAATAAGTGTCAAGCTTACTGACTTTTATAGCTACTTTTCAAAAAGTAAGGCTGTGTTTTTGGCAAAGCTTTTTCCCTCTTTTTAATTGACTTTTTGGGAGAAATGAAAAAAAAAAATACTAGAGAAAATGTCTTAACACACCCCAGAGAAGCTCTCCACTCTCACGTAGAGCATCTTCAGCAAGTATGGCTATTTTAACTATTCAAAATACTATTTTTTCTAATTTAGCTATTAGTTTTTCACAATAAACTTATACAGACTATCTATTTTACCTTCTTACTTTATTTAAATATTATTTTTTAATCTCTTTTTTTTTTCTTTTTTTTTTTCTTCGCTCTTTTCCTCACCACGCACACCCCTCCGGCCCTCCTCCCCTAACTTATTTTCCAGCCCAAACCCCCTTTACCTGTCACTCTCGCTCACCACAACCAAAATTGTAGAGATGAAGATTAACAACAAAAGCATGCATTTCTGCTCCACAGACATCTTTCTATCTATCCTCTAATTTTTGGAAAGTCCATCAACTAACAAGAGGGTTCTCATGAATCTTGAATGTCAAAGCCGCAAAAAAAATCAAGAAAAGAGTGTTGGTGTTGAAGAGCTGGAGGCTGAGAAGGAGCGGCGTTAAGGGACGATTTGGCTTGATGGGTGTCGATTTTAGGGTGTGATTTTCGGATTTAATGGAAGGAGAGTTTTCTGGCTGTTTTGGTTTGTTGTTATTGGCCAAATTGGATGGAATTTTTGTTGGGTGGTTTTTGACCTATCTCAACCTCAAAAGTTAACTCAAGAGGTGAGGTTTTCCCTCATACTTATAAACGGACTACCAGCCCTTTCTACAACTGATGTGGGATAACCCCAACAATCTCCCCCTCACACATCGGGCCTTGGATTATAGCAACGACAACCCGCTTTTCCCGTGGACTGTTGGGCTGAGACATGTTAGTAAACCTGGGCTCTGATACCAGTGTTGGGTGGTCTTGGACCTATCTCAACCCCAAAAGCTAGCTCAAGAGGTGAGACTTTCCCTCACACTTATAAACGGACCACCAGCCCCTTCCACAACTGATGTGGGATAATCCCAACAATTTTTTCTCAGAATGGGTTTTGATTCTCAAGTGGGTAGATTTAACGAAGTGTTATGGAGGAGAGAGCGAACAAAACGATTTTCTGGTCTAGTGGAGGAAGATGAGCAAACCAAAAATGGAGGAGAGGAGAAGGAGAGAGAGACGGAGGGGGAGGAGAGAGAAAAAAACAATAAAAAATTTTGTAGTTGTGAATATTGAATAGGCTCTTTTGCCTATTTACCGTTCATGTTGGAAGAAAAAAAAAGTTTAAATTGGCTACTCTTCTAGACGCGAAAAATCACTCAAAATAGGCAAATTTGAGTATTATGGAACGTGAAGAAGTAGTGATCCTTTCAGCAAAAGGGAGTACGAAGTATTATACAAAGTAAATGAAAGGATGACTTCATTTATTTTATTTTTTACATCAAACACCTTATTTGAGAGAAAGTGGTCAATGTTTTTCTCCCTCATTTTCATCATTTTCATCCGCTCTTCCATTTGCTCGGTTGATTTATTGATAAAGCCTTTGAACATAGTCATAAGACTACCAAATTGCTGCTTAAGTCTATCCAGCCTTGGATTCGTCATTGAGCAAGTAGGCTATGATACTAATTTTTTACGTGAATACGTAATGTGATAAACTTTAGAATCTGAGGGAACCTATACCTTAGATTTTAAGGGAACCTAGACCTTTTAAATTTTAAGAAAACATTTTTTTTTTTTTTTTGGTTACAAAACCAGCGTCCTTTTTCTAGAGAGAGAGAGGCTCTACCTTCTCTCTAGATAATTTATTTCCACCTCCTTGTGAGGGTCTCTAAGGGAGGATGAATAGATCTTTCTCCTTTCATCCTCCTCTCTTTCTTATTGTCTTCCTTCGTTTTCTGTCTACCTAGCTAGTAGGTGTTCTTTGCTGTTTTTTTTTTTTTTTACTTTTTCCCAACCAGATCAGAAACTTCGGCTGTTTCCATACCCTTTGCTTAGCCTCCATTGCTTTGTGCAGCCCCTTGAGAGGACCGAGTCACTTGTTTAACCAATTTCCTACCATTTGTAATTATTTATGCACTATTTTAGTTTGTTTTGGGTCTGTTGTTAGGGAGCCCACCCCTTTTTTGTTTTTATGATTGCTCATTCTCTCTTTCTTTTGGATCAGAAATGAGAATGATCCTCCCCTGTAGCCCTTTTCCTTAGAGCACTCATGAGTTATATTGGAATAGCCATATTGCACTATTTATTCACAATGACTAAGAAAATGAGTAAAAGTGCCCCACATCATATTAGCATGTTGCATTTTATATGCATTTGTGCATAGTGCCATGCTACATGTAGCATGCACAGTTCATATATCCATATAATTTATTTACTATTTCTCTCTCTTCCTCTTGCTTTCTTTAATATATATATAATTTTTTTGGTTTCTTCTTTCCCTCCAACAATTTTTGCCTCTCCCTCCTCTCTCTTTCCTTCTTTCAAGCAACGGTAGGTTTTGTAAACCCATTTGCAACCTATGGCTACAACTCCCTTTGGTAAGCCAACAAGATTGCAGACTTGAATTTTAGCCAAGGATTTCATCTCCTCCTTCATGGCATTGAAACACAATGTGAAGTTATCTCCACCCAAAATGACGTGAAAACAATTTTTGGATCATCCTTAGGCCTAACATAAAAATCAGATTCCTAGAAGTATACAACATAATCACTAGGGATTGTTAGTCACCTTATTCTAGAAGATTTACTTAATCCTACTTCCTTTGCATTTGGAAAAGTCTGAGTAGGGTCATTATGAACTTGTTCCTCATGAGTTGACTATTCTGAAACCGATTGTGGTTGAAGATAATCAATTTGATTTTTCTTAAGCACAATCAAACGCCCTTCATGTGAAGGGGCTTCAGTCAACCCTTGTGCTTCCTCTAATTCAATCCCTTGATGATAAGCACTCCCACTAAGTTCAGCGTTCTCTAAAAATTTGGAATATCTAGACTCAACAATTCTAGGATTGAATGAAGGACAGTAAAAACTAAACTCTTTGGAGTTTATTGCATAGCCTACAAAATTCCGTTAGTTGTCCTTGAAACTAATTTTCTTAGGTGTGGATTATAAATCCTCACTTTAGCAGGACAACCCCATATGTGTAAACAATTTGAACTTGGTTCCATTCATTCCTTAATTTAGGTGTCTTATAGACAACCCTGAATGGAACCCAGTTAAATGTATACACAACGGTTTTCAAGGCTTCACTCCATTAGGAGAATAGAATATTAAATTACTTTTCATGTCCCCTTTTCATGTACCTATCATAATACTATTTGCCTCTATCAGATCTTACGATCTTAACTTTCTTTTGTTTTGGTCCTCTACTTCTACCTTATAGGTACTTGAAGCATTTAATGCCCAAACCATATGATTTAGAAGATAGAGATACATAAACTTTATATGGTTATTACCGAAAGAGATAGGATATCTCTAACCATTTAGGCAAGAAGTATGAAAAAAGTCTACACTTATACATGATCTCAAGAATCTCAAAAAACCCTTTTGTTGGCACCTTTAGTGGTATAGTTGGTGCTTTTCCTTGATGCAGTCCACATAAATACCAAAGATAGTAAATTTCAAGAATTTTAAAAAAACTCTATTATTTATCGACATTTTATTCTTCATAGAGATATATTCCAATCTCCAATGCCATAACATAGAGGATTTTCTCATTCATAAGACTCTGCTTTATGTCAACATTTATATGCAGGGATTAATTTTCGAAAATTGGGATTTAGATTAATTTTAAATATACCATTAATTTAATATTCCACCCAATAATTTTAATAATGTTCAAACTTGATTTTAACAAACTAAAATAGAAATTAAATTTCTAAAAAATTGTGGAATATATAAAACATTATTAAGGTCAAAACTATAACTGAATTTTAAAATTAATCTATAGATCCCAATAACCTCCAATTGTAAACAAGTATTATTTAGAAAACCCTGCATTATGTTGACAACATGGATCGCTAAATCAAATCCAATCCACACAGTATTTAGGAGAGTCAATAAAAGAGATTCATGACACAGTAGATGTATGAGATCATTTATTTCAAGTCACTCACGATACTTTATACAATCATTCTTTATATGCCCATAATTTTCCTTATTGTAAGAGAAACAAGTATCTTAATTATCAAAACACTTTGTTGACACCTTGTTCTCATTCATTAACTATTGGATATGATTGCCTATCAAGGTCTTTCCCTTAACATGAGTAACTTTTTGATTCTCATGTCTTAATCTCTCATCTTCTTGAACACACATGATCAGACGTTCCTTTATTGATCAGTTATCCTTATATGTGCCACAAGATATATGAAAAATACCATATTTAGATGAGAGAATTTAAAATAAAATTGACCACAATGACTCAAAACTCAACCTTTAGGAACTTTATAATGAGCTGTTATGCCCTTCATCTCTATAATGTGCTCAGACACATTTTGAAACTGTAAAAGGTTTTACTTTAAAGCTTTTCTATTAGGGTGCAGGCCAAAGCCTTATTGGAACGCACTAAATGTTTCTCAACGACCTTAATGTTTTAGGCTAAAGAAAGGTCGTTGAGGAACATTTAGTGAGTTCCAATAAGGCTTTGGCCTGCACCTTAATAGAGAAAAGCTTTAAAGTAAAACCTTTTACAGTTTCAAAATGTGCCTGAGGACATTATGGAAATGAATGACATAACAGCTCATTATAAAGTCCCTAAAGGTTGAGTTTTGAGTCATTGTGGTCAACTTTATTTTAAATTCTCTCATCTAAATATGGTATTTTTCATATATCTTGTGGCACACATAAGAATAACTGATCAATAAAGGAACGTCTGATCATGTGTGCTCAAGAAGATGAGAGATTAAGACATGAGAATCAAGAAGTTACTCATGTTAAGGGAAAGACCTTGATAGGCAATCATGTCCAATAGTTAATGAACGAAAACAAGGTGCCAACAAAGTGTTTTGGTAATTAAGATACTTGTTTCTTTTACAAAAATATATAACCATTTTTTAAAAATATATAACCATTTTTTAAAAATGACCGTAAAAAAAAAAAAAAAAAAAGACCGTTTGGAAGAAATACGGTTGAAAAAATACAATCATTAGAAAAGAAATAAAGAAAGATAAAAAAAAGAGTAAAAATTAAATAAAAATTAAATGATATAGAGAAAGAATAGATGATTGGATGTATGGTGTCTTTCAAAACCCATTAGTTAAATTAGATAAAGTTAGTTTTGGTTAGTCATTTTACATAAAAAAAAATTAGGGGTAATTACCTTTTCTCTCATCAACGATAATGCATTTTCACTTTCTCTCCGTGAACTACCAATTGTACCACCCGACCCCATGAACTACTACTTTGTGTCCAAAATCTCTCATTCCGTTAATCAAATGCGTTAATTCAGATAGTCAACCGATCACTTTGTCCCTATAAACTACAACACATCTTGATCTTGAATATGGATTGGAGCTATATGTGCTTTACCGTGGGGATTATACATGGACTAGGAGAAAAGTTCACAGCATTCAATGTAACTTGGGTGCATTTGGAATGGCCACCTACAAAATTGAAACTTTCCAATTCTTCGACAAAAAAAAAAATGATATAATTATCTTCTCTGTCAAAGATAAAAGCTCTTTAAGGTACAATGTTGGGTGCACTGAAAGGCGCGACCTTTCATGATGGAGCTTTTCAATTCTTTGACATCACAGATAGGGTTGCCGTATATTTTGTTGAAAAGCAGAGCTGGGAGTTTTTCCGCATAGTTTTGCTCCCAAAGAAATTATCTAAAGTGTCTTTCTAGAAATAGAATGAAGAAATTTTTGAGTAAGGGGATGGACGAAAGAGTTGGGTTGTCAAAGGATGTTTCAATTTCTACATGTGCGACACAGATTTCTTGTGACAATATTGACGAGGTTGTCTTTTGTGAGACCTTTTATGCTGCTCAAACTCAAAACTCCGAAACCCGCCATCTTAAAGGGGTCTGGATCCAACCAAGATTTTTCCAAGTCCCTCTAAATCAGAGCTGGTGATGGTGATGACTGATGATGATATATATCTTTATTTTATAATATTTAATTATCTCTTTTTGATCCTTTTAAAGTTTGTGTTTAATTAATTAATTAATTAATTAGGTGTTTAGTTTTGAGTTTTATGAAAGCAGGTTCAAGAATGACTTTCAGTATGTCTCCAGATCATTCTTATCATTTTTTGGTTAAGTGTTTTATATTCAAATTTTTGTAACATTTCATTTTCAATTGATAATATAGCTAATCCATTTAAGATTTATTTTGACATTGTCGATTTTAAGTAGAATTTTATTAATTTTAATTTTAAAAAATTTCTTTTTGCATAAGCAAATGTAGTGTGTATTGTCAATAAAATTTTGTAAATAATACATGCCATAGAACTTCTTTAGTTCTTTTAAAGCTTTTGTGACGGGAAAAGATGGGTTGGCCGGTAGTCAAGCAGACTGTAATTTCGATTTTTTTATTTGATTTTGGTAATTTGAGAGAAAGAGTGTGTGTTTGTTAGATTTAAATTTGAGACATGTTATACATTATTCTCTTAAGTATCTTTCTTGCAAATTCACTATTAAATTTGTGGACTCACTGTGAGTAAAAGATGAGATGTATAATGATATTTATCATTTCTCTTTAAATTTTTAAACTTGTGTTTATGTATGCGTGGGAAACTATATATATAACTCCCTCACGTTGTCACTCACACAAAACTAACAAGAAAATGATGTTTCAAGAATTGAATGTTTGAGGTCCCTCTGGGGGGTGGGGGTGGGGGTTGGTGTTGGGAGCACCCTCCCCCCTCATCTTTCCCCCTCCCTTACCTGTTTGTGCGGTTTTCCCTTTTGTTCTGGTTTTGTTTAGAGTTTTTTTTCTCTCTTGGTGCCCTATAATACAACGGCCATCGTGACTCCGCCTTGCTGCTATGTTGTAGGTTTCTTTGTTGTTTTGTTTTTTTCCATGTAGTTTTTTGCTTATTTTGTTGTCCTGGCGTTTGTGCTTAGGACGTGAATAATTTTCTGGCATTTTGGGTCGAGAAAGACTTGTTTTAGTGTTGTGCTTCTGCTCATGTCTGGAGAATGGCTACCTATGTCTCGGATTAAGTCTGCACCAAGCAAATCTGTTCTATAAGCCAAAGATTGGATATGTGTTAGCGGATGTAGACAACATAGGATTTCAATGTAAGATTTGTTTGTTTTCTACCTCTATGTCGTGTATTCCTTTAACTTCGGCTATGAATTTTAGAGCTTTCTGCTCTATGATTGTAAGAGCTTTTATGCTTTTGATTATTCACCAATGAAATCATAATGAATTTCTCTTTTAAAAAAATAATACTATACTTACCAAATTCTCCATAAAACTTGGTTTTTATATGATGTGTATCCATCTCATGAGATTTATTATTATGAAAAATGTGTCGCTAACTTATGAGATAGTGATACATTACTTGAAAACCCACTTTTAAAAAGAAAATTTGATAAATGTTTAAATCTACTACAATTTGGGAGCTTTATCGCGCTAGCTTCAAACGACTACCTCACTCGAGTATCGGAAGAGCGAATCCTAGAACTAAGAGAGAGTGGGCTCTTAATTATTCCTCACACCCAAGTTTGATATTTGGGTAAAAATACCATATGGCCACCCACCTTACAATAAAGTATTCGAATTTACTGTCAACTTTATTCAACTACATATTAATCATTAGGTCTCCAATTGTTATCGTTCTTATTAAAGAATTGAACCTCAAAGAGCAATAGTTTTAGAAATAACCTCACCAAAATCAGTGGGATTGGACTTAAATTATTAGTTCCATTAAATTTCATATTAATTTCTTATGGAGACCTTAGAATTCATATCCATAATAAAGTACCACTATTTATTTATTTATTTTTTTTGATATGTCTGCACGAGAGGGGGAAGGAAAATTCGAACTAGTGACCTCCACTTCATTAGGTGTGGTGCCAACTAGGGGTGGGCAAATTAACCGTTACCGTTTAACTGGCCGTCTACCGGCTTCGACCGAACCGATATAAACCGTAGCCGATATGCCGATATCCTTATCGGTTAAAAAAAGTATACCGGAATTCAGTCCGGTCTGGTCCGGTCCGGTCCGGTTAAGGGGTTCTTATTGGTTAACCAATTTAACCGATAAGAAACCGAATTTTTTTTTTTTTTTTTTTTAGTCTTAGCTAGTCCCAAAACGGCGCCGTTTAGTCTTTTAGAGAGGTTTCCAAATTCCCACAAGTGACACAGGTTTCCGAATTTGTGTGCCCATGACTTATTTTCCTTTTGCTAAGTGACTTTAATTAGTTAATACTTTGTTTATTATTCATTAATTAATTTTATTTTAATTTGGGTTTGGGTAGGTTTGATGTTTTTTTTTTTAAGTGATGGCATTTGATGGGATTTCTTTGCCTTTGGTAAAAGCATTTTTCATTAACTAGTTTTGCTAGTCTAATTAGCATTCATTATGTTAATTAGTCAATTTGCTTTGGAAAAATGTATTTTATAATATATAAAAATAAAAAATAAAAAAAGTTGAAGTGGATCAATATAAAAAAGCTTCAATTTTTAGTTCAAAAAACAAATATTTGGGTCTCAACAAAAAGTATTTGGTCCCTAAAATAACTCATTTTTAATAAGTTATTTTAGCACAACAAAAAGTATTTGGGCTCTCAAAAGTAAAAAAAACTCATTTTTGGTTTTTGGCCCAACAAAATAAATCAATATAAAGCTCTCGGTTAAATCGGTTAACCGGTTTAACCGGACCGTTTAACCGTGTACCGTTTTAACCGAAATTATCGGTTAAAATTCTTATTGGTTCGGTATCGGTTAATAAACCATTTAACCGAAAATTATCGGTTAATAACCGATAAGGTCCTTAACCGGACCGTTTTGACCGATACCCAGGCTGCCAACCACCTCTTGAGGACAATAAAGTACCACTATTTAGTAGACTATTATATCCCTTTAATGCTCACTTTCAAAAAGTATTTATAAGGATTAATGTTATTTTTTAATCATTAATCCTTATAAAATTTTATTGCCCACTATTAATAAAGATTTGAGTGTTGTTGGTGCGTAAATAACCTTTTAACATGACAAAATTGTCAGAATATATGGTACAATAAGATATTAGGATGATTGTAATCATGTTTGATGGTATGATTTGATTATCATAAGCTACTTATCTCAGTGTTAAAACCTTACTTATTTTAAAAACTTAAATGGATAAAAAATAAAAAATAAATTCATTTAAATTATATTCTAACAAAAATATTTTCCCTTCTACTTAAAATCACAGCCTAAGTGAATGATATTAATATATAACCAAAAAAAAATAAATAAATAAATAAATAAAAGGAAAATAGAAACAGAAATGTAAACATCACGGCCTATTTCACGGTGCTTATGTGACAGTAAAATTCACTTTTTAACAAACTGATAAGAGTGGATTTACATTACTCCATAGGAATTTAGAAGATGCAAAAAGTGATTTGGTATAACCAACACAACTCCATTTCTTTGGGTGGGCTTCTCAGAGATTCTGCACCGCCCTAGCCTTCTTTCCATGAAAGAAATGGGAATTTCTTTTGCAAAATCTCAAAGGTAAGGATCTGGGTTGGTAAAAAGTCATTAACTTTTTTCTCCCACTATTCCATTGTGAAAATTCATGTAATATGTGTCTTTTTGTACGTAACTTGCGCTTGAAGAATCTAAAAGGAAACAGTAACAGAGGACGGTTTCATCTGAAAAAAGACCTGCTTTCTGACAAAGGATGGGCCTTTCTTGTGTAAAACCTCGAAGGTATGATAAGATGAACAAGTTTTTTGCTTTTTGAAAAGCTTTTTTTTTTTTTTTTTTTTTTTTTTCGATTTGTTCAAGTAATTAGTTGTTAAAGTTTCATGTAATATGTGTGTTTACGAACTTTCGCTTTGAAAATTTGAAAAGAAACAGGACATTTTCATTAGAAAAGGAAAAGGATATCATGAATGTGATAACTTACAAAGTTTTTGTTGAGTAAAATAACATATAATTATCATCTACGATTGCATTACTGTATAGTCAAATTGATTGCTAATGGTTATGACTCTGGCTAGTTCTGTCTAGATCATGCAAATTTAGTTCAAAAATCACACATGATTATTATGCTTTTATAGAAAGACCAACCGAAATTCCTCACAAAAATGTACTCGGATTGAGATCTCCTGAATTGAATTGCAAGGCTGTAATGAAAATGAGACCACCCTTAAGGGATTTTTTTTTGGGGAGGAGGGTTGGCCGACCACCTTAAGGAGTGGTCAGCATGGCCAACCACCCACTCACCCTCAAGGGGTGGTTGGCCACTTCCATAGGAGTGGTTGATCAGCTCTTCAAAGAGTGAAGTAGTGTCCGACTACTCTTTTGAGGAGTGGCCGACCACCTTAAGGAGTGGTCTGACAACTCCTTTAGTTTTGTATTTTTATTTTATTTTTTTGAAGGCAATCCGGGCCATTATTTTTTAATGAACAACTTGAATCTTTGAAATCCAGGTGCCGGCAAATCGGGGGACCTCAGTCCTATGTACCCCTAATCTAGTTTCCTTCTACTCTAGATATCGTCACTACTCATCTATATAATTACATCAACCAAGATAGTGTTTGGTTTCTCCTAATAAATATTAACTGTTTACCTCCAACTATTACTTTTGTCACTTTCATCTCTCACTCTTTGCAAACTCATAGTACCAATATATAGAATGGTTTAGGTTTCGGGTGTGGTTGATGAAAGTGATTCAAATCTGTGTATGAACTTGAGGTTTCTACCAGAGTCTGTTGCCTTTAATTAGAAATTTCAGGACAAAGACACTTAATTCCATTCATAATAATTCAGGATTTGTGCAGACATCTTATTTATTTACATCACACTTGTCAATAAGTCAGGGGAATTCAAGAATCCATTGGGACTAATCTCAGTTTAATATAACTATACTTAATCAATGGTCTGAGATTGACACATTTCAATAAATGCTTTTATTTCTGTATAAAAGTATTATGCTTACATGTTTGTTTTTCACCTAACTTTTATCTCTGCAATGCCTATTTATTTCTGTATTTTTTCTTTCTTACTGTCAATGTTTCTACAACTTTGATAGGCGCAGAGAACCTTCTTGCATCAACAATGCTGAAATTAAAGTAAGACGATTTGGTATTCTCAGAGAAAGTAATATCAGCACCAACAATGTAGAAGTTGTGACAAGACCCTGGTCTGATCTGCCTGCTGACCTTCTATCACTAATTGCTGTTCGCTTAGGCATAATCGAGCTTCTGAGTTTTCGTGGTGTCTGCAAGGCTTGGCAAGCTGCTTCTTCTGTGGCTTCAGCTAAGACTGAAGCTGCATCCAATTCTGAACCTTGGTTTCTCTTCTATGGGGAAGATTCACAATGCCATTTGTACAACACATCCCAAAGAAAGTACAAGATGAGCATCCCGGAATTGGATGGAGCAACTTGCATTGCATCAAACCAAGGATGGCTGCTTATATTTAAAGAAGGCTCAATGTTCTTTTACTGCCCCTTCTCTCATGCAAAAATAGGTCTTCCCAAGTTCCCCCATTCGGTACTTTCTGAACATGCTTCAGCCTTTTCATCTCCTCCCACTAGTTGTGAATGCATTGTTGCTGTCTTGCATCGTGATCTTGAATTTGGAATGGAGCTATATGTGCTTTACCGTGGGGCTGATACATGGACTAGGAGAAAACTTAACAGCATCCAATATAAGTTGAGTGCATTTGGATTTGCCACTTACAATAACGAAACTTTCTACTTTTTCGACAAAATAGATGCTACAGTTGCCTTCTCTGTCAAAGACAAACGCTGTTTAAAGTACAATATCGTCAAGAAAGATAATTCTATCCCCAGGAAAATTTTACCATGCGTTCGTGTGAAGAGTCTTTTTGTGAAATTTGACATGAAGAAAAAATTGGGATTGCAGGATGATGTTTCAGTTTCTACTTGCGGAACAATACTACAGTGTGCTGGCATGGACAATATTATTTTTAATGAGTACCTTGAGGCTGCTGGAGAATCTGGAAACCGTCGTGTCAAAGGGGTATGGATCCAACCAAGATTCTTTCAAGTGTCTTCAAATCAGAGCTGGTCACTTTGAGGGCTCGATGTCTTCTTGCTCATTTTTTAGTAGAGAAACGCTACACATACTCCCAAGTGCTCACTCTCTGACATGGCTGTTGTAATCACATTAGATGCTACATATACTTTCATTTGTTATTTCATCTAATGGTGATTTTTATTGTCGCGCCTTTTTTTAGTCTAGTTTTAGACCTTGCTATTATGTTCCTTGGTTCACTGATAAGATGCCTTTGTAGTTACATAATCAGTTGACCTTCAATTAGTTCTTATGTTGTTGAACAAAGTAAAAGTTTTATTTTCATTGCCCAAAAGTAGCCCACATGTCGTGTTCTTTCCTGTTATGCGATTTTGTGAGAAAATATTGTTAGCATTTCTTCTTCTTAAATGCAGAGACTCGTAGTTTTTCTGTATAAGTAAATAGTATTTATCAAAAGCTATTCAAGGGACATACGGGGATTAAACAGGAGAAAGCACAATGTTCTTGTACCTCTGTTTGCGTTCAATCTTCATATTGAATTCATAAAATTGAACTCAGAACCTTCTATACACAAATTATGACAATCATATAATTGGACTATATGCTATACCAATCCAATCTTCATTGAACAGTGAGCTTGTGACACTTTCTCATTTTTTGTTCTTGAAAAGGAATTTGTATCCACAAAAAGGTATCTAACATACAAAAAAAATCTAAGGTTAGTAAATTTGAGACTGGCTTTAGGAAATCACAGTTCAACAAATCAGATTCCTTGTTCATTATACTGTAGAACAAGGTTGTTTTTAACTTTTTGCATGAGATAACCTTATGTAACTTGCAGATATGAGCATAAATGTATCAACCAATTACTTCGTTGTAATTTGCCAAGTATCCAAGATTCCAAGTAATTTAGTTGGTGATAATATGTAATTTGGAAACCCATTAGGCAGGACAATTCCAAGGGACAAAAGATTATACTTTCATAGCAGTAACTTGACAGAACATCTTTGTTACTATTAACCTTTACAACATTTGGAACGACCACATTTTGGTTGTCACTAATTCTCATAGTGGAATGATTTCCATACAACTGAAGAAGGTCTCTAGAGTGGTCCAACTGCCTCTTTAGCTAAAAGGGTGGTCCGGCTACACCCGTCGGGGCCTCAAGTAAATAGTTCGGCCAACCAAATCACCCATTTAGGTGCGGCTACCCTTTCACCGGCCTCCACTAAAGTCAACCCAAACCACTCTCTCTCTGTCTCTCTCTCTCTCATTCTATTAATTTTGTCCTGCCAGCACGATCCGGGCGGCAATTCCAGAAAAATAATTATTGAACATCTGGTCCAATCCAAGAAGCTGCAACTTGCAATCTGTGCTCGTATTGGTGGGTATGGGGCACGTAGCTGTCCATTTTTAAGGCTCTCTCCCACATTCTTTTTTGGGGGAACTCAGCTAAAAGCTCAAAAAACAACACCATCCCTTCTGTCTCACTCTCTCTCTCCCTGAAAACATCCTTCTGTGGGAAAGTATGTTCAGAATTGGACAAAGGTTAGTTTCTCACTAGAAAGAAGTACTTGAAGGTTCTGCTTTTGTTTCTTTCTCCTTCAATCAGATTTTTTTTTTTTCATTTCTTTCTGTTTGGGGAGGGGTAGGGATTTTCGTGGTTAACAAAAGTCAGGTTTGAGTTCAGATTCCCATTTTGATGCATTTCTTTTTATGTGGGTAGAGGGTTAATTTTCTCAATTATGGGCTATTGAAATGGAAAAATTGCTGGCAATTTGCATATTGATCAAGATGTGGGAACCCCATTTATGTAGCCGTTATTTAATGAATTTACTTTGGGTTGCTTTATTGCTTAGTTATATATGCTGAACTGAATACTCGTAATATGATCCTATTCTTAAACAGCAAGAATGTCTCAATGTCAAGAACTTTGCTCGCTCAGAGCTTCTACAGGTTATTGTCAAGCCAGACTGGAAGGTTTGTCAAACTTACTTTTCCTTTTTTTTTTTTTTTTTTGGTTTTGACATGTATAAGGGGAGAGAAAGAGGAGAGGGAGATTCGAATTAGTAATATTCGTTTCATAAGGCGTGAACCCCAGCCAATTGAGCTACTTCTTGGGGTACTTCTTGGGGCGTCAATCTTATTTTTCCTTCTACTAACTTAATTTTCAATTTTACATATCTTTGCTGGGTTTTTTGTTTCATTCATTTTTTGTGTGTGATGTTTTCCATCCAAACTAACGGCAATGACACAAGGGGAAAATAGTTTGATAGTTTATACGTCCGAGTTGCAGCGAGATATAGTTTGGAGGTGTAAGTGCAATTGAGACAAAGTATAATTTACCCATTTATATTCTTTTCAAATGTTTCTAAGTATCTACGATTACCACAAAACTGGGTATCTTCACAGACCTTTCCGAGACACTAGTATTAAAAACTTTCTTAGTTATAAAAAAAAAAAAAATGTTCTAGTATTACTTTCCCCTGTTGGTTCTATTTTGAAGTATGTTCTAGTGCCTATTTGTGGGATATTGAAGGTGTTATAGTCTTGACAAGTGATTATTCTAGCTAATCTCTCATGGACTAGTTTAACATTTGTTTAATTTCTCATTTGGTACTTCTCCTCCACTTTTTCCTCACATTGGTTACATTGTGTGGGACTAGAGAATGTCTATTTTGATCAGAAATAGTTATATATGACTATGAATTCTTATTGGCAGCAGCCTTCATACATTTAATTAATCATGCAGTTGTGTATCCACCACCAGCCCTGTAGGCAAATATAGAGGCTCATTGGCAATAAACAATGGCTAGTCCAAAAAAAATAAGTTCATGACATTTTAATCTTTGTCTTCCAAACATTCTTACAAAAAACAAAATTTGTGAATGCAATCAAATGTTATATATTGCACCATTAAATATTTGAAAACTCTTTGGTTTGTGAATCCACCCCAGTTGGGATTGGGTTCGATAGTTAAAATTATTTCTAATGTTGTAAATACAGCAAGCTAGAAGGAAAGGTAGCATTAATAACTGGAGCAGCGAGTGGCATAGGAAAGGCAACTGCAACAAAATTTATCAACAATGGTGCCAAAGTTGTTATTGCTGACATCCAACAACAACTTGGCCAAGAAACTGTGGAAGAGCTTGGACCTAATGCTACTTTTGTCGCCTGTGATGTCACTAAAGAGTCTGACATATCCAATGCAGTTAATTTTACCATCTCTAAGCACAACCAACTTGATATCATGTACAACAATGCAGGGGTGCCCTGCAAGACTCCCCCAAGCATCGTGGACCTTGACCTGGCAGTGTTCGATAAAGTCATGGACATCAATGTCCGGGGAGTCGTGGCTGGGGTCAAACATGCATCACGTGTGATGATCCCACGTCGAACTGGCTCAATCCTCTGTACAGCTAGTGTCACTGGACTGATGGGGGGACTATCACAGCACACATATTCTGTGTCTAAGTCTGCTGTTATAGGCATTGTTAAGTCTGTGGCTGCAGAGTTATGCAAGTATGGAATCCGGGTGAATTGCATATCACCATTTGCCATTCCAACTCAATTTGTAATGGACGAAATGAGTCAGATTTATCCTGGTGTTGATGATCAACGGCTTCTGGAAATGGTTAATAATGCTGGTGTCTTGAAGGGAGCCAACTGTGAACCCAACGATGTAGCTAATGCTGCACTCTATCTTGTGTCTGATGATGCCAAGTATGTTAGTGGGCATAATTTGGTGGTAGATGGAGGCTTTTCATCTTTTAAAAGTTTGGGGTTCCCTGCGCCAGATGAAGTACACTAAAAGTTTTGTTGTTCAATTATACTTTGGGATGTTAAAAAGTACAAAAGCAAGTTTTGCCAGTATGAAGAAGGAAAGGATATGAATGTATCGATATCCATTTTCTTCATTCTTGAGTGAGTCTGTTTTACAAGTTCAAGCATTCTACCTTTAGAGTATATTTATTCATGCCTGGCCTTTGAGGTCACTTTGAAGAGATGATTGAAAGTCAATTCCCTAAAAGCATGAAGAAATGGCCATCAAAATATAAAAGGAGAAATTTGGCAGCGATGGAAGTAGCATATAAGCTCATCTCCTTAAGCAATATTTTGCAGCAAGTCTAATTTTTATGTGGTCTTTGTAAGAGACTTTTGCACCGCTTCCATGATAGAGGTGCATACAAATGGTTAAAGTTCAAGTCAGTGAGCTGCTCATTCAACATTGAATGTACTAAACATGAAACAGGATGACTTGCACAATCATCAGAGGAAATCCAGGGTGCATGGCTTAACCTCAAATGAATTATTACTAGTAATTTTGGACCTCCTTTTAATTTTTTGGTTGGGACTTGGGACCTATCTTTAACCTTACCAGCCTCAAACTTGCATACTTTTTCATCAAACGAAGGGGGATGGGGAGATGATGCAGAAATTGACGGAGTCAGAAGACATCTCGAGTTACAGCTTGTTAACTACCAACTGTGAATAAGTTAACAAGCCTTGTTAGCATGTCAGCATGATCTTGATCGTGATTCTCATATTCAAAGTTGGAATTTTTTTTTGTTATGGGAAATCTGTCGCTAGGAGTGTTATATAAGGTGATGTAGAGATATTATAATGAATCAATGAAGATTTTTAATTAAAATATTGAGACATTCATCTTCCATTCAGTTGTAAGACTCTACTAAACCCTATTGTTGACCAGTGAAACACTGTTCAACACGAATTTTATCGATTTTTTCTTTTGTCTTGTGTCAGGAGGAAGGTCTCTAAATAGACAAGCTGGTGAAGATGATTTTCTAGAGAATGTTAGTGGGAAAACTTATGGTAATATTAATGTGTTGGCATCTATGTGTTCCTCAGAGCCATACATGAACTATGCAGCAGCTCACTGTCTAACAAATGCTGTCATTTATCAATCCTTGGAATAAGTTTGAATGGAAGATTATCCTGTATTCATCTGAGCAATTTGTTTCATCATGATTTTAATGAAGGACTAAAAGCTTTACCTAACAAAGAATACTTTCAACATATATACTCAAAAAACCAGAAAGAGAGAGAACTATTTTTTTTCATACTGCATTCTTATTTACACGTTGCAACAATCTAATGCAACACACTGCCAAAAACGCTTTCCAAGCATACTCTCAAAAGCTTTCTCAAGCTTCTTTTTATACACACGGTAAAAAAAAAAAAAAAAACCATTTTTTTTTTTTTTTTTTACAATACTTGGTGCATAATTATGCCCTTATTGATCCTGCGGAGTATCCTTCAAAGAGAAGGGTACGGGAAGGCCTCTGGATTGACAAGCCGGTGAAGGTGTTTAAGCTGAAGTAGTAACCTCAAATATACCATATAAGCTGAGCCAGCATCTTCACAGATTTATTTCATAAATACAGCAGATGAAATGAAGGAATTGATACCACACACATTTGTTCTCGGCATTGTTGGGTATAAGAATCAGAATTGCTCTAGAACAAGCTTGCGCATGAAATCTTCTGGAGCTGCAAAGCAGTAAAAGCAAAGTTTTGTCATCAACAAAGGACCCTGCTGTTAAAGCAGATACAGAAGGTTCAATATGACTGTTAGAATATATTCTGATATTTGTCTGACTGATTTATTTTCTTGTCTAGGTTGATTATATTTCTTTGTACATACTGATTTTATTCTGTAATATTTTTCGTTAATTCTCTGATTGTATTTCTTATACACATAAATATAGTATTCAGTTAACAATGAAAATATGAGCTCAATTGATGGTTTGTCTCAAGAGGAAGATTGGTACCTAAGCCACCAGTGAACAATCTAAATTGCCCAAGGGCCTGTCTGATGAACATCTCAACTCCACTCACCACAGTGGCCCCAACCTCTGTAGCCTCTTGCAAGAGCCGGGTGTTTCTAGGAGTATAAACCGCATCAAAAACCAGCTCATATGCTTTCAAGGATTCCTAAACAAGCATGACAAGAGATCAATATTGTAGAAATATATGATGAGAAATATAATATGAAAGAGAGAAGAGAGCAGAAGCAGAGAAAGAGACTTGATGAAGCGTTAGGGCAGAATCTTGTATTAAAATATATATCATAAACAGTATTACAATGGTCTCTATTTATATAGAACCTAGATTAAATAAGGAAGAGAATAAACCCTACAAAGAATTAGTGAATATAAAATAATCTAACAAATATAATGATCAATGGATAGAACCTTTGAAACAGGAGTTTTATCTGAATTTGGTTCCATTCCTACAGCAGAAGCATTGGCAAGGATCATTCCCTTCTCTGGGCAGAATCTGTCTAAACTTTCATATGGCAGAGCTTCCCCTGAAACTGCATTTGCAAGAGCCTTTGCTCTCTCTTTCGAAAAGAGAAAAGTCTGCGGTTAGAACGAATAAATCCGTTTTCGATGTTATGCTTAAGGGAAGACTATAGGGTTTCTATTACCATGATTCCGGTTGAATATGACAACATGAGCACCTCTACTTTTAGCACCAAAAGCAAGTGCTCTTCCTGCACCTCCTGCTCCCACCAGCACAAAAGTTTTCCCAGCTAGAGGAGAAGCATGTGATGCATCCCCATTCACAACTCGTCCACCTGATCATATAAATGAGATGTTAATGATGTTATCTAGACTTCCACCTGATACAACAATCTATCATGTTACCTAGACTATCATTATAGTCTTCCCTCAAGAAATCATCCTTTTCAGGTTGCCTGTAATTCTGTTTAAGAAATCTTCATATTAATAACAGTATTGGAAAGTAAAGAATCATAGGTTAAATAAGCCAGAAGGAATCTTTGACAATTTATCTTTGTCTCAACACTTCCTGGAAGAAAGAAAAATACAAGCCAAATTATGTTCTTGGCTATGGTTACTACCATCTAACACTTAGAATATGATATGTTAGAAAGGTGCATACAGCCAACTACCAAATAATCAAGAAAATGAGACTTTGGTTATTATAGTACCTCTTAGTGCATCCTCAATTGCAGTGATACAAGCCTCACAATCTGTGTTATATCCAATCAGCTTCCCATCAATGGGCCTCCTTATTATAGTATTTACAGCTCCTATGGACTGATTGAGAAAGCACCACAACTTAGAGGCTTATATAAACATTACCCTACAATTGACACAGAAAATTCAAACATATAATGTGCCTTAAAGCTGAAATTCTGACTTATCATTGTTAATGTCTGATATATATATATAAGTCTGCATGATGGTTGTTAAAGTCCAGCTATTGGATTTTAGTAATCCCAATTACTTAGCCGAGTTGTATATAAAACAACCATATTAGTACCATTCTCAAAAAGTTTGTTTATTAATTCAACATGAACCTCATTTCATTCTGGTTGGGGATTGAGACCAAAAGCAAACGGATCCAACTGAAGAACCAAGCAGAAATACATAGTTCGGCCCCTAATATGGTATCCAACATGACTTTTCAGTATATATGGCACTACTAAAGCAAACAATGAAGGAAATCTTGTTTAATTAACTAACCTCTAGTAGTTTTATTTTTCCTGTTCAGGCAGTAGATCTTATACCAAAAAACACACCAAAAAAAACAAAAAAAAAAAAAACAATTTGCAATCGAGTTTGCTTAGAAAAAAGAAAGAAAGTAATGCACATCACCAAGTTTACAGACCTTTGCCAGTGGATGAACTTCATCACAGCATCCAACTGCTGCTTCCTTATGTGGGATTCCAACACTACAAGATTCAACAAATAAAGAGGAAAAAACCATAAGTTAGAGAACAAAGCATTGGCATCCTACCTAAGAAGCACCGATAAATCACTACTGATGTTTAGAGCTTAAGCTTATAGGAAAGAGTAAATTTAATCAATATTCTGTTGGGGTTATCCCACATCGGTTGTGGAAGGGGTTAGTGGTCACTTTATAAGTGTGAGGGAAAGCCTCACATCTTGAGCTAGCTTTTTAGGTTGAGAGAGGCCCAAGATCACCCAACAAATGGTATCAGAGCCAGGATCATGGGTTTGAGTCGTGGGGTGTCATGTTGATTGAGGGATTGTTGAGGTACAACAATGCCACTCTGTTCATTTGAACAACTCTTAGAACATGCCTTGCGGGGTGCGATTTCGAATGTCATAAAAGGATTTGGCTTCTCTCCCTGAACACCAATTGGTTTTTAGATGAGATGCTTAAAGGTCCGATCCAACAAAAGGACTCCCCAAAGGTATTAATCTCCCAACAATTGGTATCAGAGCCATGTTTGGTTTCCTATGATGGGTGTCGGGAACGCGTCTGGTTTGGAGTTGTGCCGGCTCCCGCAACTCTTATACGCGTGATGCTCTTGGAAATGTAAAAAGATTCATAAGCGAGGGAGAGATGGTTCAATGTGGTGATGGACTCACACGTAAGGGGGAAATTGTTGAGTATATGTGTAATTGTAAAAAGAATAGAATCCCAAATTGGAAATATATAAGAAGTGTGAGTGGTTAATATAGCATTGTTGGGCCCAAACCCATGAGCTTAAGCTTTTGGGTTGTGTGATATCTCAATATGCTATATTATAGACTTACAAAATGACTTCCCAAAGGTATTGATCTCCCAACATTTAATAAGTGAGGCCCAACACGTGGAATGTTTAATTGAAATGAGAGGTGAATGATAGAGATATGATTCGTACTTAGGAGCTTTGGTATGATACTATATTAAATTACCACTTATCTTAAAACCTTAAGCTTATAGGAAAGAGTAAATTTAATTATTTAATCAATATTCTAACAAGCACAATTAGTTAGAAGTTTGATATAGCAGCCAAGTTGCAAAAGAAAAAAAAAAACATTAAAAGACAAGCAACGAAATGCTGCTCTTCTATTTCTTTTATGAAAGAATGTGTGCATACCTGAAACCTGCGAAGTCAGTCCCTGTATAGGTTTCAAAGAATTCCTTGATATCATCAACCAACATGGGAACATAAATTCCATTATATCCTGTGTGCCTAAAGGCAGGGTTGTGCAGAACAGGGCCCTTGCTATGGCCTACTGGGTTTGAAATGAGACCAAAAACTTTTGTATCTGCATTCAGGTATTCAAGTTTGTAAATATGTTTAAGGCTGACTAGAGTTGGCAAGCCAGGTATGGATTTGCCTTCCAGAGATCCATAGACTAAAAAACCACCAAATTTAGGACCCAATAGTTGGCTTATTAGGCCTCTACTGCCCACTGCAACAGCAATTAATGGCACCTGGAGATGGACATAACAGCAGTAGATGCCTTATGTTGCTTGAGGTACAGGAAGAAAATAGAAGTAATCAACTCAATAAAGGCAAGGATAAACATTAATATCTGTTTTTGTACACACCTGAAGAGATCTTTAAAACAAAGGAAGAACTAGAGGTTCAGGGTCAATTCCAATTCTGTTTTTTACAATGCGTTTGGCGACCAAAAGTGCAATTTTAAACCAAACTGCAGAAATATAGTGTTTGGGAGTACGGTTTTAAAAAAATTGTGATTTGAAAACGTTGATTTTTTATGTTTTCAAATCGCAGGCAATGGGATGCATTTTTTAAGACATGATTTTAAACGCTAAACTGCGATTTTACCAAATACTTAACTTTGTTTGTAAAAATCCCACATTTTAAAATTGCAAACCCAACATACCCTTATTTTGTGTGTTTAAGGTGAACTGGAAATGCTGCATTATATGGTGTTCTAAAGAACATATTTTGTCTCATGGCATGAGTCTAACAACTGCCTGACTTGTGTGTTGAATTCTCCTAGAAAACATGTCGTTTTCCATTTTTGTTAAAATTGAATACACAAAATCATTACAATGATTAGATTCACCATTTTCTATCATCTTAAGCTTATACGCTCTCTAAAGAATGTTGAAAGTAATGTTGGGAAAGCAATACATAACATCATATGATTGACATCAATTGAATAAAGGGATACCTGGCAATGAGTAAGCATCTGGAAAACTGGTGCTAGATCTGTGATATAATCCACGTTGATCTCAAGCTTGATAACATCCGCTCCAGTAGATTGCATGCATGCAATCAGATGGCCGAGCCTCTCAGTGGAAGGTTTCCCACCATTCACATAACTTGATACTATTATTTTGCTGTCAGCACGCTTGTACAGATGCTCAGCCATGCCAATATCTGATGCCACCTGAAAAAGTTTCATTTCAGTTGGAGAAAACAAGAGGGTCAAAATCAGAATGCATCACAAATGAACAACGACTTCATTTTCAGCTTTGCTTTGTGATCATTAAAGAAATTTGAGTGTACTCATAGTGGTAGTTATGACAGTTATATGATAATATATCCTTAAGGATGTACCTCAAAGTCCATCTCAACGAATTCAACATCTAGTTCAAGAGCCAGCCTCAGCACTTGCAGGCAGGTAAACTTGCAGTCTCCTTTGCCTGAGGTCCTTGACGATTTGAGCCTGAGAAATGGCAATTTTAGCATATTTCAGGAGATGTCTTATACACCTAATTGTCTTTTATTATTACACTACTATATTGTTAGAATATACGAAAAATATATAATATTTTTCGCACATTCCATAATTAGGTTGATATCAAATATTCTCTATTTATGAGCTGATTGTAATCAAATACTGGGATTATAATCAAATCAAGGATATTTGATTACTTGTATTTATGCAATATCATATAAATAGGGACATTTGTATTGTAGACAAAATCAAGTTAATGAGCACAATGTAGTCCTTAGGACTCTTTCGAGTGATGAACGTAAGTGTCTAACACCAAACCACCCATACATTCTTTGTGTTCTTTCTCTATATTGTTTCCTCTGTTATTTTCGCTTCATCATTATTTTAAGATGGTATCAGAGATGTAAAGATGTTTATCACTGTCTATCAACTTACAATTTTAGAACAAGTGATGATTTAACATGGTATCGGTCAGAAGAACCCTGACTCCGTCAATTCAACCTCCCATTTAATTAAAATATTTCACATGCTAATCCTTAACTATTAAAAGATTGCTTATCTCGTGTGGAAACCTCTGTTTTGCTCAAATATTTCATCCAAGGATCCTTCCAATTCCTCTTTCCTATCATTTATAAACTCTTTCAATTTTTTATTAAAGAGTAAATTGGTCAGAGAGGGGTTGCTCCTCCCCATGATGATCAAGACCCACTAATGGATCATAGTATTTCCATAGATTTTTCTCAAACAGCTCCAGTTTAAAGAAGTTGACTATTATCAAATGAGTAAATCAACATATGAAATAACCCATCAAATATTGTGTTCCGATTATTGTTATTATCCAATAATCTTATATTTTAGGGTTTAATTTAATAATAATTTTAAAAGTGACGTAGATCTTTCTTTTAGCATTATATGACCATGTTTTAGGTTAGTGGTTATTTAACGGCTGAGATTATATGAAAGGAGCGACTGAGATTGTGGTGCATAGTGCGTGATAGCTGCGCATTTGAGCAGATAAAAGGTGTTGTCCGTGACAGTTCGTTTCGGGCGAACAAAAAACGTGGGAAGAGCAAAGAACGGATGGTTGGGAATCTTGGGATGAGTTGAGGGGCCCAGGCAAATTGAAGGGATGAGAATGAGAGACAAATTCCAAGTGGATTGAAAGCATGACATGTGGTGGTCGATTAATGCTAGTGGGAGAGATATGGACATTTAAGGAATTAAGGGCCCGGGTACCAGTGACATTACTAAGTCGAAGATTCGGATCTTTCTAGCCCATTATTGACTTGTGGGTATATATCTGATTCATAACTGAAATTTCTTTAAAAGAAATTTTAGTATCACAAATGTGTCATGTGTTTTTTTAATAAAAAAATATAATTAATATTTAAAAAATAAATAAAAACTAAAATAATAAAAAAAGATGAGTAGCTAGTCATCCCATAGAGGGTGGTCGGACCCCTCTCAAGGGTCATGGGATGGCCGAAGCCACCCCAAACCTAAAAAAAGATGGGTAGCTGGCCACCCCGTAGGGGGTGGCGGAACCACCTTGTTGGCCTGGGGGTGGCTCCATCTTTTTTTTTTTTAGTTCGGCCTTAGGGTGGGATACACTCCAGATGTTGGTCCGACCACCCCTTAGTTTTTTTTTAAATATTTTTTAATTTTTAATTATTTTTAAAGTATAAATAATATTTTATTATTATTTATATTAATGGGACAGATGTCCTATTTATGACCTTAGGAACTCTCTGGAGAAATCTTAACCATTAACTGGATATTCTCCAATTTAAAATAGACTAGAAAGGATCCTATTCCCTAAGTCGTAGACTTGCACATTTTTATTTTTTTTTACCTGTAAAATATCACGGTATTTTACAGTTTAACTTGTTTATCTCAAAAGTCAGATTAGAGTTGTTCGCAAGGCTGAAGACGCTGAGCAAAAGGCTTTTAGAGGCACATTTATGCATATCATTTGCGTAGAGTTATATCTGAGACGATATTGTATATTTGTAATTGTCTCATACTTGGAGGCTCTGGGTTTTACTGATGATAGAAGAATATTGCTGAGGTTACTTAGTCTTTCAACTCAGAACAATATTTTATGCTTTCCGTTATAGTTTACTATGAAGTTTGTTGTCTGAGATAGTATTTCTAGTTAAGTAATGTGGGAGCATTATAAGTAACACTCCAAGTTAATTACCTTATTTAATTAATTTCGAGGTGTTACATGCATCCCAACAAAGACCGCAATAAAAACATTATATGGCAAATTAAAACTTAACAATCAATAGTTTCTTAGCAATAGTCTAAGAAAGGATAATATGCAGTTAGTTATAATAGATTGGTGTTTTTGTCTCCTCAAAAAGTAAAAAGACAAAAATACCCATTTACTATAACTAACGAAATATTATCAAATTCATTTAAAATGAAACGATCATATTTTCTAAGAAATAGGCTATCCAAGCGGTCTTTTAAGCACCCCTCATAGTAGCAAGGAGAAGGAGGGCCGGAAGGGCGGTAGATTTGGCCCATATTGGTAATTGTGTCCGTAGAGAGACAAAGATAAACAATTCTCAAATTCAAAAAAATGTAGGCCTTGGTGGGAACTATTCTTTTTGTTTTTTGTTTTTTATGTTTTTATTTTTTGGGTGTTCCAATAGATAAGTGTGAGAAAGCCCCAAAAACAAAGGGAATAAAAAAAGTGAGAAGAAACGAGGGCATTTGGGTCCAGACAAGTATTTACAGACAGCCATGATGTTTTGCATATGGTAGGGTTAGTTTGGTGGTGATAAGCAATTTGTGGCTCAGGAATTAGCCATGTTCTCCGACCACCTCTACTTTCCTCTCACCTTGGAGCCTTCCGGGTGCTTTTCATAACCCATCCCACTATGCTCCTTTCAATTTTCTTCAAATTATTGGTTGTCGCTCTAATTACATGGCTCGACGTTATTGATTATGTCATCCTAGCAAAAATACCAATAGTCCTATAAAACTTATTATAATATAAATTAAGTGATTAAATTTATTTATTTTTATAATAAGATTAAGTTTTTAGTTAAGGTTATGAGTTCGAAAGAACACAATCTCATTTATTAAGCCAGTCACGTGAAAAAAAAGAAAAAAAAAAATTGAAATATAATTTAAATAATTAAAATTTTAGAAGTTTGCCAATGTATAACTTTTGTCCTTGTAAATAAATGTACTTTTTAACGTGTAGCTGTGACATAATTTCGTACGTATAGGCGAGCAAAGCTGACCCCTGGAAAAGGCTAGTCTCTTATCAAAGGTACTATAATTTAAGGGGTTTTTATTTATTTTTATTAGGGTAGATTGCTTCGATTGAATGCAATTAGTAACAAAGTTAGGGACCACTGACAAAACTAACGGAGGGTCAAGGCGGTGCACCGGCACGGTTGTCGGCTGGATATGAAAGTTACTAAAAAAAGAAAAAATCAATGTATATATACATATATTATTCCTACACCTCCTACCGACATTCTATTCAGGGTAATACTACGCACACCTACTTATATTTTTATATTTATAAGTATTTTTAATTTTAAAAGTCATAAGTATACGTAGCATTAGAAAAAATATCTTGGTGGGGTTTGATAATCATTTTTAAGTATTTTTTTAGTAGAAAGGCAAAAAAAAAAAAAAAGAAGAAACGGGTAATAGATGGACAAATTTGTCGACAATCAAGCAAGATCAAAAACGATGTTTGACTTGGGGGATAAAGTGTATTTTTCCCGAATTTATTATAAGTTATCCGAGCTATTTCCTCAGCCTTGTTGAAAAAAAAATGAAAAAGATGTAGCAATGAGATGGAAAGTGTTTTGAGTTGGCTTTACTGTTCAATAATTGACACAGTTTGGGTTTAATTACTGGGTAATTGAGAGAGTTTAGAAAAAGAAGTGAGGAAATAGTTCTGAAGAGCACAGAACAGATCATCCAAAGTGATAATCTTTTACCAAAAACATATGGAGACATTGTGTTTCCTTTATTTTGCATGGTAAAATCAATATATATATTATGTACATGCGGAAGTTTGGGAGAGGAGTGAAGGTCATGAGAAAAGCAAAAAACAAAAACAAAAGAAGATGATACAGCATGGTATAGAAGTAAAAGTGAACAGAGGAGGTACCTGAAAGAGACAATTGCAGGCAGAGTTCTTAGTTTAATGAGCTTCTGGACCTCAGAAATGTGGGAAAATGACATGGAATCGAGACAAAGCTCGACAAGGTCTGCA
Source organism: Corylus avellana (assembly GCF_901000735.1). Lineage (NCBI taxonomy): Eukaryota > Viridiplantae > Streptophyta > Magnoliopsida > Fagales > Betulaceae > Corylus > Corylus avellana. The sequence continues at coordinate 13,733,649 of NC_081542.1, forward strand.
CCTTCTGCCTTGGCTTTCTTCATGGAAGCCTGCATTTCTTCCATGGATTGGCATTCCAGTGGTGTGCACAATAGAAGGTTGTTCTTGAATGCCATGTGGGAAAGACACAGACACTGAAAGAGGAGGTTACAGTTTCGGTAGCTACCAATGTACACGCCTCTTGATTTATCGCAATGATGCAACCGTAGGAGAGAACAATCATAATGATAGAATACTACTTGACACTTGTACCAATTAGAAAAGGCCACATGGTCCAAGTCTTCAAGGATGTCTTCCACATCTATAAAGGATTCTGCTTTATGCCCAAATTAGGTAAACAGTAATGATATACAGTATATTATAAAATAAATAAAAAAATAAAAAAATTACAGTGCCATATCAATAAAGTATGATAAAAGTACCTTTTTTAACATTTCTCCATAGATAATAGAAAGCACTGTATTGTTTTATGACCATGAAATTTAGGGATCTTGTGGTAGGTACCCAAAGATTCATTATTTGTTATAATTCAAAAGGAGAAATGCATTGGAGTACCGATGTATAGGATGCTCCAATATTTACATAAAGTAAATTTGGCCCTATGGCTTATGAGTTTATCAAAAAGCTCCGTGAAGATGGGGCGGTGGGTCACTAGAGAATCCCACCAACACTAGTTGCAGAGACTTTTCCCATTATCTCTCATTTCCACCTAATCCTTTATTTTTCTTGTTTTTTTTTTTTTAAAGAATATGTTTATAATATTCTTATCTAAATTAGGATTAATAAATCCTTAATTAGAACTTAAGAATTAATGAGGAATAAGATTTATATGAAAATTAGGGAAAATGGACCTAAAATGAGACTTGGCTATTTTTGGGCCTCAATGATAGGGTGACCGATCGCCTCCAAGGAGTGATTGATCACTAAAAGCTAGCCAAAAACCCTAGAGTGATCACTCCTCTTTTGATGATCGATCGGTGTCACATAGTTTATGATTTGAATACATTAAAGACTTGCGGACATGGTAGTTGGGCTATTTAAGAGCCCTCATGGCAACCCTAATGAAATTTGGTTGGCTAGGGCACCTAGAGCAATCAAGAGAGAGAGAGAGAGAGCGATAGAGATAATAAGATTATGATCATCACGGCTTTAAAACTCGTTGTTGTCCAGAAGGGCACAAATATACATGTAAGCATATAACCATCTTTATATCCAGACGATGTGGGACGCCACTCATATGATATTATATATTATTATTATTATTATTATTACATCAACATGATTTTACGTCTTACATACCTATTAGAAGCCTTATTGCATGTAGTTTATCATGCTTTTGTAAAAATTGAGTTCACTGCATATCGACATCACATGTGCTTAATTCACTAAGTCGTTGACCTATTTTTTATCTTTCCACCTATCAAACATCTATGTTTTACAACCCGGTTGATCACTTATTAGAACATGGTTGATGGTACATGGGCCTCTCGCATGAGGACTTCAATGGATGATCAGACTAGGCTGATGGTGGCATATATGAAGGCTCACCATCTAGAAGAAGACTTTTCTTTTCTAATGCTTGTGTTGTAGTGTCAAAGAAGCTTTGTTCAGGAATCGTGATGATCTACTTTTCGACCCAAGTTATTGTTATTTTGATGTTCCTTTTATTAGAGTATACCATAGAGTTCAAGTGTAACTCAGTGATATTCTTCAACTGTAAGTCAGTAATAGTTTTATACTGTGACTATTATTCTTGAACTCCATGGTATACTCTATCACCTTCTAGACTTTATATGTAATATTTTGGAGACCTAAATTCCTATCTAGTACTCTATGATAAAGACTTTAAAGGTTGGCCTCTTATTGGTAGGTTATGTTATGACGTCTTAAGTTACCTTGTTGTCGGTAGAACTCTGGTTATTTATATATGTGACTTAGTTTGTGGCTATCTTGTTGTTGAAGAGAACAAAAATAAATGTATCTTCTGTTGCATAAACTTCTGATTAAGGAATCAAAGTAACTATTTAGGTTATTTACTTAGTCAATAAGCTCAAAAACGTTACAACGACACTATATATGTGGGTTTATTAAGGAAGCCGTTACAAAGAATATACACACGGCAATGTTTTACAGGTTTTATGTTGTATTCTCATATACACAGGACTACGTCTTATGAAGCGAAGGTCACTAATTCGAATCTCTCCTCCCCCTCTTGTGCAAACATACATATACACACACACACACACATATATATAAGACAAATTATATTAGTTTTTTTAAATGGCAAGTTGACCTAAGGACCACTTTAATAATGCGAATGATACATGAATTAAATGCATCGGTTCTAAATATTAAATGAGCTTTTTGCTAAGGCTGAAAATGGACTGAGATCCTATCCAATCCTTTTGGACCGGGGGGGATCCAGTCCTCGTTAATGCAAGTGCATAATTGTCTAAATTATTTTTGGAGACAATTATGCCCCCACAATAATAAGGACTGGATCCCCTCCAGTCCAAACGGATCGGAGAGGATCCAAATGCGCTGTAAATTGCATAAACTAAATTTGCATTTAATGATCTAGTTTTGTATGTCGGGTCCCATAATTACAATGCCAAGCTAAACACCTACTCGATCGAGTAGGCCCGTAGTTGATCGGGCGGACAACATCGAAAGCCTTTCACAATTGTGTTACAAAAGACAACCAAAAAAAAAAAAAAAACTGTAGAATGCCCAATTGCAGAGGGTTTTATCCACGCAATTTACCCTTCTTGTTGACTGGTTGTTGAATAACATTATTGCTGCCTGTCTTTTACCATGTACCGACCGAAAGATAAGAGCATGTCCCTCCCATGTGCTTTACCTAGTGAGACATTAAAATCAGCAATAAAAACAGAGGTTTTCTACTTGCCAACCTCTCTTATTTCATGGGGCCCCAATATAATTCCCATTTTGGAGACTTTTCTAATTGGCAGGGCCACACAACAATATAATTCCCTTCCATGTTCCTTTCTCAAAACATCACTTGGCCCTTTCAAGCGTCAATCGTCATCACAATTCATTGCTAGAATGGACACTTGAGACACTATTATTTGTTAGGTAAGGATCTGCCCACCAGCTCAAGATTCAAAACAGTTGATGGACTTGAATTATTACGGTTGATTGATTGAGACACTCACAACGTCTCCAAATATAATTTTTGTATATTTTTTTTTATTGAGTTGTGTTTATTTTATATTTATTTCACAACTCCTTTTTATTTAATAATGAGTGGTGTAAAGGTTAGTTGAGATTCATTGTTGAATAAAAACTATATTTTTCTGACCTTACTCTACATTATTATTATTATATCTGCCTAATTTAATTTGGACCTCGAAATGATTATTTTCCATGTACCACCTACCTACTCCTTATTTAATTATTGAAGAAAAGCAACAAAATCTTCTGAATTTCTACAAATTAAAGTCCTAATTAAGAAGCATGTGATGCATGTGAGTTTGAAGGGATTTTTATTCTTAAAGAAGCACAATTTCGAATATTTGATTTTTGAAATATCGAACAATATTCTTAGGCCATCCAATTTGGGCATTTGGCTGGAGGGTATGCAGTGGGAGTTACACAAGTCCAATGTAATGATGGACAAGAAGGAAAAACAAAAGTCCCATGTAAAGATGGACAAGAAGGACAAAAAAAAAAAAAAATCATCGAGTTGAAATATTAACTAAATGATTAGATTTAATATTTTTTATTAGTTTAAATTTTTTGGACAAGTAGTAATTTAATATAGTATTAAGGTAGACGCCTTGAGTTTGAACAAATAATTCTCTATATATACCATTCTTTTATTCCCTTTTACCCCTCTAGAGCTGACGTGACATTGTAAAACAAAAAAACAAAAACTCACTTTCATGCACCATATGCTATGAAGGACCACATCATATCAACTTTGACGGATAAAATGATGGTGTATAGCATTAGGTAGGAGTGCAAATGCTGATGCCGTTATTTGTAATATCCGCAAAATGCAGATATCCCTTTTTGCATCATGTTTTTACTAACTGCGGTTATTATCCACCATTCGCATCTTAGGTAATAGGCTTTTTGTGCATATTTTAGTTTTTTTTTTTTTTAACCTTGTTTGGATTTCTATTAAAGCTTATTTTAAACGATTTTGAAAATAATTTGAGCCGATTTTTAGTGTTTTGGGCTTTTTTTTTTTTATTTTTTTTAGTTCTAATATTTTGAAAATGTATTGATTTCACATTACTTTTAAAAATAATGTAACCATAACTTATACCTAATCCAAAACATCATTTTAGTATTAATTAAACATGAAAACGATATTATTTTGGTGAATTTTTATTTTATATATATATCAAAAAAGAGAAGTGGCATACGTGTGCTAAAAGCTAAATTTGTGACACAACGTGCGCACGTTAATTATAATGTCCTTTCCTTTGTGGGGTGACCTTAATTATGTGACACAACGTGCGCACTTTTGCGAAGCCACGTGAGGAGTGGGACAGTGGAGAGACACTGGAATTGCGGAGCACATGCAGATCGCTAGTTGTCTGCTATTGTGTTTCTTTTTAATTAACGAAAAAAAACCAAAAACAAAAATAGAAACAAAAGTTATTACGTAAATATAAAATTCTATTAATTAACATATATATATATATATGCTCACATCGATCAGGGTATATACCCTGATGGATGCATGTGAGCATTATGATTCAAAAAAATAATAATAAAAATGGCCCTATGCTAAGATGATGCACTCCACTCATTCACCATTTTAAGATATACTTAGTTTGAAAAATGATATTTAATAGACAATCATACGACTGCTATATAATTATAATGATGTGGCGTGAATATCAGCAATTAATTTTTATTTTTACAAGCTTTTGTTGATCCAAATAATTATTTTTACTGTCACATCATCATAATTGTATAACAGTCGTATAAGAATCTACTAAATAACATGTCTCATTTGATTAATGTGGTTTTAGTGATTTTTTTTTTTTTTATAAAAAAAAATGATATAATATGATATAAATGTGATATTGATTGAAAGGTGCCCATAATGATCACCCCTTTCATTACAAGATGGCAGGCTTATTCAATGGCAATAAGGGTGAGATTATATATATATATAACCTCCTATTGTAGGTTGAGTCATTTAAAAAATCATAGAACAATATGTGTAATTGTGAGGAAGATAGAAAAATTATATCTCTGTCAATGTGATGTCTTTTGTGCTATCAGGCGGTGGGTAATATTGCTTTAGTAGCGTGTTTCACCGCTAAGATAAAAAAATGCTAAAGCTCAAGAGTTAAAACACGTGGAATAATTTTATCATATCTTGTTTTCGGAACACGAGAGTCACCAAATTTTTTATATTGCCATGCTTTATATTTTTAAAACGTGAAAATTGTTTCGTGGAGTTGTTTATTAATTTATTTGTGTGAGTTAAAAAAAGCAAAGACTAAATAAAAACTTAAACAATCATAACATTTATAATAATTGCCCAACACATCATCCTTTTGTCACCAAATATTCACAATCAATCATTTCTAATAAGGAAAGTATCAAAACCATAAATTCCATCAAACAGTGATTAACTTCACGTTTAAGGTATGCAAGCTGCAGATGATAATGGTAGGTTTTTGATTGAATGAACTACTGATTGGACCAATTATTTGAGTATGGGAATCCATTTCTATAATATTTCCAAACTATATAATTTAAGGTTGCATGAATCAATTGATAATGACTGGTTTGTCTAGTTGGATTAAGGTCTTCAAAAGTTGTCCCAAATCTGCTCACCATATTAACTTTGTTAGTTACTTTCATTGAATTTATCATTTTAATCATTACATTAACATATGATATAATTAGTGTCACCTCGGCATTTTCAACGCATGCAAAATGTCAAATCACCAGGGAATCCCACTTTTCGTTAATTACGGGTGTGTTTGTCAAATGACTTGAAAAATAAAGTGAATTGTAACTGTAGTAGATTTGATTGATATGAGAAAAAAAGTAAGAATATTTTGTATGAAAAAGTGAAATATATATATATATATATATATATATATATATATATATATATTTTATAGTGATTTTTTTATTTGAATAGTAATAAAAAATGATTAATGTGATGTAAAACAACCGCCATGCTTTAGTAACAATGTATGATTGATTAATGTCATGTTAACTTGACATGAATATTTGTAAGTGCAGTGTTGAAATAATGATGAGGTTATGGTATTGGGTTGAAGTTTGTAGGAAAAACTAAGTTATGGAAATAACAGCGGAAGTAAAATAGAGAAAATGACACAAAAAATTTATATGTAATTCAGTGTTAGACACAAAAGACTACATTGCGCTCTCATTGACTTATTTATTTACAATACAAAGGTACATATTTATAGGTTAGTGAGTGAATACAAGGATTTGATTACAATTAACCCATAAATAAATAATATTTCAATATCAACCACATATGGAATATACGGAAAATATGTAATATTTTCCATATATTCTAACATATAGAATGATCTATTTGATAACGGTTATAAACTTAGGATTAAGGGTCCGTTTGGGTTTACGATTTCAAAAAGTGTGATTTAAAAATATCGATTTTAAAATATGTAATTTGAAATGTAATTTTTAAAAACATAGTTAAGCGTTTGGCAAAATCGCGATTTAACTTTTGAAATCGCAGTTTGACCTTTTAAAATTGTGCATCTTTCAAAAAAAAAAAAACCTTATTATTTGCGATTTTTTAAAAAATCAATTTCAAATAATTCGTTTTTTGCGATTTGGTTTAAAATTATATTTTTGTCTATAAAATCACAATGCCAAATGTACCCTAAATTGATATCTTTTGAACCTTAAGAAATGATTTGATAGAAGCATCTCCTTGCAATTAACCAGACCTTTTCTCCAAACTTAAAAAATAATAAATGAAAACTTTTTAAGAAAAAGTTGTGGTAATAGCAGCATTCCAGCAAGGCTTTTAAATGGGTATTTTAATTAAGTTAAATTTAGCTACTATCTAGTATTTTCATGCTCCAGCAGACCTTCTAAAATAAAAAAAATTCAACAATTTGTTACAAACTGTAGCAACTTTTGCATAATATTTTCTCTTTTTTTCTATTTTTTTAAATATTTTCTCTCTCCCTCTCTCTCTTTCTCCCTAAAAAATAATAAAATAATATTAAAAAATAATATTTAATTAGAGTAGAAAGTTAAAATAGATATTCTGTTACAGTGTGTAGTAAAAAACTAGTCGCTAAAATGAAAGAAAAAAAAAATATTTTTAGTAGTTAAAATGAAAATTCCTGCCGAAGATGCTTTTTATAGCGAGTATAATTTGCTTGACAAATCGTCCAATAACTCGAGCTTGAAAAGAGCTCTTGGGAGTTGTTTGGCAATGACCCTTTAGTGGCCCATAATTATTTCTCAATTTTTTCAACTCTTAACATTTTTACTTTTTACATCATTTCAATAATTTTTTACTACTATTTAAATAAAAAAAATTTAAAAAAAATCACTGCAAAATAATTTATTTATTTTATTTTTTATTTTTCATTTTTTTATACCAAACATTTTTACTTTTTCTTACATCAATTAATTTTTACTATAGTTTCCTACCACTAAACAATTTCAGTCTAGTGCCAAACAGCCCCCATAACTCTGTTGAAAATAAAAAAATCACTGCAATATATATATATATAATATATATATATATATATATATATATATCCTTGAAAAATCATCAAACTTAATTTCTTACCTGTTTTGTAACATCCCCAGCCCGTTAAGGCTGAGTTTGCCACTTTTCTTCTTTTTATAACAAAAGTTCTTGCAAAGATCTATAAGGTCTATCAGAGTATTTGATTTTAAAGGATACAATAAATATATAAAACATCATTCAAAAGATTTTTATTACAAGCGAAATTAGAAAACATTAAACTTTAGTTGCGAAAAATCATATTATTACAATAATTGATATGAAAAGACTTTGAAAGTTAATAATTATTCCCGCCCCCATTCCGGCCTTCTATTCCAGCGTCCTTTCTACCTGAAAACAATAAATAAAACTGAATGAGCCCAAAGGGGGCCCAGCAAGTAAAATCCACAACCATAAATAGTTTTGCTCCTTGTTCTCAGTTTTGATAATCGTTTTCGCAAATAAATATATATCCATCCATAATAATAATACATGTATGTACGGTTGTATCTTCCGTAGCATATACGTACTATTATATCATCGCTATAAATCATCTTTATAAATCAACATAGTATATCATCGTTGAAAATCATCATAGTATATCATCATTGAAAATTATCATAGTATATCATCGTTGAAATTCATCATAGTATACCATCATTGAAAATCATCATAGTATATCATCGTTGAAATTCATCATAGTATACCATCATTGAAAATCATCATAGTATATCATCGTTGAAATCATATTATTGTTTTCTCATATTAGGGCCCATGTACACTATTACCCCTGTGTACGAGGGTTGCGGGTCCTTGTGACCATGGCACTGAACTGTGGCCTCAGCCATGCCCGACCGTCAATTAACTCTTTTCTTGGTGCACTCAACGGTCATGTTGATGGAATACCACCTTCTGGCATAGACTCCTTCAGTGGTTTCTCCTCCATCCGAGTATCAGTACCGAACTCATCTCATCTCATCTTGGGGCCAAAAATACTCTCCTCCATACATGTGTCCTCGTTTCATAAACATTTAACTCATTTCTTGTACTTTTCTTTGTACTTCTTTTGATGCATCTTAGGGCAATATGTAGGAGGGTTTATCATCATTCTTCTTTCTTATAATCATCATCATTTTCTCAACTTTCTTTTCTAAAAAATGGAAACTTTTCCAAATATAAACTTGTGTACTTAGAAAGCATTTAAAGAAATAGAAACTTTCTAAATAATTCTTTTAGAAATCCTTCATGCATGCAACATATCTCCATGACAGGTAAATAAAATAATCATTTACAGTTTGATACAAGAATGAATAAATAACATGACATGAAGTAATTTTAGAAGGGGTAGTGAATTTACTTACTTCTAGACTGAAGCTAAAAGTGGTCTGAAGGATCTAGTTGCTCCAATCTGACTAACACCACTAGTATATCTTTTGAAACTAATTTCTCGAGTCCGTTCTCTCTCGTGTTCTTTCTTTCTTGCAACGCTTTGTCTCGCCCTTTCTCTCTCTGTCTCGTGTAAACACTTAGAGAAAGAAGAAAGACCGAGTAGAAAACGGAAGAAGGAAGAATATGTGGAAGAGAAGGGAGTGAAGTGGTGAAATTTGTGAAGGGTGAGGACTCTATTTATAGGAAACCATCTCCATCTACCAATCTTCATCTACAACCTTCATCCACTAATCTCCATCTATAATTCTCCATCTACTAGTACCCATCTATAAATCTCCATCTACTAGTATCCATCTATAAATCTTCACCTACTAGTATCCATCTATAAATCTCCATCTACTAGTATCCATCTATAAATCTCCATCTACTAGTATCCATCTATAAATCTTCACCTACTAGTATCCATCTATAAATCTCCATCTACTATTTTTCTTACCATTTACTATCCTATTATTTCACCAATAACTATTATCTAATTACCACTCTCTGTAATATCATAAATTTCCCCAGAATTAAAATCATAGGCTAAAATGGATATCAAAATAACATCATCATCAAAATAATCTGTTTAAATAACTTTGAAAATTCCGGGGCGCTACAAGTCTCATACCACTAAACAATTTCAGTCTAGCGCCAAACAGCCCCCATTATTCTGTTGAAAAAAGCATCAGGGAATGATTGCATATAATTTGCGTCGACAGATGATTCAATCACCTCAACAACTCTCATCAAAAGTTTTAATTTTTTCTTTTTTTTTTTGGTGTTTGGCAAACCCTTTTTAGAGGAAAAATGAGAAACAAAATGGGTAAGTGAAAAAAAAAAAAAAAAATAGTGTTTGTTAACGTGAATTTTTTATAAAAGGAAAAAAAAAATGAAAGGAGAAAGGGTTGTAGTATAAGAAACAAAATGTTCATCAGCTACAACCTGTACAATCAAATCAGATATTCCTGGCCATGCCATCATTAACTCCTTTTAACAGTTCGTATATATTTTAATGAAAACACCTTTCTCAATGATTTTCTTATTCTAGTTTTCTCAATTGTAATTGAAGATGGAATAGTTTTTGATTCCAATCAACACACAAATCTCCTATAAGATTTTTTCACACATGAACAAACCAAGATTGAGTACGATGTTAGAAACTCATGTGTTGTCTATATTTGCACAAGAAAGTTGTTTGTTACTTTTCACAGAGCTCAACTTTGTTAAACAACTAGACCTGAGCTATACGTTGGACAATCAAGTTCACTGCTGCATTTGCAGAGGAGAATGCCCCATGAAAGCTTTCTTGGTAGGAAATGGATTCCAATTCTCTGGCCATCTTCAACAATATTTCGCCCAGGTCTGTTTGTTTTTGTAGCAGAGATTGGTAGTATGAATTGGCAGCAACCTTGCTGATTTCCACATTGGTTTCCTCTGGACAATACTCATCATCCAACCATTTATGCAGGGTAAACCTAAGCCACTCCGATTCCTGAAATGGAGGCTGCAAGTGTCAATAATCATTATATCTAGAGCCTCAACTGTGGATGCACCTTGAAATGTTTAACAATACCTCAAAGAAATCACTGTAAGAAAGACATAACTAATTACATTTTTGTCTCCTTCCCAATCTAAGCCAAAGAATTGCAGGTCAAGGTGGAATACAACTTCGATTCTTGCATCCCGTGTGATGCGTTGGTACAATAAATTTGCCTTGGCCAACTCAAGCATCCCATTTTATGGAAATAATTAGACAATTCTAAGCCCACCACGTGACAAACATCCGGGAATCATATTCAAAAGCCTATACTTAAAGGGGGCCAATCTCTTCAAAAATCAGGAATCACCATCACTCCCTCCAAAAATCTCTCTATTCAGTTTTTATTCTCGACAAATTTAATGACTTAAGCATTCAGGGACGGAGGTAGAAATTAGTATGGACATGGACCAAGGGCCCAAAAATTTAACTGGTGGGAGCCCGTAGGCAAAAAACAAAAAACAAAAAACTTATAAATTTTTGTTTTCCCTTATGAATTGGGGGGGAGGGGGGAGGCATGGCCTATACCGGTCCCCCATTCCTCAGTTTTGGGGACCAACGGTTTTCCTGTAACCATTTTCTCTGTTTCATAGGAGCCCTGTCATTAGTCCGATTGTTCAAAAATCTGCTTCAACATGATGCAATAGGGTAATGTTGGACACTTTTATTCAAGATACCTAGGAATAAACTCTAAAAAACTAAAGTAAAGAAGGGCAATGACGTGGTGAGAGATGCTGCCGATGATAAGGGGGTCTAGCACTTTTAAGCCATGAGACTATTCAGAAGTCCAAAGTGAGTGGAGCATTCCTAATAGTTTCACCAAATTTTACTCACCAAAATAACCAAAAATGCACTTTTGGTTATTTTAACAACTCACATTTTTAGAGTACTCAGAGCAGCCTCACTATTTTAACAATCAACTTTTATTATTTCATTTAAATATTATTTTTCAAAGATTTGTTTATTCTTAGAAAAAAAAGAAGAGAGAAACGAAAAGCAAACAAAGAAGAGAGAGAAATAAGTTGTTTAATCAATAGGTGAGTGAACAGTAATTTTTATATTCGGTAAGTACTGTTCACTTTACTATTTTTTTTTTTTTTTTTTTTTTTTTTAAGTAGTGAGTTTGAAAAGTGGAAATTTAAACTACTTTTGTTAAATTGGCTCACCAAAATAACAAAAAAATGGTTTTAGTGAGGCTGTAAGGAGTGCTTGTTATGCTGAGTCATTAAGATGTATTCATAAATCCAGAGTTAGAACATGGGTGAGTCTTCCATACTTGAAATCCAAAAACCTTATTTTAAGTCCACAGAGCCAACAAACAAACAGACAACAAACCAAGCTTGAGCTCCATGTTAGAAGCTCCAACCTATAAAGCATAAGCTATTAGATGGTGAGGCCAAACTACAACCAAAATCCACACCAAATAAATGCAGACTTTCTAACACTAACCACATTCCAACAGAATCATATTAAACCTCGTATGCCTATTTCCACTCGTGTATAGAAGAATTTTAAGAAATACAGCTTGATCATCAGTGGTTATTGATGGCTGTAACAAATAGCTGGGTGGTCTTGTTAGAATAGCAATAAAATCAGTTCACCAAGGCAATACAAACAGCAACATAAAAACGATCCATGCTTCAAAAGACCAAGAGCTGCCTTGCAGCCTTGCTTAGGAAGTCTGATTCCTAATTGGAATTTCACTCTTAATATGATTAATTGAATTATTGAAAACCATTAACGGGTTAAAACAATAATTAAAATAAAAAAAGAAAGAAAAGAAAGCCGCTCCCAAGATTCACTATCAGCTAATCTTGGTTATTCTATATAACCATAGTTTTTTAAGGTACCCAGCATATCAACACTTACTATAAATTTACAATGCTCATGACATAATAATAATGCACAAAGGTTCGAAAATAAATTATGCAAGTTAAAGTGGAAAATGGGCTAAATATGAAGAAACTGGAAAAGTTATACCTCCAAGGCCTTGGAGGGCACCGACCAATGCTCTGGGACCCTCAAGTCTTGAACTTGGGCATCTTGGGCATCTGGGTCTTCTTCTTCTCCTACTCCATGTAAATTGCTCTGTGGGTTTGGATGAGACTGAGATTTTAGAACAGTGAGTGGATGTTGAAGAGGCTGAATTGGATGAAATGAAACTGGGAAACACAGCTCAGAGGCGCCATTTGTGAGTGATATACGAGGATTACGGATTGAAATGGGTGTGGCTGGTGGAGTGAAATACAAGGACCTCATGGTTTTTGGAGTTTTGGGTTTCTTTGAATTTTTCCTTTTGACTTCCAATTTTCTGTCACTTTCTCGAGAAAGTTGGAGGAGGATAATGGAAAGGCAAGTTAACAGATGAGATTATCGGCTGGACCTGCAAAGGATTGAATGAAGACGGGAAGGGGTAGGCTGAATAGGCAGAAACGATATCGTTTCGTAAGCTCAGCCTACTACATTTACGGCGAAACACCAACACCGCCACCACCCACCACTTTTCTTACGTTGTGTGTTATTAACTTGTTACCATTGGTTTATATGAATTATAGCTAATTCTTGTCCAATAACGTATGTTTCATTTAGATGTTTTGCGATTTTGAGAAAAATAGTAATTTTTAATTACAATTTTTTTTTTTAATTATAATTAAAAATATCTACATTTTCAGAACCTTTTATCCAAACAAATTCTTAAATGAAATGCTTTTTATTCGTCTTTTTTTTTTTTTTTTTTTTAAATGTACACTTATCTCGTAAAATTGTAATGTCAAATGCAATCTAAAACCTTAAAGAAAATTTGTATCTTTTAAAGCTTTTTGCACACCATATTTTTCTTATAAAGTTCCCATATTCTTATGTGGGTGGCTTTGATCTTGGGTGCATTCATCTAAAATTATGAAGAAAAAAAAAAACTTAAAACCTCAAACCTTATGTTTAAAAGACCCTAAATCCCAAAAATAAAAAATGATATATTTTTTAGCCTTTGGATGCAATATTTTGGGAAGGAAATCCTTCCCAACTTATCTCAAAATTTTTTTTTTTTTTTCTCTTTTTTTCAGTTTTATTTGACATGACTAACACTCAACTCAACACAAAATTTTTTAACTTCACTCAATATCTTTCAACCCAACTAATAAAAAAATTTTAAAAATCAAGAAAATAAAAAATAAAAAATATATATATTTAGGGGTGGTGGCCGGCCACCCTGAAACCAGTGGGGTGGCGCAGCCACCCCCGACTGGGTTGCCGATCCACCCCCCGAAACCCAGTCGGGGGTGGTTTGGGAGGGTGGCTCGGCCACCCATTGGGTAGTTCAAAACTGCCCCAATTTTTTTTTTTAATATATATTTTTAATTTTTAATTTGATTTATTAATATTATATTTTATATTCTTCAAACAACTCAAACATAATCTCAACTCTTTTTTCTCATCAATATTTGCAATTTTGAGTTCAGTTGAGTAAAAAAAAAAAAAGTCATACACCCAAACGAGCGCTTAGTTTTTTGTTTTTTGTTTTATTTTTTTGTTAATTCTTATATGCCTAAAACTAAAAGTGAGTGCTCAACTAACCAAAGGGTACAAAAACATGAAGTTTGAAAGGAACTTTTCACTGACATTGTTGTTTCCAATTAGACGGGAAATGGAAGATTGGGCATTGTTGAAATTAACGGCTCTCATTTCTTTCGCTCTCTTCTTTTAGATTTTGAGTGCGTTTGAGGTAGCAATTTTATCATTAAGAATGTAATTTTAAATTAAATTGTTAAATATTTAAAAATGTAAACAATCTATATTCTTAAATCGCAAGTAAGAATGTATTTTTTTGAAAATGCAAAAATTTAAAGGCTAAATTACAGTTTTAAATGTCAAATCGTTATTTTGCCAAACGTATAATTGCGTTTTTAAAAATCATGTTTTCAAATTGCATATTTTAAAATTATTATTTTTAAATCACACTTTATGAAATCATAAACCCAACCCGAGCATACATAAGCCCATACAATTTCCACGATACAAATATATGAGCTACTAGTTTTTTATTAGTGGTTGATGTGGTCAATATGGTTTTATTCTCACATTTATGTTATTGATGAGAAAAATAGGGTATTACAATGAGGCTTCTTCTATGAGGATCACTTTTTTTTTAAAAAAAAAAAATTCCGATTTCATTCATGAATAATCAAGAGCATAAAAACTCTTACAATCATAGAGCATAAAGCTCTGAAATTTATAGCCGAAGCTAATGGATTACACGTCATAGAGGTTAAAAATATACAAATCTTACATTGAAATCCTATGATCTTCAGCTTATAGAACATATCTGCCCGATGCAGATTCAATCCGGGACATAGGTAGTCATTCTTCAAGCATGAGTAAAAGCACCACACCAAAAGTAGTCCTTCTTGACCTGAAAGGCCAAAAAATTATTTACGTCCTAAGCCCAAACGCCAGGACAATAAAACAAGTAAGAAAATACAGGAAAAAAAAACACAACACAGCAGCAAACATTGGAGCAAAGAGCTGAGGAAGCTGCTGACGGCGCAAAAAAAGGGTGATGGAGAGATGCGGTAAAGATCGGCAACACAGTGGACATGGCAAGGCGGAGTCACGACGGCTACCATGCTATGGGGCACCAAGAGAAAAAAGCTCTAAGCAAAAATGGAACAAACGGGAAAACCGCACAGGCAGAGAGGGGGGGAACAGGGAGCAAGGCTTCCTCCCTCCTCCAAACAGGACCTGTAATTAAAACTTAAAAGCTTTTTTCTATGAGGATCACTTCATTTCTAAGAGAAAGCATATTTTTTGCTAGCTTATGAGCTGAACCATTCACTTCTCTTTTAACGTAAACACCCCTCAAACTGTTGTAAAGAATTTAGCACTATCCTAACATCAACATCGTCAATTAATTAGCCATAGTTGTTGTAAAGAATTCAGCACTATCCCAACATCAACGTCGTCAATTAATTAGCCATAATTACAGCAATTTTTTTCTGCACTACTTGTAATGTATCTCCTTCGAATTCCACTTGAGGTGATATGTCTTTACTATGAAAGATTATTATGGGATTCTTAGCAAATCACTTCTAATATATAACGAAGTCATTTGAATATGATTTTAAAATTGTGTTCCCCGTGATTTGACAAGCTAAACGATCACTTTTAAACAAAATTACAAAAAATGTCTTGTTTGAGAGTGCGTTTAAAAAACATAGTAAATTTTTCACGTTTTCAAATTGCAAATAAAGGGTTACATTTTTTAAAACAAACAATTTTAAAAATCAAAATGCGATTTTAAATTCAAAACCACAATCGTATCAAACACTTAACTGCGTTTTAAAATCGTTATTTTCTCAAACGACACGTATTGAAATCGCTAAACCAAACAAGCACTCGGACCGTAAACTATAGTCAACATTATTTGTTCCATTGTCAGCATAAGATGACAACAAAATCAATATTGATGGGCAAATTCTGTCTGCCCCACACATACATGCAGATCAGGATCAACAGCAGTATAAGCTTTTAACACCATCCACAAATGAACCCAGATTAGCAAGAACATAACTATTCCTTTGCACATACTAATGCATTTGGCAAATAGCACTTGCTCATAACTAGAAAGATCAAGAAAGTAAGTCAGCATTACTATGTAGTACTCCCCTTGACTAAAGAAATTGCTAATTTGTATCTGTTAAAGCTTGTTTCGACCTGAATTCAATCTTTAATCAATCCTTATTTTCATCATACATATACTCATGAACTTGAAAATATATATGATATTATAAAATTCATCTCAAAAAAGACTGCAAAGTTCTGGTTTTTTCAAGTTATGGCAACTCATGAAATCCACAATTGAATCCCTATTAGATTCCAATTTCTTGTATTGGCTTGTCAATTTCTTCCTTTGGACAGATGAAGATCCTCCGCACCATGAGGCAAAATTCCCTGCATAAATAAAACAAATAACAACAAATTAGGCCAGTCATACCAATATCAGATCAAACTCAAAATACCACCACCTAAGACATATTATCTGAGACTGATATAGGTTTTGGTTCTTAACTGCCATGGTTTATCTCCAATCAGCATCATGAATCCTTCTTCATCTGTAAAGGTTACGTGCCATCCACTGGTTCCATGAATCAAGCTTCCTTGGAAATCAAACATCTGGTCAAGCTCAGAAATGAGTTCATCATACCCATCGAAACGCATGAGGTCAACTGATCTTCCAAGTGCAGATCCATACTTGAGCACCTGGAACAGTACATTTCACAGATCCTCAAGATTAGTTTTCTCACATTAACTGGGCCATAACAAGGATTTGTAAAGAAGCAACTTTGGATTCCGTGCCTGCACTGATATTCTTCTAAGGCAACTTCAAAGAAGAATGGACTTAAAAGCCTAATTCTTTGTCAATAAAAGAATCAAGTCTAAATGATATGTATATGTAGCTTCAATTAAGCACTATCATTCTAAAACTTCCACACAAGTCCCCATTTAACAATTCTAGAAATGAAGTGATTACTTGCTTATACTAAATGCAGGCACTTTAATTTGTTTGATGTTGCTTAACCTCAATCTGATAACTTACCATGAAAGTTCAATACATGTAATTCAATCAGTATTACTTGCCCTCGAAGTTGTTCCTAACATTATATAAAAGCAATTAAAATAATAAAAAGTACCTTTGTGCAACTCCTGCTAGTGACAGAGCAATTCTCACATTGTTTCTCCAGAAGGACGCCAGAGATATCCTTGGAGGGCTCTGAAACCTGGATAGTTTCAGAAACACTTGAGTGAGATGTTCGAGAGAAAGAACAAGGACTACAAAGTTCACAATAATTGGCAACTTGTACTGAAGGGAGCTCCGGGTGACTATTAACTAAATTGACTCCAAAGAGCATGTATCTCGTACGGCCAGTTGGTTGGGAAAGAGGAGCTTCATTCTCATCCCTTGATTCAGAAGCCCTGCATTCCTGGGATCCAGTATTGCTAGTGGTGACATTTGAAACTGAATTGTTTCTGCTAACTGCATCATTGTCACATACTACAGAAGTAGTAATTATTTGGGGGCACGGGTAAGTGGTGCAAGGAGCAGCCATATTTCCAGCAGGAGATGGTACTGTGTTGCTACTAAGTCGATAAAGATGGTCATGCATTGGATGACATAGCTGATTCTCCAATCCCAAATGCCTGTAGATCAAATGTGGAAATATGGCTGAGGTTTGTGCACCCAGTTCTTGAGCACCTGTTTTCCTGTCTTCTTGACCTTGCAAGACCTTTGGGTGTCTCGGAGGTGTAAACTCAACCGGACTCTGAAATAAGCCTAAAAGACAAAGAAATATGATTAACAAGAAAACAGACTCCAGTTGAGGATATAGACATAGACTAGTAAAACATATCTTCCAGCTTTTCCGAAATCTAGAGAAACCATCCAAGTTTGAAACTCAAAACAGAAGATAAATGAGGGCCACAGACCATCTCTGGTCCTGCTAGAAAACCCAGGCAATGCTGGATCAAGTGGCCGCGTCCTCTTCTTCTTGTTGGTTGATTCTATCAGCTCAATGTTCCAAGGCGAAACCCTTTCAGGATGCAAAAATGTGTCCGATGTGGAATCCCACTGCACCTGACTTGATGTAAAATCTAATTCAGCAAAAGAATTACTAAAACTACAAAATATCAGTTTAAAGGGCCAAGGAGCATATTGAAAGTCATGAAAAGGGCTTGTTACCTGAAGGCATCTCCATTCTGAACCAGGCCACCTAATACAATCAATATCTCCAATACCAACTACAGTACCTGTAGGTCTGGTTGACACAGCAACAACATTCAGTCAAAGGAATATAGATGGCAAATATATGCTTCAATGTGGGAAGATTATCTGTGATAACTATTTTATTCTAACCATTCTTGCTATTATAAGTCATAGCATGTCACACCCTGCAATTAAAGCATCTTCACTCATTCTTCTAAAATGCATGGACTTAAGCACAAGTAATGCTGTATGTCTATTTTCAGGGGTGGTAGGGTTGGAGTGATAAGCTTTCATTAGAATTTGAAATAAGTAAGAATCCCAAAAGGACTAATTGTGAAAGATAGAGCCAAGTGTTCCAGAAAGGCTAGGCTTAATTACCTCTTTTCTGAACATTCTTCACCATCAGGCTGCATTCTAAACCTTGTTCCAACTGAATAGACACTTCTATTCAACTTTGTGTAAGGTATGATAAATTCAGAAGGACTTGTCCTGCACAAGATAAATTAAATGGTTCCTTAAATACTACCAAAAAGAATCTTTGTGCCCAATAATACTTTCAAAGATACAGAGTAAACCCCTATCATCAGCTTACCAAGGGTGGTAGTACACAGTAAACATGGTTCCAGAAGTAACAGCATGGAAAGCGCTGGCGAGAATGCCATGTTGCATGCTGTGGCGAGATATGACAGACGTTGCTACATTATTTAGTTGTTTCATTGCACGGCGGACCCCAACACGAAGTTGTCCATTTTCTCCTCTGTTAAGCAAGAATAATAATAAATAAAAATAATAACAAAACATTAATAATGGAGAAAATAATAATAGTTATTCATGTAACAGACTGAGAGATAATTGAACAACTGAAGACAGCAAAGTACTAGAAACTCCCTCCACAAATTAAATATTTTGAATGTTCCATGATATAATGCCTACCTAGATTCAAGAAATGCTAGAAAATACACCACCAAAAAAAATCCTAGAACATTTGCATGAGAGAGAGAAAGAGAGAGAGAGAGAGAGAGAGAGAGAGAACCTAAGGAAGATACATGTATCCCCAGCAACAAGCTTCTTTGCAGTCACAAAGCTACTCCAACCACTAGTGAGCAAGTGCCGCCTTGGCTGACCTACATTTAGTGCAGTGGAGAAATGCAGCTAAAACTAGAGGCGTTATAAGTATGAGAAATATTCTCCAAACCCTAGACAACTTGTCAGATATATCAATTGTAAATGTAAAATCAACCACATGGTGGTTCTTAAGACACTGGTCCATTGTGTATCATATAGGACTCAAACTTAGCCCATGACAATTTTTCACCATATAAATGAGTCCGGTTTTTATTTTCGAGTCGGTTGCTTAAAATAAGAGTACTTCAATTCAAGAAACAACCCTTTTTATCATGGCAATGCCTCCAATTTATCTGTTTAATGACATGTAAATCACAGTGAACTGATACAATTTCCATGGAACACCCAAACATCCATGTTTTGTTTGTGATTCATCAAAGCACTGAAATTAATGCAAAGATTATTACAGGCACAGATGCTTCCAGATGAAATGAGCTTAGTAGGCATACCGCGATAAATATGGCGGAAGTGCCATTTAAACCCTTGCAAGTCTTTGGCGACCAGTCCCTGTACAGGTGGTTCTTGAGACATGTTCTACAACAACACCAATAACAAATGAATGAGCCAGATTCTTATCCAATACTTGAAACAAGCTTGTCAAGTACAATTGATTCCACAAGGAAGAGAATGTGATGAAAGATTCTGTAATTCCAAATACCGGCAAAATGGAAAGGACCAACATATATAACATACTTATTTTTTATTTCTCGCAAATAATTGGAATAGGAAGAAGAGAAAATGGGTGGACACATTCTAGTATTTCATATTGTTACAAGCTAATTATGCCAGAGAAGCCAAAAATCAACTATTCTAAGGTGTCTTTCAGAAAATACCTCATGAAAGCCTAATTAAACTCTAATCCAAACAACTTAATGTCAGTCATTTTTTTTTTCCACACATGCTGTCTGTCATAAGAGCTATGTTTGGCAACAGCCGGGGTCGGCACTGTAGCTGGAACGGCACTGTTCCAGCTACAGTGCCAACTGACAGGTGGCAACAAAAATTGACTTTTTCATATTAAAATTTTTTTTTTTTTTTTAAAAGCAAAATATTAAAAAAAAAAAATTTAATATGAAAAAGTCAATTTTTGCTGCCACCTGTCAGTTGGCACTGTAGCTGGAATAGTGCCGTTCCAGCTACAGTGCCGGCCCCGGCTGTTGCCAAACATAGCTAAGATTTTTAAAGATAAAAGTCCTGAAAGGGATACTAACAAGAGGTGGGAAGCACTCAACAGCCTGTTGCTTGGGAACAGAGAATCCACCATGTGTGCTTGTATCAGAAGGAGTGAGCCTTTTGACAAAGGAGCACACACTAGCTCTCTGAGGTGAAGACACAGCATTCTCATCCTCTGAACTTATCTCATCTTGCTGCAAGAAGTCAAAGCAATACAATATTTGTAACCGACAGAAATAGCGGAAGAAGATGGAAATTACTTGAAGATGAAACAATTCAAGATCTAACTCATGAATCGCCATCAACACCAGAAGTTTCAAATGCTATAAAATAACTAGAATTGAGGTTATGTAGAGAGCAGGAAATTGGTTTGTTCCAGTTTCCGAACACCAGATGAAAGACAAAGTATCTTCTTGCATGCACAGGCGCACATTGGAATTACTACAAATCCTGTAAAGAGGACAGAACTCTCAAGCTCACAGTTTGAATGGCTTCAAAAATCTATTAATCTCATGTTCCTGTGACTTCACAATGCGCCTCGAGTAAAATAGGATAAGAGACCATTCAGCTATGCACAAATATATGCCGGACCCCTTGAACATCTCAGCACTCATTAGCTTACCTCTGCCACTGGAAGCAAAGTAACTTGAGCAAACACCTCATCTGTTTGAGAGTCAGCCTGCAAAACCAAATGGATCATAAAGAGGTCCACTTAAAGTATCCTCAAATCCCAAGTCAGAGACACGGTTCAAAGCAAATACTAGAATAGATTATCAAGAAAAAGATGGCGATGATGTACCTTTAGCTGAACATAAACAACCTTGCAAAGGATCTTAGAAGATAAATTGTAAATTGGCATTTCCATCATACCGTCTTGGTCGGTATAAGCCTCAACCTACACCAGATATCATATAACCAAGTATGAACCCAGACAAGCAAGCAGAACAATAATGTTGCTACAAGATATAATATGTCAAGCAAACATGTCACTTGTTTAAAACATACAGGGTTGGCTGCTAATGGAATATAAATGTGTATCCGTGGGCATTTACATGGGATTTAAAGGTGTAAACATATCATTTTGATCAGAACCAATGCGTAAATCCGAGCTACCCCAGCATTAATAACATTGGACAGTTTTAAAGATTTCGTTTATTGCCACCTGTTCAAGTTTCTACTAGTTTCTACTGCCTGGTGCCAGTGGCTACCATTTGAAAGACAGCCCATAAAAGATGATAGTTGATATTTGATAGAGTAGTAATAAACCCACTCGAACATAATCGAAAAAACCCGAGACCCAATCGAGTACAAGACCTGTGACATCCCATATCGCCTGGGTATGGAGATAGAGATGTGCTTATATGTATACTTACACCCTTCATGATAAACGCGTTTTAAAGCCGTAATGGTCATGATCCCATTAAACTTCGTAGTTAAGCGAGCTTATGCGAAAATAGTACCAAGATGGGTGACTACTTAGGAAGTCTGATTCAAGAGAGTCAAAAGCGGACAATATTGTGTGTCAATGGAGTGGAGTGTTACAAATGGTATCAAATTCATAGCCCAACCTAAGAAGGGGGGAGCGTGCACAAGTCCATGAGGGTCGCTACTGGGCACTCGTTGGGACGCCAAGAATAGGCTAATCCCATGAGAGTCGCCAACGGGAACCCTCGGTTCTAAGAGGGGGTATTGTGATGTCTCATATCACCTGGATATGGTGATGGAGATGTCCTTATTTATATACTTTCACCATTTCTGACAACAATACGTTTTAAAGTTGTGATAGTTATGATCTTATCAGAACTTCACAATTAAGAGAGCTTATGCAAGAGTAGTATCAAGATGGACCTCTTAGGAAGTCTGATTCTGAAGAGCCAAAAGCGAACAATCTTGTGTATCAATGAAATGGGGTGTTACAATACCTACTTCTGCAAAGGCCCAAGAGAGGCCCAATAGCCTAATTAAAGCCCTGCTATTATTAAAACCCAAGGAAGAGCCTGCCACAAGGCCACTACCACTATGGCCCAAGAGAGCCCAAGATAACCAAATGGAAAGCATGCTGCTACAAAGGCCTAAGAAGGGGCCCAAGAGGACCTTCTCACTCAGGTAGGACATTAATTCATTCTCTACACTCAAGAGGGCTCTTCTCCGATCCTTACTCTCTCCATTTACCCCACCCTTCTTCCTCTTTTGTAGGTTTTGAAGAAGGCTCAGTCTGGACGTGCGAATGTTGGATCTTTCCTTACTCTCTCCATTTACCCCCACCCTTCTTCCTTTTTTGTAGGTTTTGAAGAAGGCTCAGTCTGGACGTGCGAAAGTTGGATCTTTCCGGGTCCAACAGTAGTTTCACACATAAAATCCCAAAAGCATTGGTGATGAATGGTGAGCCACCCCCTTAAAAAGAAACTTGAAAAAAAAGAAAAAAGAAAATCCTTTTTGGCCTTCAAAAAAGTCTATATAAAAAAAATAAAAAATAAAAAATATCACCTCTAGAATTCTAAATGGACCCCTTTAATCTTTCCAGAAATCTTAAAAAGACGCTTGACCCTCCCAAAATCTGAGAAAAAAAAATATTCATATATTTTTAAAATCAATCAATTTCTTTGTCAAGACCTAGAAAAAAGAGCATTCGAATTTTTATTTTTATTTTTTGAAACCCAAAAGTTTGACCTCTAAAAAGTTTCTATATGCAAAAGATTTCATTGTGTTAAAACATGCTGAATCAAATACCTTTTCGAAAAACTTAAACCGATAAAAAAATTATGAATTTAATATTTTAACACTCCTCACATATGAACTCATACCGTCATACTTCATTTTAATAAATAAGACTCAACACGTGAAAAAATTTAATTATAATAAGAGAAAACTTATGATGTTAAGAATTAATATTGAGGATCACTGTTTTGATATCATGCGACTTTGTTCCATCCTCCTCTCAACTTCTCTCTCTTTCTCCTCCACTTTTTCTCCTTTTTCCACAACCTCCTAGCACCCCCTAAATCTCCTACTCCTCTGCCTCTCAAAGTTATCTGCCCTAGCCCAAGTAAACATCCCTGCCTACTGCCTATAATGAAGGAAATAGGGCAAAGCAACTATCATAAAAAGAACACAAATGCACCCAAAATGTTCGTGTCTTAAGTTCATAGCATCTATATAATCAAATCACACATTCATAAATGTGTCACCATCTTTTTTTATAACATCTATATATATATGTGTGTGTGTGAGATTTGGTGTTCCATCAAATCATGTGTGCCCAAGTCTTTTTCTAAGTTGCTTTGAGGAAAAAAAAAAAAAAAAAAGACTATTATATTGAAAGGAAAAAAGGGTGCAGGAGATAATGGAACCTGTTCAATGTGACCTTGAGGGAAGTAGAAAACCTTCTCCCCAACGCGCGGAACGTAAACATGAGACCCAGCACATTCCAGCCACAGTTCAGTATACAAATCATCTTTCTCTCCTAAGATCATAACAGAGTAAAATTAACATGAGACCCAGAAATAGTAACAGAAAACCAATAGTAAACATAGAAAGAAGAGACAAGGAGAGGCAAATCCGAGAACCCATTGACTGGATAATTAAGTATAAACAAATAGGATGCCAATTTACGGATGATTTAAGCAAAATGACTAACATAATAGAAACCCATTTCAGTGATGACTGAGCTGAAGAGATTTGAGACAAAATTAAGTGATTTAATTGCTGGTTCAATGGGAGATAGATCTCACAGTCATTTGCATGAGTCTGAAATACAGAACTGAAAACCAAAGACGTCAAGAGTTTTATGAAAAAAAAAAAATCTCTAAAGTGAAATAAAGACTTGACAAATAAATTAAAGTGAAAATTTTAATCAAATTCGTCAAAATGATCTTTACGTTTTTTTACGACATATACAAAAAACCAGGTATGACCTCCTCTAAAGCATTGCTACTCCTACATTCTTGCCATTTTAGCATATAATTTAAAACAACAAATCACAAAGAAAAAGCAAAAGAAAAAGAGTAAAATAAAGGGATGGAAACGGTGACGATGGGGCAAAATCCCTGCCGTTGGTAGTGGTGGGATGATGGAGACCAACTTTCGGGCAAATCCGTCATAAGAAAATAGGTTATACCTTAAGATTCCAATATTAGATGAAGATAATCTTAATGGCATTGAAAAGTTTATTTAAAGTGCTACGCAATCATATTTTATGAAGATTTATCAATTTCAAGATTTATTAGATCAAAACGGGTTGTTAAGAGAAATGCAAAAACATTTCCCAAGAGGCTCAATCAATGCACATTCGATTGAGTGTTGCATCTTATAACAATTAGAGACATTCGGCCACAAGACTTTGTCCAAAAGTTCCATTCGAACGAGACTTTATCCATTCAAACATCATGACTTGACATTTTCCTTTTGTTTAACTTTCCTAGTAGGGTTTGGTCCATTTGGACTTGTTTTTCTATATAAACCCACTTAGGACAGCTTAATTAGGCCGCCGCTTATGTTGTATTTTCTTTGATTTCCAAAAAGAAACATTCAAAGGTTGAGTTTTTATTTATTTTATTTTATTTTTGATTTTGCCTCAAATCCTTGATCTCTTGGTTTTGAAATAAGTTACGAGTTTTGTGTATGTTAAATTTGTGACCCATTGCACTACGCTACATCAGTTGATATCATGGCCCAAATTTATTATTTTTTTTCCTATCATCGCACCAAGAGGAGCACATGGAGGAGGAAACAGACATGCAACTATTGGTGATGTGTATCAGTGTATGAATACGAAGAGGCAACACAATTAATGATCAATTGACAGCATGTTTGTAATGATTGGAGGAACGAGATGACATGCATGGAGGAGGAAACAGACATGCAACTATTGGTGATGTGTATGAGTGAGAAGAGGCAACATAATTAATGATCAATTGACAACATGTTTGTAACGATTGGAGGAAAGAGATGATTGGTTTGGTGATCAAATATTTGAAAAAATTGGAGCACTAACCAAGCAATTTGCTGCCATGGGTGGTGCTAATGGTCACTGCCGTCAACCAAATCCCTTTTTTGTGGAGGAGGATCACGAATGTATCGTTAAAGAGGCTTGATTTCAACAAAATGAGGTAAGGTTTGATGCATTAGGTCAATTACGTGCCGCCACGATTGTTGTTAGTAAGCCTCAAATCCACCTAATGTGGATGAAGAATATGAAATTGTTGAGGTAGACTTTTTGGTAAATTGGACCTCTACATCGATCTACGACATCTATCCTAAAAAAGATGATCTATTGGAGAAGGTAAGTCTTTCAGTTGATATAGTAAAATTTGTTGAAGAGAATGATGTTTATCATGTGATTGACGAAAGCTCAAAGAGTGAAGTATTTGAGTTGGGTTTTGAGGAAATTAGCTTTGTTGATTTCCTTGGGATTGAAGAGTTTCTATCAAGTTCTCCTAATAATGATTTTGATATTGGTTTTTGTGTGATGGAGGAAAATTTTTATTTTAGAGGGAGGGAAAAAAAAGTGAGGAGATTTTTATAGAGATTGAGTTTGAGAAGATAAATGAAGGATTTGTGAAACTTGAACTATCTCAAGTTGGCATAAAGGATTTCAGAATTACTATTCACAATTATCCTATGAATGGTTTCATTTTGTTTTTGTTTCAGTTTGTTTTGGTATTGAGAAATATGAGACATCCAAAAAGTTGAGGATGATACAAGCAAGTCTTTAGGCAATGCGGGGCAAAGACAACGGGAATTTGAAGACGATCGAACTCTCTCTAATCAAGGGAGGATGATACAAGCAAGTCTTTAGGCAAATCCATCATAATAAAAATTAAAGTCATATCTTGAGATTTCAATATCGAATGAAGACAATTTTTGTGGAATTGGAAAGCTTATTCAAAGGGCTACGAAAGTCATATTTCATGAAGATTTTGACCAAGACATCCAATCGAAGCTTGTTCGACCGCGGGACGTTATCACAAGGTTTTGTTTGAACAAGACTTTTATTAGTTCAAACGCAACTCAACAATTTCATTTTGTTTTACCTTCCTAGTAAAGTTTGGACTTGTTTTTCTACATAAACACTTAGGTCGCACTTTATGTTGTATTTTCTTCAATTTTCTATAAGAAATAGTCAAATGTTTTTTTTTTTTTTTTAATCTTATTTTGCTTGAAATCCTTGACTATGCTCTTAGCTTTGGAAAGATTTGTAAGTTTTGTATCCGTCAATTCTAGGACCCATTACACCACGTTGCATCATGAGGTTCCTCAAAAACCCACCCCACCCTGGTCATGATGGTTCACGAGGGAACCCCACCCTACGGAGGTGGTCTCGAGGGTGGAGGGTCCCCTTGTGATCCACTCACAATGAGGGGATTCCTTCATGAGCACCTTTGCAAGGTGGAAGCGGAGGTAGTCGTAAGGGATGGGGTTCCCTGTAAACCACCTCCGTGAGAGTGGGGATGGGTCATCAGGAACCCGGCCACCACGAAAAGTAGGGATTTTCCTTCATCTCCAACTCTCTCTCTCTCTCTTTCTCTCTCTCTTTTTTGGCAAGAATGTATGCATGACAATGTTTTATAGGTCTTATATGGATTTTTTTTTTTCTTTCTTTTTTTACATGTGGCACAAAATTTGTTAATTTTTTAGACATTAATATATATATATATATTTTTTTGATTTGGCACCAGGTATCTGGAGCTTTGCTCCGACTAATCTTGGAGGTACATAGGCTCTCGGCAATGAGTTTTTCACAAGTGCACATTGATTAATTCAAGGTGCGAATCCTTAGTTCGATGGCCTCAATTAAGAAGTAGTTTGCATTTAATGAGTTTCGAACCTAAAACTTTAAGGAGCATCCTCAAAGTCCTAAGATGTCCAACCACTGAGCCAATCCCTTACAGTTTTTAGACAGAAAATTAACGAAACAACCATTTTAATTTAATGAAGGTGAAAAGCACATGGATCAAATTTGGTACTTTTAAAAATCCAACGATTTTTTTTTTTTTTTTTAATAAAGTGTTAAGATAAGGGAACGAAATTTATATTTAACCCTAAATTAAAATGCCCATCATTGATTGAGCTTTTGATCACGTAGAAGAAGAGAGCTACGGCCGGCCCTCTACTCTTTGTGAGTAACAAGCTGTGTTTGCTTGATTACTCCATTATGAGAACAGTATCACAAACAAACTAAGGTGATATATAGAACTCAAAAAATATAACAAATATATTTAAATAACACAGAAAAATATGAAATACATGAAAGATGCAAAAAAACAATATAAAAATCACATTATTCATCAGAAATTACTCTAAAACGAAGAACTAGGAATCATTAACATGCATCACATATTCACTGAGAAAAAAAAAAAAGGCAAAAAATGAAAACCCATCTAAGTATATAACAATATAAGCCCCTTGTAAACAGAAATTAAGCAAAACAAGTAAAAGAATAGAAAACCCAAATAGGAAAAATTTCAAAAAGGAGCCAACTTTCCCAAGTTCCGAGAGGTCATTTTTACCTTGCTTATTGTGAGAAGGGAAGCCACCATCCATCCGTCTTCTGCTCTCACTTGCTGCTAGGGTTGCTCTCAACTCCTCCCCTTGTAGACCAACACTACTCATCTCTCTTTCCCTCTCAGAGCAGCAGATGAGAAGGCAGAAGAGAAGAGGAAAATGAAGAAGACCCACAAAATAAAAAGCTAAAAGAATAAGAGAGAAAGAGAGAGCGAGAGAGAGAGAGAGAGAAAGGACAAGCTATTTAAGAATCAGGGTGTGGCGTGTCCTCTGCAGAGCGTTCAATGTGTTGAGATTGTTACACTTACACACACCCATCTCTCTCTCTCTCTCTCTTCAGGTACGTACCTTCACTACCAGTCTACCACGCCACTCTCTCTCTCCCTACTGTGTGGCGTGATGTTTATTGCTGTCCTTGTAACGTTTATTGATGCATGTGTGTCGCGGAGAGAGAGAGAGGGGGGGGATGTGGCGATGAGGGGTATATGATGGAGGTGGGGGTGGTGTGGCGTGGTTGTACATTTTCAGCGTTCTTTCCGCTTCAATTCCCTGCTCGATTCCTCGCCTCCAGCCACGCGTACGACACCGGCCCCTTTCTCTCTCTTTCTCTCTGGCGATATTAGCTACTTTGGGCCCGATATCATCTATGTGCTTTATTGTCTCCCCTGCCTGCATGCACATGCATGCGATCGCCCTTTCTTTCTTTCTTTCTGTTTTTTTTTTTTTTTTTTGTCTTTGGATCTTCTGGCTTTCTCCGTCACTATTTTTTTTTTTCTTTTTCCTTTTCGTCCGTTTATCATTCTGGATTTAGGCCCGGGGCACGACTTACATGCCCCCTTGAGGGGTTTCAAGGGGCAAACGTATCCTCTCCATTTTAAAAGAAATGGAAAGGAGCTGTTCCTTGATTCATAAGATAAAACTGTCCAAAAATAAAGTAAAATTACAATTTTACCCTTATGATTGAGGTACCGGGGATCCTATTCCTCTCAAGGGACCATGTTTTTTCCAAAATTTTTAAAAAAGGTCTTTAAATTTTTTTTAAAATTAGAATTTAACATCCAAATTTTTTAATTTTGTCTTTCCGAACTTCAAATGCTAGTTCCGCCCCTGATTTAGGCTATGTTTGGTATGCTGAATACTGATTTCTTAGCTCCACTATTAGGATGGATTAACTATTTTTTTAGTACATGTAGTAAGGTTTCTTTTTTATTTTTATTATTATCATCACATGGGTAGCCACCGTCCAACCATCCGATCCGTGATAACTGATAAGGATTTCTCTCTTCTTTTTTTTTTGGATGATGATTATACTCAGTTTTCTTGGGGAATTGCTGCCGGCCAGCTATTCCCAGTAATATGTACAACCAAAACAATGTTAAGTGGCTGCATTTTTGTGAACCAAGAGCTAGCGTGACCTTATAAATTCAAATTTAAGCTTATGAAGGTATTTTAATGTTTTGATAATAAAGAGGAGTTAGGATTTGCATAGTGGGCAAAACTTTGGTTATTGCATGCAGCGGAATAGCTTTAATCTACGACAACACATAAGAGAAAGAATAAAAGGGATAGCTTGCGTCGCATGCAAGCTACAAGACTAGGGCAGTCGGGCCACCCTTATGGTCGTTGGAGTGGTTCAATCACCTTCAAAGACTAATTTGAAAGTTGCTGAACCAGCTTAATTTATAGCAAAAGGAAGGTAATGACCTACAATAAATGAGAGGGTAGTAAATTTCGATTGTCTTGAATGGGAAATAAGAATTTGTCGATGAATTGACAAAATAGCAAAAGCTCGAATTTTTTATTTTTTATTTTTATTTTTTTATCTATCTTTACTTCCACGCTAATGCGTCATTCTATTGGAATGTGCAAAAAATAAAAAATTCTTAAACTATTTTTGTTATATATTAGTTAAAAATGTCTAAACCAGAATGATGTAGACTACATTTTTGTCTGGTCATTTGGTTTTTTGGGCAAACCTTTTGTCATTTAGTAAGTCAAAGGAAGATCGATCTTTGCAACTCAAACTCATTATTATTAGCTCGATTACCTTTTGCACAAAGTGCATCCATATATATATATATATATATATATATATATATATGATATGGCATTTGCAATGGGATTACCTATCTATATTAAGCTAATTTACTTGCTAATTAATTAGCCCCACCTCAATTTAATTAAGTATTCCCCTTGTAAGCTAATAAGCTCGACATAGTTTTCAACCAACCATTGTGTCATCATACGAGGTGGAATGTTGCCCACGATTGACACTCTCTTTTTTTGTCCCACTTTTTTTCCCCTGTCCCACTAATAAATGATTGCCAGGTACTATGGTCCCTATGGTATAATTATTGATAGATTGGGCAGGGGAAATCAAATTGTTTAACCTCTTTACCAATTATTAGTATTATTATTATTATTATTTCACCCAATAATTTTTTTTTAATTTCTCCCAAAAAAAAAAAAAAATCATTTTAACGAAACTCTATTTGGCGCTCTTTTAACGAATGCAATTAATGCTAGACCGATATGCGTGACCGGTTAGATTGAGTTTAAAAACGCACTTTTGTAATGAAATATATGGACCAACAAATACAAAAAAATAAAATAAAAAATAAAAAAATAAAAATAGTAAATGCATGGAGCACCAACTACACTGGTGAAAGAGACACATCTACGGACATATTGATGTTGCTGTTTTTAGTTATCATCATTCAAGGCTCCATCTTTGCTTTCTCTACGAAGGTTCCTCATCATGTGGAAGTGTCGGTGGAGGAGGAGATCCTGTAATTCTGTAATTCTGGAACGAGATTTTTTATTTTTTATTATTTTATTATTTTATTATTTTTTTATTTTTATGAATAACATAATGAAAATTTTCTTCCATCTTGTTCGATATTCACAAAAAAAATAAAATAAAAAATAAAAAATAAATAAAATATCAAGAAGAATTGAAGAAGCAACATGTCTGATGGGGTGCACTCCGGACAAAGGCGGCTCTGGTACTGGGCGGTGCCAATAATGACGCCATTAAAGGTCCAAATTCCGTATAATGGTAGGGGCCGTTGCTTTGGTTAATTTGACGCCCGACCAAGGCTGTAGCTGTACAGGCTTGCCGGGTCCGACAAACAGGGGAGTTCAGAGAAATACACGTGGTCCTGACCCACTACATTTGTAAGAAGAAATGTATCAAATATCGTTAAAATGTAATTAACAATAATTAATTGTTAATGATTCCTTGTGGATGATAAGTAAAGGTGTACAAACCGAACGATTATAACCGCCTCACAACTGTTAATTGCTAATTGTTTTTGTAGATAATTTAGCGGTTTTATGAGTAAGAAAAAGCGTTAATCGCCTATCCTTTTATATATATATAACATTAAAAAAAAGGTCGTTTAATTAAATACAAGTTAGAGATATGTTTCACCATATTCATTCTTTTTTTGAAACCCAACCCAAAAAATAGGCCAAAAAAAGTGCAAAAGCTCATATATATATATATATATATATATATATATAAAGTGGTTATAAAACCGCCGTTTATTGGTTTGAATAACCACTAGCCGCTAATTATAAAATAACTACTAACAGCTTAAACGAAGCGGTTGCGGTTGACGGTTATTAAAATAAATAATTGCCTTAGGCGGTTATGGTTAGCAGTTTTAGCCAATAACCACTAACCGTAACCGCTTGTACTCCCTTACACGTAAGATTTGGTATGTATAATAAATATATTTAGGACTTAATAGATATCAATATAATTAGAAATTATTGAATGATATAACATGGCAAAGAATTACATTTACATAAGTAATTGTAAATACTCAGATTTTATCCCACTTCTATATACAATTAGGTTAGTGTGGCAATGCTCATAGTTTTTAAGATTTTTTTTCATTTTAAAAAATTATTGATCTAATGATTCATAGATACTGTGATATCAACCCAATTATATAAAAGTGTGATACAATTTGAGTATATGCATATTAGTTATTTGTGTTGTGTGTTACAATATTACTCAATTAACTTTGTATTTGGCGAAAAACTTTCTAATCCAATGTTGTAGCTAATAAGCGTGGAGACTTTGTTGCACGTAAACGTGATACATATTTTTGACATGTCCGGAGAAGGAGAATTCAAATCAGTAACGTCCGCTTATGAGACGTGATTTCCAACTTATTGAATTATTCTCTGAGAACTTGTTATGAATATGATTTGCGGCTGTACATAGGTTTGTTCAAAATTTGATATCCTCAACATGCCTTTTTTGGTCATGTTGGATACTCCAATGCATTGAGTTCATTGGAACACTCAAGTAGCCCATCCCATTTAAAGTGGGCTTTGATTTTAAAGTTCCAGGCCCACTTCTGCTGTAACAAAGAAAAAAAAAAAAAAAAAAACGCAACGCGATTGGTCAAAACCGCCGAGGCGCCAAAAATCATCGACCTAATCCAATTTCGCGAAGCAGAGGATAAGGAAGAACTGAAACTGGAGTTCTGGAAGTGAAACAGCGAGCTTCAAATGGCCGTTGTAGTTGGAAGCTGCTGCTTCTCTGTGCTCAACTCCACCGTGA
Organism: Corylus avellana; assembly: GCF_901000735.1. Lineage (NCBI taxonomy): Eukaryota > Viridiplantae > Streptophyta > Magnoliopsida > Fagales > Betulaceae > Corylus > Corylus avellana. The sequence goes on from NC_081542.1 coordinate 13,766,470, forward strand.
AATTCCGTGGGTCTCTTACCTCCCAACGCCTCTTCGCCACGCCGCAGAGATCTATTGGCTCTATCACTCCCAAAGCCATCAATCACAGGCGCGGAGCTTCGAGTCCTAAAAGAGGCTCGTCGTCGTCGTCGTCGTCGTCGTCATCGTCATCGTCGTCCAACTATAAATCTAACGGAGAGGTTAACCCTCTCTCTCACTCTCTCTCTTCCTATGTGTGTCTGTGTATTCATGTGACAATTAGGAGCAAATTTGGTGAAAAATGCTAATTTTATTTTTGAAGCAATTATTGTGACATTGAGCATCTAGGTGTGTACGGCACGTGCATAGTGTCACTGTTATCATATTGTATTATTGGTATCTGTGAACATATTTGGAGGTCTAATGGGTGCACATATCGGATTCGTGTAGCAGACATATGCAGTTGGTTAGGGTGCTTATACATGTGTGTGTGTTTGTGTTGTAACAATGGTTAATTGCTAGATATATTTTCCTTTTGATATGGTGTAATGATATATAACATAAAGAGAAAACCCTATAGACGATTGCACATTTGAGGCATTCTCAGAAGAAAAAGAAAAGTAACAGGACAATGAGAATATTAGAAGATAACAGGAGAGAGTATAATCTCAAACATAGGTCCAAGTTGCCAGAATGTGTGGTAGGTTGGACCCTTTTTTTTTGGGATAAGTAATTCAATTTTAGTCGAAAAGAAGAACCTGTGCAACCCAAGTACACATAAAGTATACAAAAGAGACACTCAACTAGGGGGACCAATATTTTGAAGCTCGAAGAACTTTATTGTCTCCTTGCCCATTGGAAGAGAGTGTAAAGAGGAAAAGTGGGAGAGCAAAATTGGTGAAACCTCTGCGTTAGTGCCTCTCGTTGGTGTGATCTATGTATTTGAAATATTAGTTCAAGGTCTTACTTGAGTTTACAATTTTGGTTCACTACATGCAGAAAGAAGCTGTTACACAGAAGAAGATTCCTGGAAGGTCAAACGATGAACGACCTTGTTCATATGCTGATGGAAATAGTGGTAGAGGGGATATCAAACGTTCTCAATCAACATCTTTTAAATTATATGGCACACAAAAAAAAGACAAGAAGGAGTTCCTGTTCGATATGAAGGAACAGCAGGTACATTCTCTATCGTTCAGTTACTAGTGGAAATTAATATACTTCTTGGCTGCAGGATTCTTACAAAGGTTACTCTAGGATGAGGTTGTGTCGATGATTCAATGCATCTTTTTTCATTTTCCTGATGTACGGAAATTTGTTCTTAATGCGCGTTTCCTTGTGACGAACCTTCCACATTATGACTTGGTTCTCAAGATCTAGAGATTTTACTTTCTAAAAATTCTTACTCTACTTATATAATTTTTTACGAGATCTGTTATATCACAAATTTCTATCATCTTTCTCCTTCGTGTATTTTATAAAATTTAACAATTTTAAACAAGTTTAATCGTGGTCATCTCCTTTCACTCTTTTTCCATACAAAGTGATTCCATTGATTTCAGGTAGAACCAGGGAATCTTCAAGATGGAGCTTTTCTTAATGCTGTTGTGAAGGTAAAAGTTTTAAACCATTGTTTTCAACTCATTCTCTGCTAAGTGATGGTGGAGCCGGACATCACGCTTTTCTTGAACTTTTTCATGCATAGTACCTTCATATATTTGTAATTGGGGTAGCTCATATGTGTTGAGGTAACTTCCTTCCTCATATTATGTACACTAAGATGCAAAGCTCATGCGGGTCCTTTAGACAATTCAGTCATTAGACTATATCTAGTACCATAATAACTGATCAGTCCCTTGGCTTATGATAAATTCACTGTGCATATAGTATGACCTCTTGTAGTCTAAAGTATTCTAGCAAAAGTGCTAATTGGATATTGGGGATAACCACTCAAGTTATCTACACAATTTTTTTTTTGGGTATGGGGAGTACCTACAGTGCGCAAAGCCCATTGCTCATTCTGGTCTAAAGAGTTATATTATGTTCCAAGGATGAGTAAAGAATGCTTCCTGAGCTCTTTCCAAAATAAACTGCTTCTGCTGTAAAATTGGGCAAGGTACATAAAACTGCTATATATTTTTTTTTGGTGGTTACAGTTATATCATGCCAAAGGATCCATTGAGGGATGCTGGACTCCTCTCTGTGTAGAGAGAATTTTTCTTTTCACATTAAATATATTCTCAACGTTAGTTCATTAAGGATGATTTGTATGTTTAATGTGTCAAATTTTGTAGTATCTGTCAGTAATTGCATTATAGTTATTTGCTATATATTAGTTTTGATAAGAATTAGTGACTTTGGCATTTGTCTAGGTTTACTGCACCCATACTGCCCCAGATTATTCCCTTCCTTGGCAAAAACAAAGACAATTTACAAGCACTGGAAGGCAAGTTTAAATCTTTAGCTGCTAGTTGCTCTTGAAGAATGTGGAAAGTACTTCAATTAAGTAGTTAAGCCACTTGCTTTGAATTTTTTTTTTTTTTTTTTTATAGTCTTGTGGTTTACTCGTTGTGCCTGTAATTAACTACTGTTATTCACAAAGTCTTATAAGCTTTTTTATTTTGGCCCTCTCTTTTATGCAGTGCTTTTATGATTGGGGATGGGAAACTTCTGACAAATGCACATTGTGTTGAATATCATACACAGGTAATTTACTAATATGTCAAAACACTATGATAAAACCAGTTGCATATATAAATCACTATGTCTAAACTTTTCAAAATACCCATTAAAACAATGAATGCAGCACCTTGCATGTGGAGCTTCTATTGCCTGCTATAACTAGAAGTAGATAGCTAAGATCAAATTCTAACTATGCAGCTCCTGGCATATAACGCCCCAACTTCCTCAACATCACCTGGACCCTTTGAATTATCTTTTCAATGAAGTATTTTCTGTTCAGGAACTAGGGCAGAGATTCACAAGTCCAATTGTTAATTATCTCGGTGTTAATCTTTATCAGATATTTATTTTATTTTCTGTTAGTTTACCTTGTAATGTCTGGGGTTTTAATACAAATTAATTAATTAATTAATTATTATTATTTCAATTATTTCAGGTCAAAGTGAAGAGAAGAGGAGATGATACAAAATATGTGGCTAAGGTATTGCTCCTACAGAAATACTGCTGTGCTTTATGAGTATGTTTCTCAAAAATCACAACATTATGATTCTTCTCGATGATAATTATCTTTTGAGGCTGAGAATCCTACAAGAGTAGTATGATTTTATTTATCTTCATAATATCTGAAGGTACAAAACCACAAACCATACAGTAAAGAGTCATTATGAATTGATGTATTGCATGTGGAACAGAAGTGAGCATGGATGGATTCCCTGGGATTTGTAATGGATTCCATGGATGTGAGTATCAGTGGTTTTGGTTATAAGGGTCCATCTGTTACAAGTTTGTCAAAAGGGATTTAATTCTTAAAATTCTGTGGTTGGGTCAAAGCAAATGAGACTAAAATCAAATACAATTACTGGGATTGAGATTAATTGTCAAAAGACAAGGTTAAAGTTGAATGAAAAAAGTAAGCCAAGATTTATATGGGATAAAATTTGTTTTGAATGAACATTGTCTTTAATGACATTTGAGGTATTTGTTTACAGCTGATGTACCTTTTGACCAATATTTTAGGCAATATAGGATCGTTAACCTTTTTGATGATTATGCTTTGATTTGCGATGTATAGCTGAACTTGTAGTCCTTGAGGTCAACTCAATCTTGTTAATTTTTTACAGTCACGCTAGTCAAGCAAGGTGCTGAGTTGCTTGGACTGAGTGCTTGCTTAAGTTTTTCAGTTTCAGATGGTATGGTCCTTATGGTACATTTATAAGATGGTATTATACTCCTAAGTTGCATCATATGTGTTTTACATTAATGGTTGTTAAGGGACTTGGATGTGCTTGGACTTCTATAACTTGTTTTGCTTCTTATCTGATAGGAAAACCAAATTGAAAACCAAATCGGAAGATAATTTTTAACCACATAACTGTTAAAGGCTATTGAGTAGGTCCTCAAATTTCAGTCAAGATGGTGCCAAGCTTATTCGCTTTGATAGAGTTTAGTTTACTTATTCACAGTGATCTTATCTACAGGTTTTAGCCAGGGGTGTTGATTGCGATATAGCGTTGCTTTCAGTAGAAAGCAAGGAATTTTGGGAGGGAGCAGAATCACTCAATTTTGGGCGCTTGCCATGTCTTCAGGTCTAAATTACCCCATTTTGTTAGAGGCATGTTGTCATGTGTACCTCATTCTTCAATAATCAACACGCCTTGGGTTGAGTTGTTCACCTTAATTGAAAGGATGATTTCCGGTTCAGTATAATTAGGACATATAACCAAATTTCATAGCTCTATTGCATGATAAAAGTCTATATTTAGCATTTAACTAATGATCCTCTGAACTCAAAGAACTCTATCCGTTGTATGATTAAAAGCTATATTTGTCCACCTAATCCAAACTTGACATCAAATGTTATAGGGTTGAGTATAGCTCCTTTCTCTTAATCTATACCACTTGTGCTAAGGTTATTTAACTTGCATATATTATGGAAACGTGAAAAATTGCTGCTATTTTTTGAAGATTCTTACTTCATAGAAAGGAAATCCTCTTTATGTGTGCTGTAAACATCTATTCTAGGCAAATCTATTAAACTGCTTTTTGTGCTGCTTTATCAATGGGTAGGATGCAGTTACTGTTGTCGGATATCCCCTTGGAGGGGACACCATATCAGTGACAAAAGGAGTTGTATCACGCATAGAGGTTTGATTTCTAGTCACTTTGATGCCCTTGGTTATGTCTATCCCAGATTGCCATTAAACAAAAATATAATATCAAGTTTCTTACCAACTCTATCTATCATCAGGTTACATCATATGCCCATGGATCATCTGATTTGTTAGGAATTCAAATTGATGCGGCCATAAATCCTGGTGGGTAAAAAACTTAAGTTTATTTTCTTAATCCTTCCAAGTCGAAACCTTTCCAAATAATGCATTTTCCTTTTGGAAGGCGCTTGTATTCAACTGCTCAAAATATTACAAGTTATCCCCCTTCACCCCCTTCCTTTTTCCTCTCAGTATCATTTTTCTTTTTGGTAAGCCCAAACATTATTCCATATCTGTGTGATGGCAACTGCTTATACTTGCTAGATTTTAGGTAATAGTGGTGGCCCTGCTTTCAATGACCAGGGGGAGTGCATTGGAGTGGCATTTCAGGTACATTTTGTGGCGCGCTATCAAAGTTAACATCTGTTATGCCATGCCATTTTCTTAGTTTTATTGATCAATAATTCTCTGTAGCTTTTCAATAATTCTCTGTAGCTTTTGCTCCTGCCTGGTGCAAAGGCCACTTGTTTTTTTGTTCGGATGCATGTGTTTTTTGGTCTATTATGTTTTTATGAGACATTTCCTTTAGGTTTACAGATCTGAAGAGGCTGAGAATATTGGATATGTAATTCCAACTACAGTTGTGTCTCATTTTCTTGAGGACTATGAAAAGAATGGGAAATACACGGGTGAGAAACTCTTCTTGACCTTCATCTATATATAAGGCACAATTAGGGTTCTTTTTTCTGCAAGATCTATGTATTTGTAGGCATTTTGGATAAGAATGATACTGCACTAAAGATCGAGTAAGCAGAAGGCATTATTTATTTATTTTTTATGTCGGGGAACCTATCCAAGGCAGGGCCCTTTGGACCCACCCCTGCAGAGTAAACCCCGGTCCCGTGCACCGCACCCTCAAAAGTTTTCTTACACGGAATTGGTTAATTCACTGGCTTTTCACCAGGAGGTGTGGCCCCAAGAGATTGTTTGCACCCACAAGGTGTTGAACCTTGAACCTTGAAGGGAGCAAACCTTAAGACCAAGGCCTCCACCACTTGGGCTCATATCAATTTAAGGATGTAAATTCATGTTTATCTTTACATGATTCTCAAAGTGTCTTAAATTCTAGTCAATTTAATAGGTGAGGCTACTTATTCGAAGACTAACTTGTCAATTATACTTTGTACGCCTAGCTACTCTATAAAGTCATATTTTATTCACCTGTGGTTTGGGTCCAGTTTGATTCGTTACTGTGTGTTTAAAAATCGCACTTTATCTCTATTAGATCACATCCAATCACATCTTTGAATTTTTTTAGCTCCAAATCTGTAAAACTTGCATGTGTAAGTCACTTGCCTCAAAAAGAAAGTTCAGAAAATATAAAGGCAATCACATTCCAATCTAAATACATTAAACTTATGAGTAACACCAATTCTCGTTTTTCCAGTCTCTTAGATTTTATGGATTCATCTTCTTTTAGTTCTCCCTAGTTGAGGGCCTTTCTTGTATACTTTCTGTGTACTTGGATTACGCCTGTTCGCGCTTTCTAATAAGAAGAATTACATATTAAAAACATTTAAATTATGATTAAAAAGCAAGTACAATCAGGTTTCAAGTGGGTAAACTATAACTTTTTGCATCACAGTTGACAGTTTGAACTCAACCCAAACCATGGTGGATTTAGCCTAGCCATTCCCTTTTGGCTTTTATGATACTTCCCTGCTCTATAAATCTTTTGGCTTGTTTGCTAGTTTTTTTTATTCTTGTTTTGTTTCTTAATAATTAAGTCAATGCTTCTTGTCACTACCATTTTCCAGTAAAGCTGTTTTTGATAAGTAATTCAATCTTATTAGAATGCACAAAGGAGTGCAACCTAAGTACACCGAAAGTATACAAGAGAGACCCCCAACTAAAGAGAAGAAAAGTTTTGGAAAATTAGAAAGAAAGAGCTATTGTAAGTCGCTATCCAAACAAAAAGTGATTTGAACATAATAGTTTTTAACTCTAATAGTGTTCTTTTACGATTTTCGAAGCTTTGAGCATTACATTCTCTCCAAAATACACCACATTAAGCACAAAGGAGCCATCCTTCAAACATTTATATTGCAGCAGCTTCCAACCTGACCTCTCTAGCTATCCAACAATTCCATCACCCTTCGAAGCATGACCTACTCTAACCCATCCAATAAAGCTGTTGTTTCTTCATAGGAATTTTTATTGTAGAGATTATACATTTGTTAATGTCTCTGGGTCTTTGTGCTTACTTGTAATGCACATGAACACTTGATTTATAGTTAGACATAAGCAAAGATAAATGCAACTGAGTTATGGAAGTAATAGATCTTACTAGCATCAATCCCTTTAAATATCGATGAGCCACATGCAGCTCCTCCTATCACTGGTTTTACTCTCTCTCTCTCTCTCTCTCTATATATATATATATATACCCAGTAATTTAACTTGGTTTGACATGAAAATGTCCTAATAATATATCAAAGATTAACTTTCAGGTTTTCCTTGCCTTGGTGTATTGTTGCAAAAGTTGGAGAATCCAGCCCTACGTGCATGTTTAAGAGTACAGTCTAATGAGGTATTATGTCTATTTACCTAGTTTAGAAGGGTTTCTTGAATCTGCTGGAGTAATATAAAGTTCTAAAAATGTTTTCAGAGATATCAATTGCTATGAATTCACAAACACGATATCAATTTTTATCCTTATCTGCAATGGCGGAAGGCTTGGGGGGCTTTTCCAAAATGTTCTCCAAATGTTTTTAAAAATACCCCTATAATTCTAAAATCAAATTTTTACCCCTTTATTTAAAAAATTTTTTTTTTTGTCCCCCCACATCTAAAATCTTAGTTTCACCCCTATCTGTATGTGAACTTGGTAGCCCTATGTCTGTCAATTAGTTTAGGTTTCTCACATGTCTCCTCACAATATCTGTCTTCTGCAGGGTGTACTGGTACGGAGAGTTGAACCCACTTCTGATGCAAATAATGTGTTAAAGGAGGTGTGTTTGCCATTTGCAGCTTGCAGAACTTGATAAACTGAATTGCACTTTTACATTCTAAAACAGTCACCAAAAAGGGTCCTTGGATCATTAGTGCTTCTCAACATATATAGCATATTAGATCTTATGTTATGAATACTTTGGAAGCTGTTTTGAAATAACTATGTAAAGTCAAAAGCTACAATTAGGGGTGAGCACGGGTCGGATCGGGTCGGATATTGAGCATTTTCAGAACCTGCCCCGCAGGTTGCGGGTACTAAAAATGAGACCCCCAACCCGGCTATAATCAACAATATCCGCTGGGTTTTGGGGTTTGCGGGGCAGAGTGGGGTGGGTGATGCGGATTTGGGCGGGTGACGCGGGTTTGGAACCCAAGACTCAGAGAGCTGCAGACGAGACCGCTAGAGAGAGAGGAAGAGGGAGAGGGAGAGGGAGAGAGCCGCAGGAGAGAGAGAGAGAGAAGCGCCGATGAGAGTGAGGTGCAGAGGAGAAGGAAGAAGAAGAAGAAGAAGAAAAAAGAGAGGTGCAGAGAAGAAGAAAGAAGAAGCAGATTCTGGAGAGAGAGAGAAGAAGAAGAAAATGAAAAATAAGAAGATGATGATGAGAGGTGGCGTGAAGTGAAGATATGATGGGTTATTGTGGGTATTAGGTTTTTTTTTTAGGGTTGGGTTATATTGCGGGGCGGGGCGGGTACCCGGAAAATTTTAAAAATGATACCCGCAATCCGCCCCGCCATGTGCGGATATCCTAATATTTAACCCGAATCTACTTTTTTGTGAGGGAAACCGGGTGGGTCGGGTTCTGCGGGTATTTGCTCACCCTAGCTACAATAATAGGAGAAAAGCCAATGGCAATAGATGTGTTAATAGAAGAAGCTCTTAAGTTAGCTCTGGTGTCAAAGCATAATCTTAAATGGGGCATTTTGATTTAGTTTGGTCCATCTTGGACTACAAAGCATAATCATATAAACTATGGACATCTTTACTGCATTATCCTTATTTTTGCATATGTGATTCATAGTTGAACAATTTTTGTAATTGTTCATAGTTTTATTGACCTAATAGAACAACCTTGCCTAAGATAAAAAGAAAAGGCTAATATGCTATATGCTTTTTCAGATTTGGGTGCTTTTTTCCATAGCATTCCAAAGAATGCTGACTACTATATATGTTAGAAACTTTAATAGTACTTGCTCTTTTCAGGGGGATGTGATTGTAAGCTTTGATGATGTTCGTGTGGGATGTGAAGGAACAGTGCCATTCCGATCCAATGAGCGTATTGCGTTTCGCTACCTCATTAGTCAAAAGTAAAGGGCCCTACGTCGAGAATTATTTAACTAAATCTAAGACTTGTTCTTTCTTTTTTTTTTCAGTCTCTTCATGCCCCTGGACATCCGTGATGATTCTTTCCTGAAGTTTTTTTTAATGCCGTATCCATGATTATGTTGTCATCTTGAATAATGATTCTCTTGCACAGATTTGCTGGTGATGTAGCAGAGCTTGGTATAATTAGAGCAGGAAAGTTCATGAAAGTTCAAGCGGTTTTGAATCCTCGAGTGCATTTGGTATGCGATTAGAATATTGATTCGGTATTTAATGATGGAATGCATTAGTTTCACTTGTAAGTTTCATGCCCCGATGCTAATTAGTTTGGTTCCTTGTGTCCTTACTTGAAGGTTCCCTATCATATTGATGGAGATCAGCCTTCTTATCTAATAATTGCTGGTTTGGTGTTTACCCCACTCTCAGAACCACTGATAGAGTATGTTTTTTGTTTTTGTTTTTGTTTTGTTTTGTTTTTTTCAGTTCCTGGCACTCAGCAATGTATAAAACCTCTTCATAGAGCCATTTTCCTTTTTCCCGTAAACACACACACAAGTGTTATTTTTGAACATTTATCAATTCTGATGACTAACTAATGTTCTGTTTTTTTTGGTCAGTGAGGAGTGTGAAGAGACTATAGGGGTAAGTTGTAAATTGTAAAGGACACCTTTAAGCACAATAGTAGTCCAAATTGATATTTTATTACCAAATTGCATAATATTGGTTTGAAGTTTGATTAGTTGGTCGTTCTTGTGGTTAGTTGAAACTACTGGCAAAGGCACGTTATTCCTTGGCGAGGTTCAAAGGGGAACAGATTGTGATCTTATCACAGGTTAGCTACATGCTATGTTCTCGAACAATAGGCATGGATTATTGAGATAATGGTTGTACTCTACGAAAAATCCTGTCATACATGTATAACTTAATGCTATTTTCTTCTGTGCTTCTGTCATTAGCTCAAAGAACTGACAGAGGTTCTGTGTCATTATTATTTCTTCATTTCATTAGAGAAGAATCATATCCCATTGCATTGAACCACCGTTCTTCTAGGAAATTGATTTTTTTTTTTTTGTCCTTTTAATAATGTTTATAGCAACCTTTCGATGGGTGGCCCTTTAACCCAAGGGGAAGGGGATTTACTTAGATTTGATACTAAACCAAGGTGGACAAACCAACAGCGAGTCCAACCTAAGTTAACCCCTACATACTGTCAGCCACTTTAATACCCCTATTGATTACATGCTCATGTTTGTAGTACAGTTTCGCTTATCTTCTTTTACATTCATAGGTCTTAGCAAGTGACGTGAACATTGGGTACGAGGATATGAGCAATCAGCAAGTAAGTTACATAGTACTTTGACATCCACTGCCACTTTCATATAAATATACTCAGACAAAAACAATTGCAGGTTCTGAAATTCAATGGAAGTCGAATAAAGAACATCCATCACCTAGCACACCTTATAGATTGTAAGTGGTAACATCCCTTGTCTGTTTCCTGTCCATTCTTTTCTTGCTCTCATTTCTTATGGTTATCTCTGACCTTGATCAGCATGCAAAGACAAGCATCTAGTTTTTGAATTTGAAGACAATTACATTGCTGTTTTGGAGAGAGAAGCAGCTACTTCTGCTTCATCCTGCATTCTCAAAGATTATGGGATCCCATCAGAAAGATCCTCTGATCTGTTGGAGCCATATGTAGATTTATGGAGAGACAACCAAGCAATAGATCAGGATTTTGGGGAGAGCCCGGTTTCAAATTTGGAAATTGGCATAGACGGACTCCTCTGGGCATAGTTACCATATGTTGAGTGGTAAATCTTAAATTTCTTATAGCAGCCATTCTTGGGAAGTATAGTGGCCTAATTGGTTACTACTCCACAGCATGCGCTCTTTTTTCCTGCTGTAACATTCTTTAGGTCTTTCTTTTTCTTTTTTTAATTTATATTTTCCCGGGGGGAGAGGAATTTGTAGTGAGGGTGAAGTTTTGATTGTAACAATTTTCTACATCTATTATTTCGAATAGGTAGAGCATAGTAGGTTACAAGGTATTTTTATGGGCCCCTGAAAGCAAATGATGTAATGGTAACTGCCCTCGACACAGCCACTTAGAGCCTATTTGAGAAAGGCACAGTAGGCACTTAAAAAGAGCTTTTTAGTACTTTAAGAAGTTCTTTGAGGCAAAAATTGTTATGTTTGGTAAAAACCTTAAAAAGCTTTTTTTTTTTTTTTTTTTTTTTTTTGTGTGGCTCTAAAAAAGTTCAAAGTTACATTTTGGTAGAAGCTTGAAAATGAGGATTTTTCTAAGAAGCTTTTTTAAGCTTTTTCTATAGACAAAAGTGATGTAACCCTATCAATAAGAAAGCATGGTTGATTATTATCTTCAAACCTTTAAAGGTCTAGGTTACCTTTATGAAACTAGAAGCCTAGGTTCTTTTGCGAACCTATTCGATTTATCATTTCCTATGTTTTGTGTTTTGTCATGATGACCCAACAACCATTGTGATGTTTTGCTCCTTGAGCTTATTCACCTGGTGCATATGGGCAATGAATTTGACCTAACAATCCAACCCCAACAGAAAACCACTACCATTCAAAAACCAAAATCCAACTCACCGTCTATACCCAAAACTAAGCCACCATCATCAAAAAACTCAAACACACTTGTGCCAAGGAGACTAAGAGCTTGTTTAGAATTGTATTTAAGAAATAAAGCTTTTAAATAAAATAAAAAAATAAAAAAACGTTTTTTTGACAAAAATTTCATTTTTAAACTTTTGTCAAAAGAGTGTTTTGATTATTTTTTGGCTCTTAAAAGCGCTTTCAGTTTCGTTTACTAAAAACGGGTATTTTTATTTTTTCAAATGAACTTTTTGAACATTAAATTCATTTTTCGGTCTCTAAAATACACACCCAAAAAAGGCTCCAAATCGGAAACAACTATCATAAACGATTGCAATGCCGACAGCAAAGCGATGACTGTCGAACGTCAAGGAAGTTCATGACCAACAGGTTCTTGTCCTTCCAAATGGCAACAAGAGGGTCAAAAGAAGTGGGTCAACTTTCGTCTTCTTTTGTGGCTCAAAAAGAGAAAGAAAGAAAAAGAAATCGTGTTTTTGTTTGATCCAGATAAAAAAAGATAGCCAATTCACGGTTGGCACACAGCCACTTGGCATGGATGGATGGATTGGATGTTGTGATTTAGGAACCCAAGCAGCTATCGAAAGAGACGAACTGCCACCCGACATCAAATACAAGAGAGGCCCAGTGACACTGCTCAAAACTGTAAGGTTGTCAGCCACAGCCGCGTCTATTTTTAAATTAATATTCCTCCCCCAACTTCATCTAATTTAATTTGCTTCTCGGGTTTCCAAATCCCAGTTTCTATCGAGGTAAGTTGGCAATATCAGATCAGTAATTAATAAAATTCTTTAGAGCATAATGAGTATTATTAGCCTCATCGTCCACAAAGACAATTCACTGAAAATAAAAAAGTTTATTTCAGAATTTTATGCGGAACATGACATTTTTTTACAAGAGAGACTTGATATGATCAGCTATATTTTGTGCATCAGTGCTAGCTCCATAAATCCCTTTTCTTGCAAATCCGACGCAGTATAACCCTTTCTTTCCCTTCCAATGATTAGGGTAACTTGGCTTTGGAAGCCCGTCCTCGTTCAAAAGATAATCATCTCCCTGCTCAACATAATACGACATTTAACATAAGACACAAACATGTCTCAATACAACTCAAATTTAACGCGCAAAAATGAAGTTTAACAATCTTTCTAGAAAGGAGTACAGCTATTGTAGAACATCTTTTTATGTTCTTTTTTTTTTGTTTGAGAGACAAGATTGGACAACTTAATAAGTAATCAAAAGAAGTAGCTTTACCTTGAGCCACAAGCTCGTAGACCTCTTGAAACCGGTACAGAAAACAATTGTGTCAAATGAACGTGACTTGCCGTCCTCGAAAAGTAGCTCCTTCCCACTCATGCTTGCTATTTCTGCTGGTATCACCTGCGAATACATCATACCATGCAGGGCCAATCAACAACTCCGTTATTAAAAGAAATAAGAACTGCTAAATTTTTGACACAGTTTATGAATCTGATACAAATTTAACACTAAATTTAAAAGTTATGATTGATGAGTCTGACTCATTTAATTAAATGAGTTTAGTTATGATTGACTCATATAATTTTATATCTATGCTTCGACACAACTCAAACTCAACATGTAACGTAATGACATACAAAATTAAAGGATTAGAGTTAAAATGTTTGATCCGTTTAATTAAATAAGTCGAGTTATGGTTAATCTATATAGTATTTTATATATGTCTCGACACGATCTGAACTCAACATACGAACAAGAATTGCCAACCCTATGGATATGCCTCATTTGCTTACGTGCTAAAGCTGCCACCATTGATTTCGTAACTTTATTTTTATTTTTATTTTTCTTAGCCATGAAGACTTGAGGGTCAACTCATCGGCTTTTATCAGTTTAGGACTTTGAAGGTCAAAAGTAGTTAAACCACTTATATATTAGCATGGAGTGTAGACTGAGATTTTCTATTAGAGAATTACTTACTTTAGACATTTATTCTGAATAGTTTAAAATGCATAATTTATTTCCTCTTTTAAAATACTCAAATTTTCTATAAAATTCATGATAACAATTTTTTAAAAAAAAAGAAGCAAAAGAGAGATTGAAGTAAAATGCTTTTTACTCAACCACCAACATGGTCACCAAACTTAACTGTGAAGTTATGATTAAGCTGACGATCGACCTAAATAAGTTGAAGTTAAAACTCTTTACCTGAATTTCTCCGGCCTTGATCTTTTCATAGGCTCCGACGTCGGCCACCGGATACTTGCCGTACTTATCCTTCATATAGAAAGGACCCTCACTAGGCCTTCTTATTCCATACTTGCTCAGATCCCCATAAACCACCTTGCTCATCATCACCATCAACGAGTCCACCGTGCCTACCTCAAATCGCTTCAATAAAACTAACCCCATGTATATCATCTCCCTTGACAGAAAATGAACCTGCATATATATATATACATATATAAATTTTTAGGTGCAAGTTCACTCGACCCAGATAATTCCGGTTTATAAAAAAAGAAAAGAAAAAACAGAGCAAGGATTGATATGGTATTCATACAGGGCTTCGAACAATAATGTAAGTGTTGGCACCATGATTGACAAGGTCCAAGGCGATTTCCATTCCAGAATTCCCAGACCCAACAACCAAAACCTTCTTGCCGTTGAACTCCTTCCCAGATTTGAACTGAGTAGAATGAAGAATCTCACCGGAGAAAGTGTCCAATCCCTCAATCTCCGGCGTATAAGGATCTGTGGCTTCCCCGGTCGCCACCACCAAAAACTTCCCGCGATAATCCTCAACCTCACCGGAGCCTGCATTTCTTGCCTTCACTTGCCATGTCTTGGAGACCTCATCGTACTCTGTGGACTCAACGGTCCTCCTGTGCAGGGGATTAATGTTGAAATGGGAGACATAGTCGTCTAAGTATTGGATGAACATGCTTTTTGGTACGTACGTCGGAAAAGACGCCGGGAATGGCATGTGGGGGAGTTCACAGAATTGCTTTCTAAGGTGGAGCTGGAGACGGTCGTAGGCATATTTCTTCCAGAGAGAAGCGAAACAATCTTCTCTCTCGAGTATTATGTATGGGATTGATAGGCGGCTGAAGCACGCCGCCGTGGCAAGCCCAGATGGGCCAGCTCCGATGATTATTGCTACTTGTTCCTGCATTCTACCAGAGCTCCCTTTTGTTATTGCAGAGGAGGAAACATGGATGATAAGAAGGGCTGTGGAATTGTGGTTTTCTATGCATCTGGTTTTGTTTTGTTTTTGTTTTTATTTTTTTATTTTATTTTTTTTAAATATATATTTTTGTTTCCTTGGATTGAAAGGAAAATTAAACGAATGTAGTTGTCATCACTCGAGAGGGTACAGCAAGGATGACCCAGATTTGATTTGTAATAGCTAGGTATGTGGGGGCCAGCCAAATCTTGATTTTTATTAAATTATCTTACAAAAAAATATCTTCAAATTAATTTTAGAGTCATATTTCTCGAGTTTCATGCATATTAAAGTTTACAATAATTTTTGACACAACCATGAATCTTAACATAAACAGAAACAAGAAATTAGTGGGTTATGGTCGAAAGGTCTAATCCATTTAATTGGTTAAAATTTGACATATGTCATAATTTTATACATATGCTTCGAAACGAGATATTAGAGTGATAATTTTTTACGCAACTCGTCAACTTAACATGAAATTAGATGATTACGATTGAAGTGTTTAACTGTTTAATTAAATGAGTCAGGTTAAAATTGACTTATATACTCTTATACTCATGTTTTAACACGACTTGAGCATAATATAAGAACACAAATTGTCACCCTTATTGCATACTGATTAGCCTGAGTAAACCAACTATGATAAGTCCTTCCTTGTATTCACTTAAGTTCTTATAAAGTAATTTTTTTTTTTTTAGTACCTTCTATGTTTAAAATTTGTAATACAACTTAGTTACAATATAATGCATAGTAGAATGTGGAGCAAAGTGGGTTATATGGGTCTAAAGTTAGATATGAATAACGCATATGATAGGATGAAGTGAAATTTTTTGGAGGCTGTTATGTGGTGTTGTGCCAAATACCCACCTAAATTAATAGGCGAATAACTGGTGCGTTTTACTCGCAAGTGCACGATATCAAAACGATAGTATATGGTGCAAGTATGAGATCATTCCCACGAAGATTGTTGATTTTGTTTAAAACTGATTTTCCAAATTAATTTGCCAAATTGTCACCAATGTTGAAAGAGATAAAGATAATGAAAAGGTTAGAGATTTGATATCCACCACTAATCAGACTAATTAAAATACAAATACGCCAATGTTTCAATCATGTTGATGTATTTAATGCTTGTCAACATAAGAGCATGGTATCTACTCCTTAAGCTATCGATTTCCCTAAGCAATGAATTATGTATGATTTCTACTCTAATTCTTTTCTTTCCTAAAGGATTTAGCATTGTATCTACTAGGTTGTTCTTTAAGGAAACATAAATTTATAGAAATCAACAAACATATGAAGCTTAGGGTATGGGATCTACTTCTAGTTTCCCATATTGATTACCCCAAGAACTCATGATAAGATTATTTTGTTACTTTATTAAATCTAAGAATCGGTCATCCAAATCCCAAGTTTCTATCAAGGTAAGTTGGCAATATCACACCAGTAATTAACAATACTAAAATACAATTCTTTAGAGCATAATGAGTATTATTAGCCTCATCGTCCACAAAGACAATTCACTGAAAATAAAAAAGATTATTTCAGAATTTTATGCGGAACATAACATTTTTTTACATGAGGGACTTGATATGATCAACTATATTTTGTGCATCAGTACTAGCTCCATAAAGCCCTTTTCTTGAAAATCCGACACAGTATAGGCCATTCTTTCCCTTCCAGTGATTAGGGTAACTTGGCTTCGGAAGCCCGTTCTCGTTCAAAAGATAGTCATCCCCCTGTTCAAAATAATACGACATTTAACATAAGGAACAAATATGTCTCGATACAACTCATATTTAACACGCAAAGATGAGCGGAATCCGCGTTTAACAATCTTTCTAACCAGGAGTACAGCTATTTTAGAACATCTTTTTTCTCCTTTTTTTGTTTGAGAGACAAGATTGGACAACTTAACAAGTAATCAAAAGAAGTAGCTTTACCTTGAGCCACAAGTTTGTGGACCTCTTGAAATCGGTACAGAAAACAATTGTATCAAATGAACGTGACTTGCCGTCCTCGAAAAGCAGCTCCTTCCCACTCATGCTTGCTATTTCTGCTGGTATCACCTGCGAATATACATCATGCCATGCAGGGTCAGTCAACAACTCCGTTATTAAAAGAAATAAGAACTGATAAATTTTTGACACAGTTTACGAATTTGATACAAATTTAATACAAAATTTAAAAATTATGGTTGGTGAGTCTGATCCGTTTAATTAAATAAGTTTAGTTATAATTGACCCATATAATTTTATATCTATGCTTCGACACGACCCAAACCCCAACACATGACATAATAACATGCACAATTAAAGAGTTAGGATTAAAGGGTTTCATCCGTTTAATTAAATATATCGAGTTATGGTTAACCTATATAGTATTTTATACGTGTCTTTACACAATCTAAACTGGATATACGAACACAAATTGCCAACCCTATGAATATGCATCATTTGCTTAGGTGCCAATGCTGCCACCATTGATTTCCTAACTTGTTTTTTTTTTTCTGAGCATGAAGGCTTGAAGGTCAACCCCTTGGCATTTATCAGTTTATGGACTATGAAGGTCAAAAGTAGTTAAACTACTTATATATTTGTATGGATCGTAGACTGAGATTTTCTGTTATTAGATTGTTCAGAATTTAGCGGTCAAAAAAATGGGCTACGAGGATTACTTACTCTAGACATTTATTTCGAATAGTTTAAAATGCATAATTTACGACTCGGGATTGGCGAGTCACCTCTTCCTCTCTTAAAATACTCAAATTTTCTATAAAATTCAGGATCCCAATATATATATTTTTTTTAAAAAAAAAAAAATGCAAAAGAGAGATTGAAGTAAAATGCTTTTTACTCAACCACAAACATGGTCACCAAACTTAACGGTGAAGTTATGGCTAAGCTGACGATCGACCTAAATAAGTAGAAGTTAAAACTGTTACCTGAATTTCTCCGGCCTTGATCTTTTCATAGGCTCCGACGTCGGCCACCGGATACTTGCCGTACTTATCCTTCATATAGAAAGGACCCTCACTAGGCCTTCTTATTCCGTACTTGCTCAGATCTCCATAAACCACCTTGCTCATCATCACCAGCAACGAGTCCACCGTGCCTACCTCAAATCGCTTCAATAAAACTAACGCCATGTACATCATCTCCCTTGACATTTAGGGTCAAGTTCACCCGACCCGGATAATCCGGTTTATAAAAAAAGAGAAGAAAAAACAGAGCAAGGATTGATATGATATTCATACAGGGCTTCGAACAATAATGTAAGTGTTGGCACCATGATTGACAAGGTCCAAGGCGATTTCCATTCCAGAATTCCCAGACCCAACAACCAAAACCTTCTTGTTGTTGAACTCTTTCCCAGATTTGTTTAATTACCGTATAATGCATCTAATTAACATTAAAATTCAAAATCTCAAAAGAATATTAAAAAAACAATAATTATGCTAAATTGTAGTCTATGCTAGCTTCTTCGGCAAATAAAAGTCATTCATTATCAATTTCCATTGAGGATTTGTTTGGGTTTGCAATCTCAAAAAGTGGGATTTAAAAATAATGATTTGAAAATATGATTTTTAAAGACCCAGTTAAACGGTTGACAAAATTATAATTTGACTTTTAAAATCGTAGTTTAGCTTTTAAAATTGTACATTTTAAATCGCAATATTTTAAAATTGTGCATTTTAAAACGTAGAAAAATTCTCTATGTCTTCAAATCGCAATGTTTTAAAAACACAATCCCAAACCATCTATTTTTTTACGATTTGGTTTAAAATCTCACCTTTTGTCTTTAAAATCACAATGCCAAACATACCTTGAATATTTCATTAATTTCCCCTCAGTATAGTTATCTACAACAAAATCGTACTTCATTTTATTTAAATTTTGTATTGATAATGCTTGTAGCTGAAAAAAAACTCACTTGATAGATTCATCTATTATTAAAATAAACAAACAGTTATTTGTAAGAGAAAAAAAAATATCTCTTTAAATGTGAGAAACCATAATTAGTTTTGATATACAAATATAAATAAACTATGAGTAGTGTTATTGACCATATTTTTATCTTTCTAAAATTAATGTGATTTTTTAAAATACTATTGAATTTTGACAATTTTAAAAGTTACATTAACTTAAAAAAATAAAAATAAAAAGGATTGTTGTAACATCACTAGTAACCTACGGCCTCAATTAATGAAAGGGCCCACCACATACTGAGAAGGCCAACTACATCTACATGGCCAACACCCAAAAAAAAAAAAAAAAAATAGGATCATCTCCAGTCTATTATGGATCGGAGAATATTTAGTTCATGGCTAGAATTTCTTCTTAGAAATTTAAGAGCTATAAATAGGACACTTGTCCCACTACAAAAAAATAATAAAAATAATAATATTTCAGATTAAAAAAATAATAATAATAAATTAACAAAAAAATAAGCCACCCCTTCTTGGCCATAGGAGGTGGCTTGACCATTTCATTTTAGATGGGGGTGACTTGAGAGCAGAGACGGAGGGAGGGGGGGACCGGCTGGGGCCATGGTCCCCCCCCCCACTTCCTTAAAAAATATATTACCGATTATTCAAATTGCTATAGCTAGCTTCCAAAAAGTCTCTATAATTAATACATGTTTGCAATGACGTTGCTTACACATAGAGACGGAGGGAGGGGGGACCAGCTGGGGCCATGGTCCCCCCCCCCCCCACTTCCTCAAAAAAGATATTTTAAGGAGTAAAATAAATAAATAAATTATACTGGTCCCCGTCCAAAATAAATTGATAGGTCTCGGCCCCCCCAACTCTCCTCCACCTGTTGGTTCTTACTTCTTAGGTTAATCATGGGGTTTTCTTTTGGTTACTTTTTAAATTGTTTGGCTTGGAAATTTGGTTAAGAATCAGAAAAGTTTATTTATTTATTTTTTTTTTTGCTTCATAGATTGGCTGTCGGCTTTGAAATTTGGAAATTCCTGTTGCTACTTGGAAATTTCTGTGTTTTTTGTTGTTATTATTTTCTTTATGTATGTATGTAAATCTTGGATCTTTTCTCTGTGAGGATTTTTGATTCTTGATTTGGTATGGTCGTATGAGAATTTTTGATGGGTTTTTATAATTAATGCCATTGAGAAATCTCTAGTTTCTTTTTGAGTTTTTGTTCCACCCATTGAATTTTAAGTTTGAAATCATAATGATTTAGAGAATTTTGATTAGGTCCGAATTTGGGGGAATTTTAGTAAGAAGCTAAATTCCTAAAATTAACTAGGGGCTTTTATGTGTAGTGGATTTCTATGCATGATTTAAGATCCGGGTTGTTAGATTAATGGGTTCAAAGCTTTAATTTCACTATTGTTTATAGTATGGACATAAACCATAATTTGTATAGTATGAATTAAATTAGGGCTTTTGGTATGTGAACACTAGGATTGCTAATTGGATGTGTTAATTACATTTAAAGCGTTAATTAACCCTAGACTTTCATGAGTTCAATGGAAATTGAAGCCCATGGGGAGGTTCTAATATGTCATATTATAATCATATTGATTATTGTATGTGAATATGAGTATTATAAATTTGGAATAAGTTACTAGATCAATGGAATAGGAAGAGAATAATAATTATAGAGTTAAAGTGTAATGTTTGACTTAGAGTCTATGTGATGATTATGTTATTCATGTGAGTTTGTTCATTGTTAACCTACACATATTTTTTCTTTATTTTCTAAAGACTCAAAATGATCATGTAAATTTATTTGTAGATGATGAGAAAGTCAAATACAATGCTTGACTATTTCAAAAGAAAAAATGCACAAAGTTTATTGGAGTTTGATCCTGGATTGTGTGTCACTTATGAGAATATCATGTTAATCAACGAGGTGCAAAATAACTCAACTCAGGTCGCACTTTTTGAGGTTAGTACTCAAAGCTCAATTCCTAATCTAAGTGGTCTTGTAATTTAGATATTATGGTTATTAAATATTGAGAATATTGTTTGTTAGAATTTAAACATTTAATTGAAGAGTATGACACAATTCTAAGCTCAATTCCTCATTGTATTTAAGTACCAGTGATTAGAGAAAGAAGAAAAAAAAAATAGAAAAAAGTACAAGTTCATTACACGCTGCCAAAAAAAAAAAAAAAATTGCTTTGATCCCCTGCCACAAAACTTCTTGGCTCCGTCCCTACTTGAGAGCCATCCCAATGGGTGGCTAGGGGTGGCCGGACCACCCCTTGGCCTCTGGTGGCCAGACCACACCATGGCCTGGGGTGGTCGAAGCCACCCCAAGGGCCAAAAGAATTTTTTTTTTTTTAGATCTGGCCCTTGGGGGTGGTCCGGTCATGGGTGGCCGAAGCCACCCCCAGCCCCAACTGGGGTGGTCCAGCTGCCCCTTAAAAAAAAAAAATTTTTTTTTTCTTAGATCTGGCCCTTGGGGGTGGCTGAACCACCCCCGAGGACCATGGGGTGGCTTCGGCCACCCGAGGCCGGCCGGTCAAGGGTGTGAACCACTAAGGTATGAGGGTGGTCCTTAGAATTAGCGATTTTTTTTTTTTTTTTAGATCTAGCCCTTGGGAGTGACCTGGGGTGGCTTCAGCAATGGTCTAGGGTGGCTGAAGCCACCCAAGCCCCAATTGGGGTAGCCAGCTACTCTTTAATTTTTTATAATTTTTTATTTTTTATTTTTTTTATTAATGGGACAGATGTCCTATTTATGACATTAGGATCTCTTTAAAAATATCCTGACCATTAACCGCATATTCTCCTGTCCAAAATAGACTAGAGAAGATCTTGTTCTCAATAAAAAAGAGACATGGGATTGCTCTCTCATTATTAATTTTTCAGCCAAAATGTTTTTACGAAGTATGTTTGAAAATGTGTTCGAGAATAGAGCTTTTATATCAAAAGGTGTTTTTTTTTGCAAAAACTTCATTTTTAAGCTTTTGTCAAAGTGCATTTTGGCCATTTTTGAGCTTTTTGGACCCTTAGAAACGCTTTCAATTTTTTTTACCAAACGTATACTTTTTTTCTCAAACAAACATTTTAAGTATTAAACGCACTTTTAGGTACATCAAACGTACACGCATACACGCCCTTAACCATTAGAGACTCCTCCACTAACCATTGCGGTCCCGTAAAGGAAAACAAAGGAGGAGGCATCTTTTTCTAGCCTTCAAGGAAATGATAAAGACTGGAGTTTGTATATATATGGTGTCATCAACTTGTCTTTTTCAATGAAACAAAATTCATAGCAAAATTAGGTAACTAAATAAATAAATAAATTAAGACCTTTTTTATTAATAAGAAATTACGGAAGACATTTAAACTAATAAATTTATCATAATTTTTTTTTTTTATTTTTAAAAAAAGATTTGTATCATGTGGTTATATTTTTTTTGCTTCTATATTTTAAAGTCAAATATATACGTAAGATAATTAGTTCAAGTTTGGGGTGCCACTATTGGAAAGTGACTAAAATCTTTCTTTACATTCAGCACCTCCAGGCTCTTAGCTCCCCTAGGGAGTTGGGGAGTGGCCATCCCTTGCCCAAATATGGAAAACCTCTTTGGGTCCTTTAAAAATAAAAAATAAAAAATTGAAAAACCCTTTTGGATCCCTAAAAATTTGACAAAAACAAAAAAAAAACAAAAACAAAAAAAGAGAGAAAGTAATGCTATTCTTCACATTAGTTTTATTTTATTTTTATTTTTAAATAGTTGACATGAAAGGCTACTTAGAAGATGTCACATTGTCTCCGAAGAGTAACTCAATCGATTAGAGGTCACGTTGCATGAAGTCACTAGTTTGAATTGCTCTTTTCCCTTTTTTTTCACTTGTGCGGACATGTTAAAAAAAAAAAAAATGAAAGAAGAGAAGAACATGCCACGTTAGTCTGTGATAAATGAACGTGAATTTACCAAATGAAAAAAAGAACATGTCATATATATATATATATATATATATATATATATATATATTCTTGTCTGTGATGATACATCAACCAACCAACAGTTTATAGTTCAATGTAGTAATGTTTTTTATCCCACTTTTGTTTTTTTTTTTTTTTTGAAGCGATTTTATCCCACGTTATTAAGACGTTGAGATATTCTTTTTTTTTTTATTGGTTAAATACCTTTTTAATACCTTGATTTTTTTCACCTAGGTTTCATTTTGTATCATAGATAATACCTAAGTTATGACTAAATACGGAGATAGTATCAACGTTCATATTTCATTAATAAAACTAACAGATTTCCACCTCAAAATGCAACCCCATACCGGCCCCGAGGGTGGTTGAGCTACACCCAATGGCCAAAATATGGGGGGCCGGCCACCCCCATTGGCCAAAAATGGTGGTAGCCGAACTACTCCATGGCCGGTATGGGGGTGGCCAAACCACCCCAAAGTCCCCTGATTGCAAAAAGATGTGGGAATCCCTTAGTTTTATTAATGGAAGATGGACAGATGTACCATTTCAATATTTAACCATAACCTAGCTAGGTATCATTTATGATACAAAATGAAACTTAAGTAAGAAAAAATAAAGGCATTAAAACCTAAATACCAAAAGAGTATTTAACATTTTTTGTTTTTCAAAACTTCCTATATTATGATATTTATTCTTCGTGCTTTGATAAATATAGTATAAATACAGTTACAATGTTATTTCATCTTCATTTTCTCAAGTGCAACAAATTTTACTTTTTGTTTTTTTTTTTTTTTTTCTAAAAAAAAAGAAAAAGAAAGTGAGGGAACCAGTCAATAATCTCATTTATTGGTTTTGTGTTTATTGTAGACATGATCCAGTCCTCCAAAAAAAAAAAAAAATCTCACTTGCAACAAAAATAAAATAAAAATCCTCCATCCGCCCATATAGATATTAAACCATACAATGAAAGAAAAGATAATCAAATGAAAAATAAAGACAATGGTAAAAATAAAATAAAAATAAGAGATTTTACGTTGTTCAGTTTATGACTTATATTCATAGGATAAAGCCTTAAGGGCTAAGTTTTTTTTCTTATTCACTTTATTGGATTTACAATACAAAAGACTCATGGTTATAGAAAAATTGGAGTAGGTTACATGGAAGGTCTCCTATAGGTTTCATGAAAGGTCTCCTATACAAACTTATACTAATTATATAATACATATAGGTACAACATAGTAATCTAAAATGGACATAACGTCTACTAAGTAATACAAACCGTCTAATTTAATGTAGATAATGAGATTTTATCTTTAACATACAAAACCTCTGACACAAAGATGAGAGAAAAATATCTAAAAAAAAAAAAAAGCCCCCCCCCCCCAAACTACCAGCCGTTTGCAATATAGCCCCACAATATTCAAAGTGTACTAAAGTAGCCCCTAAAGTACCAAAATGTATCAAAAAGGCCACTTATTTTTTTTTTATATATATATTCTTATAATACCTCTATTCTTTTAACAAATAAAATAATAAAATAACTGTAAAAACCAAACAATTTTTTAAAATTACAAAAAAACCAATCGGCGAATAAATACAAAAAAAAAAGTTTTTTAGAATAAATAAATAATTTAGGCCAACTACACTGACTATTCATGTCGTATTAAAGTAAAATTAAAGGTACGGTTCTTGAGATATTCCAAAAAAAAAAAAATTAGTCCATGGAGTCAAATTTTGTTAAAAAATCGTTTTTATTCGCCCATTGATTTTACTTTAATACGACATGAAGCAATTTGTAATTTAGGCTAACTACAGTGACTAATTATTTATTTATTCCAAAAAACTTTTTTTTTTTTTTTTTTATATTTTTCGCCCATTGGTTTTTTTTTGTATTTTTCACTAATTTTTTTATTTTTTTTTGTTTTTACAATTATTTTATTATTTTATTTGTTAAAAGAATAAGGGTATTATAGAAATATAAAAAAATAAGTGGACTTTTTGATACATTTTGATAGTTTGAGGGGCTACTTTAGTACCTTTTGAACATTATGAGACTATATTGCAAACATCTGGTAGTTTGTGGGGCTTTTTTATATTTTTCTCCAAAGATTACTATTTTTTTCCTGTATGTTTTGTGTTTTGTTTTGGCTTATTAAATCATCACTTATTCCTAAAAGTTTTGTGGCGATTTAACATAATATTAGATCAAGCTCTTGGATTCAAATCTTTTTTCTGTCATTCACCATTTCATTGAGCTTCCATATATATATATATATTTGAAAAAAGTACATTTGCCACCATTAAACTACCACCTCATTATCAATGTATCTTCAAACTATCAATTGTGTCATTGTCTCATTTAAATTAACAAAAAAATGTCAATGTACCTCAAGGCTAACAAAAATGACTTTAACTTTTTTTTTTTAATAAGACAAAATATCCTTATAAATAAAAAATAAAAAATAAAAACAAAAAAAAAACTAATTGCTTAAAAAATTATTAAAAAATTAAAAAATATTAAAATGACACCCTTGACACCCTTGGTTTTTTTTTTTTAATAAAAAAAAATTTAAGAATTTTTTTTCAAAAAATTGATGAATGGTATTTTTGTCATTAGGGGTATATTAACATTGTTTTGGTAGTTTAGATAGTACATTGACACATAGTTAGAAGCTTGGGAGAATATTGTCAATGAAGTGGTAGTTTGAAAATACACGCACTTGTCGTTTCAGATGCAATTTAAAAGCCTTTCTTTTTTTTTTCAAGGGTAGAGACTACATATGAGGAAGATGCAAATAGAGATTCTACACCTTTTTTTATTTTTTATTTTTTTAAACAATGACTAATCTAATGGCCGATGAACACTATCACATGCACAAGTACGTAAAATAGGGTGCAATGCATTGCTCATATTTCAATCGTGTAATGTGAAGCATATTGCCATATTGGGTTGAATACCAATAATAGATGAGACAATATTATTGCAACTTTTCGTCGTGTTGTAGCATTCTTAAGAACAAGAAGCGTGATGGATGATAGATTGTGGGGGGCTAACCATTCATTTGAAAAACTTTTGTGCTTGCTTCTGCAGGCTTCCTAATCCTTTGCATGTTAGGATTTTTGGTTCGATTTTATTACCAAAAGAAAAAGGTTGCTTCAAGTATGATTAAAGGTAAGGTCTTTTTTATGGTTGGATTTTGAGGGATTGAGAATTGTAAGTAGGGGGGACAATTGGACAAAGGAAGCTTGTTCTGTCTAGGCTGTCCAAGGTCGGCGGGGGGGAAAAAGAAAAAGAAAAAAAGATGATGAAAATATATGTTGCTTTGCGTAGAGTTTAAGTTACCTATTGGGATACATAGCACAAGGTCAATAAACTATAAAGATCTACTTTTGTTTTACTTTGTTGATGTGATATTGTCGATCAAACTTTGAATTAGTCCTTTTTAAAAAAAGATTTGATCAAAAGATTGATTGGTAGCGTGAAATAAAAGTGTGGCCGATAGCAATACTTCAACGAAAATTGCTAAATGAAATACAAATGTATATTATTATTACTTTTTTGTGGGGGGAGGTAGAGTTTAAAAAGTGAGGATTGAAATCCCTAGTAATTCCAAAGTTTCAGGTATATATAGTTCATTTTAAACAAATGGCCTGAATTAACCCAAAAATAAGTAAATAAGGGTTGGCCCACCCCTCAGTAGTGAGAGAGTGGTGTCGGGAGGTGGTTCATGAGTCCATCGAGGGTAGTCGCACCCCCTCACCCCAAGGGGCCGGGGGTGGCCAACCACCCCATCCATCCACCCTCTTAGAGTGGTTAACCACATTCTAGAGGATAAAACAATGATAAACCACTCATCAATGAGCTAGCCGATCACCTTAAGGGGTGGTTCAACCAAATCAAAGAGCAATATCTACAACCCAGCCCTAATAAGTAGGTATATTTTCTTTATTTTTCTAAAGCTTTTTTTTGGGGGTGCTTATACTTTGACAATTTGTGCTTTTTAATCATTGGGTTAGTTATTTGAAATAAAAGCTGGTTTATTTATTTATTTATTTATTTATTTTGCATATTTTGTTTAATTGATATGAGTAAGTGTGAAACTGTTGGTTGTCGGGCTTGATTTCTGGTTGTTGGATGAGAAAATGGAAGAAAATAAATAGAAATACTTTTGAAGGAGGAAAAGACATAAATAGAAGAAAATTGTAAGCTTTATGTCTTTTCTTCCTTCAAAAGGGCGTTTCATTGTCGGAAATTTTCAGGCCACTCTTGGATTAACGCCCGGCCTTCTACAGGTTCGAGCAGGTAAAAATCGGGCCACTGACCCAAATTTTTTTGGCTTTTCATTTTTGGGCCCAAAAGAGAGAGACTCATTTTGCTTTTCGGTCCAGGGATGAAATTACAAAATTCACAAAAGGATAAAACTATTTTTTTCTTTTGGCGGAGTTAAGAAATTAAGCGGCGAAAGTAGCGATTTTAAAATGTAAAATACGCAATTTGGCTTTTAAAATGCAGTTTAGCTTTTAAAATTCAACAACTAGAAAAAACGTAGATTTTTCATTTTTCTAAATTTTTTTGTTTAAAAAACACTTTTAAGGACTAAACGCATTCTAAAGCCAATGGTGGTCTGGAACTTCTATAAATAGAACGCCACATGGCTCTCGTTTGGCACTTCATATGCCAACTATATGTGTCACGTGAAACATTTATTTTAAATTACTAATGTGCCCTAAAGATTAAATTACTAACTTGGAACATTTGGTTAGCATGAACCAGCCTGCTTTCATTCCTAGAGATATATAGGAGACCTTTCAACTAAGCTTAATCACAATGGACATTGTGATTAAGCTTTTGAGTAAGTTACATGGAAGGTCTCCTATACAAACTTATTTACTTTTGAGTTCATTGTTACATGAACATTTATTTATATGTTACATGAACATTTATTTATATGTCACGTGAAACATTTATTTTAATTACTAACTTGGAACATTTGGTTAGCATGAATCAATCTGCTTTCATTCCTTCTAGGAGTATCTTTGAAAATGTCTTGTTGGCTCAGGAAATTGTGAGGAATTATCACAAGGACAAAGAGAACCCTAGATGCACTTTGAAGATTGATCTTATGAAGGCTTATGACTTTGTCAATTGGGAGTTCATGATTCACTGTCGACATTGTTTTGGCTTCCCAAATAGATTTCTGAGTTGGATTAAGAAGTGTGTAACTTTTCCTAGATTTTCCGTTTGCATCAATGGTGCTTTGGTTGGCTATTTTGAAGGAAAGAAGGGGTTAAGGTAGGGTGATCCTATTTCTCCTTATATTTTTGTCTTAACCATGGAGGTCTTTTCTAGGATTATGGCTGATCATACTGGTGGCAGTTATGGTTTCAAGTTCCATCCCAAATGTGTGAGAATGAGGCTTACTCATTTATGTTTTGTTGATCTCCTGATTTTTTCTGAAGCTAGCTCGAGTTCTATAAATGTTATCAAGGTTACTCTTCTTGAGTTTGAAGATCTGTCTGGTTTGAAAACAAATCCTTCAAAAAGTTCCTTTTAATGTTCCTGAATTTCAAATAAAGTGAAGCATGTTCTGTTAGATGAGTTAATATCTTGGGGTTCCTCTCATCTCCTCTAGGCTTTCTTTAGTTGACTGTGGGGTTTTGCTGGACAGAATTAGTGGTTGTATAGATTCTTAGCTTTCCAAGAATCTTTCTTATGCAGGCAGGCTCCAATTGCTCTCCTTTGTGTTGTATAGTTTACAAGTGTATTGGACAGGAATTTTTCATTCTTCCTAAGAAGATTGTTAAAGCTATTGAACAAAAATGCAATAGGTTTCTTTGGAATGGGAAAGATGAAAGGACAACTAAGGCTAAGGTTTCTTGGTCTGATTTATGTTTTCCTAAGGAGGAGGGAGTTTTGGGTTTGAAGATTAGACATGTTTAGAGCATTTTTGCTAGGTCAGGATCCATTTGGGTAGCTTGGGTAAAAGAGAACCTTTTGAAAAGAAAGAGTTTTTGGAGTGTTGGCATTCCTCAGAATTGTTCTTGGAGTTAAGAGGAAAATTCTGAAGTTGAGGGATATTGCCAAAAGATTCTGAGGTTTGAGGTTGGGAATGGGGAAAACATCCATATGTGGTTGGACTTGTGGCATCATTCAAGGATTTTGGTTGAGCAATATGGTTTTAAGGTTGTCTATGATGCTCAAAGTAGTATTGGGGCCAAGCTTTCTTCTGTCATATGTAATGGGGATCGGCTCTGGAGACCAACCAAATTAGAGGCTCTAGTGAGATTCAAGCTAGATTTCCTGGAGTTAGCTTGGGACATTGTGATAAACCTGTTTGGACTGCCTCTAGGAAGGGTATCTACGTAAGCTCAGATATATGGG
The DNA here is from genome assembly GCF_901000735.1 of Corylus avellana. Classification (NCBI taxonomy): domain Eukaryota; kingdom Viridiplantae; phylum Streptophyta; class Magnoliopsida; order Fagales; family Betulaceae; genus Corylus; species Corylus avellana. The sequence continues at coordinate 13,795,805 of NC_081542.1, forward strand.
AGGTCTTTAGAGAGAAGAATGAAGAGGCTATATGGTGGAAGATGGTCTGGTTCCTCTTGCTATTCCTAGGCAAGCTTTTATCATGTGGCTTGTTATGAAGGATAGGCTTATTACAAGGGAGAGACTGCTTCAATGGGGCTATAAGGGTGAAGTTCAGTGCAATTTCTGTCATAACTAACTGAAAAATCATGATCATTTATTTTTTGAATGCAGCTTTAGCTATAGAATTTGGAATTTCTGCATGCTACGTTGCAAAATTGAAAGCCCTCATGTGATTTGGGATGATATTGTGCAGCTAGGATGTAGCAATTTGGGGCACAAAACTCTTAAATGCTTGTTATGTCGTCTGGTTCTTGAATATGTTGTGTATAACCTTTGGCGAACAAGGAATGAGCTCAAACATGCTGGTCTTCCAAGTACTGAAGAGCAGCTTTTGAAGAAAATATTGTGGGAAGTTAGAACTAGAATTGTTGGGAAAAGAGGGTTTCCTAGAACTAGGGAGAACCTTATTTTGTGTTCTTTGTGGAACTGATATGCTTTTGTAATGATGGCTTACAGGTTTTTTTCCCTGGTTTTGGTTGTTTTTCTTAGCCTTTAGTAAAGGCTTGTAACTAAGTTTGAGGTGTTGCTCTGTTTTGAGTTTTGTCCTGTCATGTTTTGCACCCTTAGATGTAAAGAATGGTCAGGATTTTGAAATTGGAGAAACTCATATTTCTCAAAATCGGAAGGGATCCGAATCCTTCTCATCCTTGGGAACTGTCGCCTACAGCCAACCGCTTGCCACACGTCATATGCAGCTACAATGCTAGTCCCTTTGCAGCTTAGTCCAGTCTCTTGCAATCACCCCTCCAAGCTTTTTCATAGAGTATACGAACGTCAGACGCTAGGTGCTGTTTGCTAAAGGCCTCAAATTTCAAATGGTGTCCTACTACTATAGGAGATGTGATTGTCCCCCATCAGACAGTTTGCTAGTTGTCAATATAGCGTGTGCTCCAATGCTTTTCTTTTGGGTTCGTTTGGCCTGGGGTGAAACAAGCTTGGTGAAACCGACCAAATCTCACATGGATGTCTTACGCGCTCTGCCAAAATTATAAAACGTAAAGGAGAACAAAACCAGAGAGAGAGAGAGAGACAGAGGCCAAAGCGAATGAATAAAGGGGCGGGAGTTCCAATAATCTCCGTGAACTGGTTCCGAATCTCCTCCACGGTAGAGCGATTGGCCATGCTCCTTGGCCGCGGCAACTATTCTAACAACCCTGAGGTCTTCAGGCTCTTCTTGTCCCTCGCCAAGTATTTATGAAAATGCAAACATTTTGCGGTGTGTGTATTTGAGGCATAATATTCTCTATTTGGAAACTCGTTTTAGCCTTTCACCGGTGGGTTTGGGCGAATTTGGTGTTGAGAATTGGATATCATGAAGGCTGGTTGCAGGCTGATCATATCCACATTTAGAATAGAGCTGAGCCCAAATCCTCCCTGCATAGCTACACTAAAACGGAGATGTTCGGCGCTTTCATCTTCAAGCGTGCACAGGCCACAAAGAGACACTGCCTAGACTCCTACACGAGGCAGCAATGGTGAAGGCAACCCCTCTCTTTCAAGAGGATTCGCCCCCTTTGTTTCGAATTCAGGTCCTTTGAACTAGAGAGGAGTCGGTTCCTTACATTTGAGGGTAAATTTGTCCAAAAAAAGTGAAATGGCAAATTTACCCTCTCAAATGTAAGGAATCGGCTCCTCTCCCGTTCAAATACTAGAGAGGATTCAGTTTCCTTTGTTCCTGAGTAGCTCAGTGGTAAAGCGGTTGACTGTTAATTGGCTGGTCATAGGTTAAAAATGGCTGACACATTGACTGCCTTTGAAATATAAAATATAATCCAAGCAGTCTAACCCCGGGGCAAACCCCAACCGAAAGGTTTGATTTGAAAAAAGATCTTAAGAGTGTCTAGGATGTTCAGGTGCCCTTTGGTCTTCACGTGTCTACTGCTTAGTTAGCTATGTAGTTCTGTCTCGTTAGTTAGATCGAAATGGACTGGATTCCTGACTCCTAGTACCAACCTCTTCCATTCTTCTTCTTTTGATGTACATGAGCTAAGAATCATGCTTTCATTAAATGATATACCCATAGAAAGCTCAACTGGAGGGCAAAGACTGCATTTACAAAAAAAAAAAAAAAAAAAAATGCATCCTTAGTTGGCTTTGGATTGGAGGCTAGATTCTGTCCACTAACTCTATTGGTTCGGCTGTTGGAATCTAGCCAATATCAACCCAATGGGTTGGTGCTAACCCCTGCTTGTGAGGAGAAGAGGAGCATAGAATAGAAGGAGGATCAATATTGCTTCAATGTGCAGTACAATGGTACAAGTCTGAGACTGTCGGGTACAAGTGTTTAAGTTTGATTCTTAAGGGTCACCACTTCATAAAATAAATATGAAGGGTGGGACCACATTTAACTCTTCCCTGGAGAACCCCACTTGAGTAGGACCAACACTAGTTTATGACCTTTAGTTAGTTCCAAATGAAAATTTGTTGGGGAATCACACTGCAATTTTCTTCTGGTGCTTTAGAATTTTGATATTATCAATGAATATAATCTAGTTCAAAATGGTCCTTTGTTTTTCGTTTTGATGGGTTGTACAATTTTTTTTTTTTTTTTTCAATACTAGGACACCTTACATTGGCAACAGATTTATTAAAATGATGTTGAATTGATTATTTATTGATTTTTTTTTTCTTTTTCCACCAAAGAGTCATTAGGCTTGATTTTGGAAGAACATGATTTTGCATGAGTCTTTGAAATGTTGAAGTGATCACCATACCATGACTTTGAAATCAAGTAAGAATCTTAGACTACATATTTTGATCAATGAATGAAAATTTAATCAAAGCGATAAGCTTTGACAACTACATTACTAATAGTACTTGCATTGTCTTCATTTTCCTTTTATATCATTTTATTTGTGTCATACTCTATTATGATGGTCTCCTTGTGAACTTGCTTTCTTTTTCCTATACAAAATAAATGGAAAAATATCGTCCTCTGCTAGGGTTTCTCTCTAAGCTTTCTTCAGAGAGGACATAGTGGTGAGGAAAAGTCTCTTCCTTGGCAAGGGGATAATTGTGGTAGTACCTGTGGAAAGAGATGCACCCGACAGAAAACATGATGGGTAGGGCAGACAAGAGATCCTTGACTGAGGGAGAAAGGTGAGGGATTACGATCTTTGATGAAGAAGTGGAGGAGATCTGTCTGAAAAGTGCAAACTGCCTGGTGGGCAAATATTGGACGGAACGAAAATATAACAAAGAAGCCTTTAAGTCTGTCCTCTCGAAGCTATGGCGATTGGTAGGTAGAGTAAGTTTCAAGGAGTTATAAGACAATTTATGGCTTTTTGAATTTGCAAAGTATGATAAGCGCAAAGTGTTGGATGGGCGGCCATGGTCATTTGACCTGCAGATCTTAGTGATACAAGACTTTGATGGTCTAATCCCACCTTCCCAAATGCAGCTCAACCACTCTTCATTTTGGATCCAAAATCACGATATGCCGCTCTTGTGCATGACAAAGAGTGTGGGTACCAAACTTGGGGGCTCCTTGGGCTTACTAAAATATTTACATAAACGGGTGAGTATAGATGTGACCAAACCCCCGGAGCAAGGTAGAGCACTACATGTGGGAGGAAAATCCTTATGAGTGCATTTCAAAAACAAAAATCTCCCATTTTTTTGATTCCACTGTGGATGCATTGTTCATGGTCCCAAAGGTTGTAGTGGAAAGTAGAGGATACGTTTCGCTTCAGAGGAAGGGGAGAAACAGTGGGGGGTATGGCTAAGAGCATATGACGGTAGGAGGAAGACAGGGTTAAGGACTAACCAGCCAAACCGAGATGGCTGGTCCCCGTCTCCGGCTGATAAGTGCCAAAATATTCAAATTTTACCCCTTAACTTATATTTGTTAGGAAAAAATCCACTTTGCTCCCTTGAAGTTTTAGGGGTTTTTCGACTTGAACCCCAAAATTTAAAAATTAGCAATATACTCCCTTAATGTTTCAAAAAATTTCAATTTAAACGTTCCGTTACTAATTTTCATCAAATTGGATGAAAATCTATGAAATTACATAATTACCCTTAGGCTTTTTTTTTAAAAAAAAAAAAAAAAAAAAAAATCCGTCCAATTTAACAAAAATTAGTAACGGAATGTTTAAATTGAAAATTTTAGAAACATTAGAGGAGTACATTACTAATTTTTAAACTTTGGGGTTCAAGTTGAAAACCCCTGAAACTTTAGGGGGTAAAATGGATTTTTCCCTATTTTTAATTCCTTAGTTTTGTTAGTTTATGCTATTTTATTTCCTTTTTGTATTTTCTTTGTTTTATAGGTTTTTGGAAGAAAAGAAAGCGTTTCCGGAAAAGTTCCAAGCTTAAAGGGAAAATTGGGAAGACCTAGAAGATATGATTAAGCTTAACCAATCATAATATGATGTGGTTAAGTTTAATCAAATAAAGGAAAGGATTAAATCGAAATTTCTCAAATTGGAGTCAAAATCGGATTTGATTCAAATTTGGATTCTGCATATGTTCCGGTATTTTGACCGTAACTTTCAGCTCAAATATCTGATTGAGGTGATTAAAGAGGCATTGGAAAGCTAACTTAAAATGATACAAATAATTGTGAAATAGTGTTTTCCTAATTCGGACTTCCACTATGCCAAAATCACCCCGCAAGATAGGAAAGCAATTTTGGACGAATCCTATTCCAATTTGGACTTAGTTTTTCTTTATCCTAATTGGACTAAGACTTAAATCTCCGAATTTCCTAGGATTACTAGGGCTTCTAGGACTCTCCTAATCCCTATAAATATACCTCTAAGCCTCACAATTCAATACACAATTTCAAGGAAACAACTTTGGGGAGAAGAATTGGAGGCTACTTCAAGGAGTCGTTTTTGGTTCTTTCTTTCCCTTTTCTTTTTAGTTTTATTTTAATTATGTGTAACTAACTCTTAAGGAGTGCTAGATTGAAGCCCTAATTATGTTCATTTAATATTTCAATATTGGCGCCTTTGTGATAGTCATATTGTGTTGCTTAACTTGATTAATTCCTGTTTTATTGAATTTCTCATATGTGTTTGTCTGATCAACATATGCATATGGTATAGACTAGTTAATTAAATCAATTTGGATGACCGAGTCTTGAGTTTAATAAGAGTAACAAAAGAAATCCACACTGGGTTCTTGGGTTAATCAACATAGGAAATCGAGAGTAGACATCCATTCCCTAGGCCTCAAGTGTTTGTCAATTTCTGCAGATTTATGCTTTCTTAAAGAACAACTTAGTAGACATCCATGCTAAATCCTTTAAGAAAGAAAAGAATTAGAGCAGACATGCATGCATAATTCGTTGCTTAGGGAAATCAATAGCTTAAGGAGTAGACACCCATACTCTTAGGTTGGCAAACATTAAGTATTTATAATATGATTGGATCATTGGCATATTGTTATATTATCTAAGTATGATTAGTGGTCGATATCAAAGCCCTACCTTTACCTTATCTTTATTTTTATTTCTTTTTCATAATATCAATATTGTGACAATTTTGAGATTTTAATTAATTCTAAAATAGAATCAACAATTCTAGTGGGATCGATCTTGTACTTGCTGCATTATACTATCATTTAATCTTATGCACTTGTGAGTAAAACGTACTAAATATTATCTATTAATTTAGGTAGTATTTGGCACAACAACGCTGATGTGGTGCGGGCTGATTGGGCAAGAAGCTTAAATTAAGTCCAAGTAAAGAAAGGAGTAGAACCACCGGCTTACATTTTATATATATATAGTTGACGACCAAGGCCTCAATTAATCTTCTGAATCTAAATTTTGAGGATGGGGATAAAGCTGAAACCCAAAGAAATACAACTTCTCCTCGAAAAGCTTTACAAGAAAGCAAATGGAGAATCAGAAAGCGATATCCCTGAATTCAACTTATACGGCGAGAAAGAGCCGTGGCAAATATGGGAGGAGGCAATATTAGCATCGGCATGCATGCAAGGTGGTGGTGCGGCTGCCGCCGCCACGTTAATGAACCAAAAAGAAGTTTGCATCTTCACAAAGGTGAAAAAGAAGACCCTCAATAGCTCACGTATTGACCGGACAGTGGGAACCGGCGCGTGGAAAGGGGAGGACGCTGGCGTCACGATTTATGGTAACACGACTACTAATGAAGGAACTACTACGGAGCTTGTCGGAATCAGAAAAAGGTTTCCGTATGAGAGTAAGACGATCCATCACGGCCGTTGGATCATGTACGAGTATGCCCTTCAACCCTCCACGCTCACCCATGCAAAAGTAAATATTCATTAACCAATTTTACTTCTTTTTTCTTTTGTTATCTAGTAAATTTTTGTTTCAAAAGTTGGTTTCTATTGGACAGAGTTTTCTTTCAAATTGGGTTCGAGGAACTTCCTTTAACCCAGTCTATAAAAATGACATGTGTCCTATTTTAATAACATATGACATACACATGAGTTTTTAATATTATTTATTCCAATTTTGTCCCTACTATTAAAAAACATGGGCATTTCACATGTTCAAATGACAACTCTGACCGTTTCTAAATTATGTCTTATCAGTTTATGACATATTTCTTAAAATAATAAATGACGCATCATTTAGAAACCAATTTTTGAAAATAAAATTTGAAATATGTAGCAATTCTCTATTGCTTTTGGAACACTCATGAACAAAGTATAATTTCAGTTAATTTCAATGTTCTTATTTATGGTCTGTGACTTGCATGCAGTTTCAAAATTATGTGCTTTGTTGGATGAAGAAGATGGAGGGATCAGAAAAGAAGAGGAAACCAGAAGAAGAAGAAGAAGAAGAAGAAAGGCTAGATCAGATCCTAACACTGAACCATATTGGACATGATGATGATGAGAAGGAGGAGAATACGAGGTTGACCAATATTGGACATGATGATGGTGGTCATATATTTATTGACTTGTCTGACTCTGATGAACAAACTGTCAACAATATTATTGAAACTAGTACATCGGTGTCGGTGGATGAGAAACAATCCAACGATTCACCGGAATCAAACTTTGACGACCATACAGACTGGGCAAAAGCATTCGCTGCAGAGTTAACTGAAGGCCAATCACACCTTCTGCAGGAGCCAGAGATTGAGATGTTGCCCAATACTGCATATTTTCTTGATAATTCTATTAATTTCCAATTTTTATAAAAATGATAGGTTTTCTTTTTTTTTCTTCTTTTGGTCTGTAAATCAATGAAAGACAGTATCTTTTTTTATTAATTTTCTTTATTTATTTATTTATTTTTTTAGGACAGTGGAATGTTTTTATCAGGACACTTGTCAGTCGGACAAAATTGTCATGGAGGTACTAAATTGGTTTTATTGATAACATAAATATCATCATGTAATACGGATTGAATAATCGAACAATATACAGTGGGTTGTATGCATTATTTTATGGTTTAGTTTAGTTTGTTGTCGCCTTGGTACCAAGGGTTTATAGTGTGAAATACACAATAATGCTGCCTATTTTCTTGATAATTCTATAAATTCCCAATTATTATATAAATGATAGGCTTTTTTTTTTTTTCTTTCTTTCTTTCTTTCTTTCTTTCTTTTTGGTATGTAAATTAATGAGAGACCCTAAACCCTAGTATCAAAGTCCAAGGCAATAATATATATCTCCTTTTTTTTTTTTAATTACAAGATGATGATTTAATGACATGCACTTCCACAACACATGACTGTTGAAGTGAGGGTAAAAGTGGAAGAAAAAAATTTAAAATGGCATATGACTTGCACATAACCATTGACCATCAATTTTAACCCATTTGACTGATGAAAATAGGTTTTTTGTCATAAGATGGTAGATTGATGGGGTCAGGTATTATAGTTGGTAGTTCATAGGAGGAAAGTATCAAGTTGTTGTAGTTCATGGGAGCAAAAGGTAATCACTCCTATTTTTAATTTGTTTTTATTAATTACTTGGTATGCTTGATAAGTGCCAAAATATTTGTATTTTAACACTTAACTTATATTTTTGAATTCTTTAGTTTTGTTAGTTTGTGCTATTTTATTTTCTTTTTGTGTTTTTTTTGTGTTTTTGTAGGTAATGGAAGAAAAGAAAGCGCTTCCTGAAAAGTTTCAAGCTTAAAGGGCAAATTGGGAAGACCGAAAAGATATGGTTAAGCTTAACCCATCATAATAGAGGATCTATATAATGTGGTTAAGTTTAATCAAATAAATGAAATGATTAAATCGAAATTTCTCAAATTTGAGTCAAAATCGGATTAGATTCAAATTTGGATTCTGCATACATCTCGATATTTTGACCATAACTTTCAGCTCAAATATCCGATTAAGGTGATTCAAGTGGCATTGGAAAGTTAACTTCAAATGCTACAAATCATTTTGGATAGCATTTTCCTAATTCGGAATGACACTATGCCAAAACCACCCCGCAAGATAGGAACGCAATTTTGGACGAATCCTATTCCGATTTGGACTTAGGTTTCTTTATCCTAATTGGACTAGGACTTAAATCTCCAAATTTCCTAGAATTACTAGGGCTTCTAGGACTCTTCTAAGCCCTATAAATAGACCTCTAAGCCTCACAATTCAATACACAATTTCAAGGAGACAACTTTGGGGAGAGGAATTGGAGGCTACTTCAAGGAGTCGTTTTTTTTTTTTTTTTTCCTTTTCTTTAGTTTTATTTTAATTATGTATTACTAACTCTTTAGGAGGACTAGATTGAAACCCTAATTATGTTTATTTAATATTTCAATATTGGCGCCTTTGTGATAATCATATTGTGTTGCTTAACTTGATTAATTCATGTTTTTTTGAATTTCTCATATGTGTTTGTCTGATCAACATATGCATGTGGTATGGACTAGTTAATTAAATCAATTTGGATGACTGAGCCCTGGGTTTAATAAGAGTAACAAAATAAATCTACACTGGGTTCTTGGGTTAATCAACATGTGGAACCGGGAGTAGACACCCATGCCCTAGGCCTCATGTGTTTGTCGATTTCCACAGTTTTATATTTTCTTAAAGAACAACTTAGTAGACACCCATGCTAAATCCTTTAAGAAAGAAAAGAATTAGAGTAGACACTCATACCTAATTCATTGCTTAGGGAGATCAATAGCTTAAGGAGTAGACACACATACCCTTAGGTTGGCAAACATTAGGTATTCATAATATGATTAGATCATTGACATATTATTATATTCTTTGAGCATGATTGGTAGTAGATATCAAAGCCCTACATTTACCTTTATCTTTATCTTTATTTATTTTTCATATGTCAATATCAATTTCGTGACAACTTTGATATTTTAATCAATTCTAAATAAAATCAACAATCTCTGTGGAATCGATCTCGTACTTGCTGCACTACACTATTGTTTTGATCTTGTGCACTTGCGAGTTAAAGTATACTAAATATTATCTATTAATTTAGGTAGTATTTGGCACAATATCGGTAGGCGGATGGAATTCTAGCAGTGGAGCACAGCCAACTTCCTCCCCAAGCATGGGAAGTTGCGGCAATCACGGAAACCCTAATGAAAGTATTCCCAGGAAGGAAGCAAGCAATACGGAATCCAGCTCTTTCCATAACGGTCATGGGACAGCATTTGTTGCCAGCTTTTCAAATGAGTCAACTGAGGGGGAAAGTGGAAAACAAACAACTGGAAGGGAGATGAGGAGCAGAAACATGTGAACCCTATTGGGGCAAAGAGGGGAATTTGTATTGGGACAGGCCAAATCAAGCCCAAGAATTATTCTGGAAGGGGAAGTCCAAAGCATAGGAAACTACAGCCCAAGTTAGGGCGAACTTGCTTAAACCATACTGGAGCTGGACCTGTGACCAAGTCGAAGCTGAAGCAGGGAGACAAAAACCACGAGAAGAATCTTACTATGATGACTCAAACACACGAAGGAAGTAGTTTGAGGACTTGGAAATGGAAGGGTCGTGAAATTAATGGTCAAGGCTTGGGACTTGAGATGGGAGGTGAGGAGTAGAACAAAGGAAGATTGAACACCTAGGGACAAAAGCGACATTGGAGGCTTCGATGAAGAAAGGACGACATGTAGATGTCTAGTGTCATGGCAGAGGCAGTGGAGCAGCCCCACCGCAAACAATGATTCTCCTTAGTTGGAATTGCCGGGGGCTTGAAAACTCCACGGCAATCCAAGACCTTTGCCAATGGGTAAGGAATAAGAAGCCCAACTTTTTGTTTCTTATGAAAACAAAAAGCTTTCAGAATAAGATGGAGAGAATTCGTGTACGTTTAGGATTTTTAGGGTTGTTTGTCGTCGACCTGGTGGGATGAAGTGGTGGGATAGCATTATTATAGCATGAGGAATGTGGAGCTACCATCCCGAACTTCTCTAGAAGGCATATCAATGCTATTGTCTACCCTCCAAATGAGAGGAATTGGAAGCTCATGGGCTTTAATGGGCACCCAGAAGTAGGGCTCACAAAACGTGTTCATGTCCAACCCAATTACAACATGACACGTTGAAGCCCAACCCGAACACGACACGTTCAGCTAAACGTGTCGAATACCAAAACCCAAACACAACACATTTTATAAACGGTTAACACGACACGACACGTGTAACCTGTTTATATAAACGTGTTGTGTTGGGTCGACACAACACGACCCGTGAACACGACCCAGGACGAATGTAAAGTCATTTTAGTTTTTAACCTTTTATAGATTTACCAAAATATAAAAATCTTAGCAAACAATGCAACAAATACAATGTGGCAGTCTTTCCTCTACTTTTTTTTTTCCTAATCAGTCTTTCCTCTACTTACTTTCACTAACAAAATCCTCTAAAACAATAATCAAACCATCAAGGGAAAAGCTTACAAAGTTACAAGGCCACATGGAGTAATGTTAAAACTAAATGAATTACATGCTCCTGTTAAGGAATATTAATAGAAATATATCCATGTGTACTGATTTCCATTGTCAGAGTAACTTCTTCTGGCTCATCCAACATAATCCATGTGCGTACTATATCAAAACATAAATCAGTAATTAGTGTTATTATAGTGTAGTAAAAAAAAATACAAGTTGATGAATGAATTAAATATGCAAATAACTAATATTACCTTGTTGTTTTTATAATCATTAAAAAAACCAACAAAGAATACAAACTCACTTCTAGTTCTAGCCATACAACTAAAACATCAACAAAAACATCAGTAAACCACCAACAATAACCCATCAGACTAACAAATTAACAATCAACAACCTGAAGGTAGAAAACAACCACAAACACAAACAGATTGTCAATGTAGAATGTCGAAATCCTAAGGAACATATTTACATCAGACTTACTGAATTTCCTTTTCCACCTGCGTCTATGTCATACATTCCAAATCACAGCCAGCAAGATTTTCTCCTAAGCTCTCGGTGGATTACCATGTCTTATAGTATTATTCCTCTGCCACCAGAATTGGTAAACAAAGAAGCACACCAAGTATAATTTGCACAAACTAGCCCTTAAAACCTTATTCCTCCAATTTTGAATTCCAAGATTCACAATATCTGGCCACTCAACAGGGAAAACGCCAAAAAATACATCAAACTGCCATTCCTAAGCGCCTAAAACAGAGCAAAAAAAAAAAATCAAAAAATGCAGAAAAAGGCGGTGATTTGCAGGTTCTCATAAATGAATTTTGTAATCATAAATTACAAAATGCAGAGAAATAGCAAGAACTTTTGTAATCATAGGGTCATTGTTTCTTCATTTTTATTTTATTTTTAGATGAGGGATAATGGAAATTACAATAGCAAACTAAAACAAAAGAAGAAAAATTACAAAAACCTAAATCAAAGACCAAAAAATAACACAAAAAATAACCTATTTGTTTGAGCGAAGTATTGCCTGAAATGAATGCCTTCAAGGCTTCAAGCCTTTCAAAATTTTCTTTTCAACCACGAAATCAAGTAATTAACCAAAGGAAATAAAATACCTCGAGGTAGTGCTGCTACGCCGCAAACCAAGAGAGACAGAGAGACCAACAGAGAGAAGGCCGGAGAAGGAGATACCGATGGAGGTAATGTTGTTGTGCCGTGAACCAAGAGAGAAGGAGACACCGACAGAGAGAGTCGAGAGACTGAGAGCAAGAGCAAGCGATCGAAGCGAGAGTGAGAGAGGTAGTGGACAGAAGGTCTCCTGAGTGGCACAAGAGAGGCAGGAAGCGAGATTCTTTTTAGGGTTGAGTAAGTTAAGGCTTTTAGGTATAGAAACAAAAAACAAAAAGAAAAAAACATACGGGTCAAACTTGTCAACCCGCGAACTCGGCGGGTTGACACGACCCGACACGTTTAATAAATGGGTCACCCGTTTAAGCCCAACTTTAACCCGAATTTCAAGTGTTGTGTTCGTGTCGGGTTCGCGTGTCATGGGTTAAATTGCCAGCCCTACCAAGAAGCGACAAGGAGAAAGGAAGTGTGAGTGTTAGTGAAACATCTCAAAGATTTCCCCTCGGAGCCTTGGTTGTGTGTCGGGGATTTCAACGAGATTGTTGTTCAATCAGAGAAGTGGGGTGCATCCTTGAGGAGGGAGAGCCAAACGGATGATTTTAGGACAGCAATTGAGGCAAGCAAGCTCAATGACTTGGGGTATAAAGGTTCACGGTTTACATAGACAAGTGGTATAGAGGACCACGGTTTCACTAAGGAAAGGCTTGATAAAGGCAGGGCTAATCATGAATGGTGCTTTACATTTGTGGAGGTGGAAGTGAGAGTTCTTGCAGCATGCACATCGGATCATAAACCTTTGCTTGTCAATTTGAGTCCTCTCCAGCACAACAAAAGCATTACAAAGGGTTGAGGTTTGAGGCTGTTTGGGTGGTAGAAAAATATTTTCATGATGTAGTTCAAAAAGCATGGTTGGACGGGCATAGAACAAAACCAGGGAGAATACGTACCAAGCTAGAACATTGCTGTAAGGTCCAATCCGATGGAAGTGCAAACAGCTTTCATCAACTTTTATCAACATCTTTTTTCTCCAAATGGGGTGAATGCAGTGGAGGATTGCTTAGCTGGTTGGAGGCAGCCCTAGGGCAGATGCACCTGCTCAAGTCTCCGGGGCCGAATGGCTTGGCTGCTTGTTTTTTCCATAACTCATGGACCATAGTGGGGAACAAGGTTAGTGCTACTGTACTTGATTTTCTGAATTATGATATTTTTTACTCTGCCACTAATCATACATTTATAGCCTTGATTCCAAAGAAAAAGAATCCCACTTGTGTCACTAATTTTCGACCGATTAGCCTGTGTAATGTAATCTATAAACTTGGTGCAAAGGTGTTGGCTAATCAGTTAAAGAAGGTGTTGCCCGGCCCCCATATTATTTATCCTACATAAAGTGCCTTTATCCCTAGGAGGCTTATCACAGATAATTTGCTAGTGGCATTTGAGGCTTTACATACCATGGGCAAACGAATGGGAGGCCAAGGACATATGGCGCTCAAGTTAGACATGAGTAAAGCCTACGACAGAATTGAATTGCAATTTTTAGAGGAGATGATGAAACAACTGGGGTTTGCCCCAAGATGGATTCATTTGATTATGACATGTGTGAGAATGATTACTTTCTCCATATTGATTAATGGCCAACCGCACGGTAACATTGTCCCAACAAGAGGAATACGGCAAGGTAATCCTTTGTTCCCTTAGCTTTTTATTCTTTATACTGAAGGACTCAGTTTGCTGCTAAATAGAGTTGAGACAACCAAAGGAATTATGGGACTAGCAATCACAAGGGGAGGAACAAAGTTAAACCATCTCTTTTTCGCAGATGATAGCTTGCTCTTTTGCAAGGCTAACTTGAGGGAGTGGCAAAAAATCCAAGAACTCTTGGCGGTGTATGAAAGTGCTTCGAGGCAGAAAATTAATAGAGAAAAAGCTTCTATTTTTTTCAGCAAAAACACCAAGGAGGATATCTGAGCTAAAATACTTAACGCGTTAGGTGTAACTTCTACTACTTGTTTCGAAAAGTATCTGGGCTTGCCTATTCTAGTGGGTCGCTCTCGAGTACGTTCCTTTCAAAGCATACACGGGAGAATTTGGGACAAGATAAGTGGTTGGAAGGAGAGATTTCTCTCTCAAGCAGGGAAGGAAGTTCTTTTGAAAGCTGTGATCCAAGCAACCCCACATATACGATGAGTGTTTTTCAACTCCCCAAGACCTTATGCAAAAAAGATTAACTCTATGATGTCGAAATTCTAGTGGAGACATAAGGAAAATCTCTCTCGAACTACATGGAAAAGCTGGGATAAATTTGAGTTTGCCAAAAGAAAGGGGGGGGTAAGGGATATCAAGATTTGGAGGACTTCAATAAAGCCTTGCTTGCTAAACAGGCATGAAGGCTGCTATAGAATCCTCAATCTTTGGTGGCAAAATTTTTTTGTGAAAAATATTATCCTAGGAGCACTCTCTTGGATGCTGAATTGGGTAGAACCCCTTCCTATGCCTGACGTAGTATATGGCGCTCTATGACACTCCTTAAGGAAGGACTGAGGTGGAGGGTGGGGAATGGGCAGAATATAAAAATTTGGGCAGACCATTGGCTCCTCTCTCCTCACACTTTTGCTGTCCAATCTCCCGTTCGAATTCTGCATAGGGAGGAAAGGGTGAGTGCACTCATTGATCCTAAAACCAACTAGTGGAATTATTCCTTGATCAAGGAAATTTTCTGTGAGGAAGAGGCAGCCAGGACAAATTGTCATCCAAGAGAATAAAACAATCACCACGAGCTCTGTTGGGTCAAATTTCGGCTTACTTGGGCCCAGTTCTGATCTACCGGCCCATTCCTCATACTCGGTCATTTTTACTGTTTAAAACAAACTCATGTTCGGTAAGGCAGCTTTATTTGGTTGGGTTATTGATACTCGGCTGTCAAGCTCGGTCAACCGAGCTTAAGGCAGGTACCGAGCATTACTCTCAGAAATATTAGAATGTCAGGAATAAATATCTTGTTTTAGTATATTGTGGAACTCGGTAAATCCACAGTGTTAGATGAACAGGAACAATTCGATGCCTATAAAAGGGGAGTCCCCTCTCATTATTTTGGTAACTTCTTTTCACCCTCTAAAGCTGAATACTTTGATTATCTTTTTTCTGATCCATAATCTTCAAGTTCATTTTTCCCTTAAACACTGTGACTAACTTAGGCATCGGAGCTTCCTCTGGCCGGACAACGCCGGCAGCTTTGATCCCTTTTTCTTATCTCTTATTCTCAGCTCAACGTTCGGTTATCAACTATTGTACTGACCCCTTCTTACATCATCATTCGGAAAACTGCTTCAACAAGCTCCTATAGTTCTCATATGGCATAAACCCCCTGAAGGTTTTTTCAAGCTCAACTGGTGCATCTCTTGATGTAAAGCGGCAACAAATGGGGATGGGGATCGTAGTCTGGGATCATGAAGGTGGTGTGGTGGCTTCTTACTTTGCAACAAAGGAGTTCATCACTGACCCAATCACTGCGGAGGCACTAGCTGCATGGAAGGCAATGGAGCTCAGTCATCACTTGGGCCTGCTGAAAATTGTGCTAGAAGGAGATTATTTGGAGGTTGTTAATGGCTTCAAACATGAGAGTAATTAGATGGGGAGATACGAGCGTGCGGTGCAAGACGCCAAGAATATGCTACACTATCTTCTGGAATGGAGAGTAAGTCATGTACACCGTCAGGGTAACGGTGTTGCCCATAGCTCAATAAAGTTGGCTTTGTCCATTCGTCAGGAATCCTTATGGGTGGAAACCCCTCCTTTATGTATTCATGAGCTTGTTCTCGTTGAGCAAGGCTCGATTTAATCAATGAAAAGCACTGATATTCTCTCCAAAAAAAAATCACTTATTCATCCAAAAAATAATAATTAAAAACAATTTTTTACAACCACTAATTGGTAAAGGGGGTTGCCCCTCACCACATGACTTGTCAAAAGAGAGCTAGGTGGCATTAATTTGCTAGTTTCACATTCCATATCATTAATTAATTAGACAGAGGTTGATAAAGGAATCTATTTAAAACTAGAGAAAAACGTAAAGAACTATTTAACGAAATTGAAAAACCTAAGGGCTAAGAAATTGCATTAAAGCCTAAGTACTAAATTTTAATTTTTCCCTAATTTTATTCAATTTTTTAATGGTAGATTGATTAGTCCAGATGCACTTGAAATTCTTTAAAATAATTTATAATAATCATTCTCGCCTAATAAAAAATCAATGTAAGACTTAACACTCATGCATACTTATATAATCCACTAACTCAATATTCACAATTCATTTTTTTAAAATAAATTGTGACTAAATTTTTGGAGAGTCCCATGTAGTTCCAACAAAGAGAGCTTCGGACTTTCACATTGTTGGTCCTCTATTGAAAAGCATTTTGAACAAACAAACAAAAAAAAAAAAGGGAAGTGCATCCAAAAGCACTGTTCCCAATTAGACACTTCTTTCACTGCACCTTCACTTTCACTACATTCATTTCTGTTCTCCAATGAAGAGCACAAACAAGAAGCCAAATCCAAATCAGCAGGATCAACAGAGTTGGAATGCTCAATTTTTGTCCCTCTCTGCCTGTTTTTGAGATCAACTTGCAACTTTCTTTTATGTTCTTATAATATAAAACAGAATTTCATGGGAGAGCTGCAGCAAAGCCAGCAACAATGCTGAAAAGGAAAAAGATGATGGACACTTCATCACCACGTGCCCCGGATGAAAATCACATATCCATCTTGTCCATTAGCACAACATGCAGGCTGTAGTCCCCACCACCACTTCCACAAAGACCCTTTTTTTATGCCTTAATCATCAATCTCCCCACATTTCTCTCATATTCTCATATTCTTCTCCTCTCCCTCTCTCTCACTCTCTCTCTCTCTCTGTGAGGAACACATTTATTACAGTTCATAATAAAGGCATTGATTCTATCATTCTATCATCATTTATGGGATCCTATTGGTCAATCTTGGCAATGTTGATGATGATCTTCTTCATGGCCTACCAGTCTTCATCAGCTTCAGCATCAGCATCTGCAGCAACTAGGAAAGTTTCTACTATTTCAGCTGCGCCTGCCGTCTTGCCAAGTGCTCCTCTGTTCTCTCCAGCTCTATCCCCAGACATCACTCCCCTGTTTCCTTCTCCCGGCGGCGTGACACTTCCTCCTTCTGAGTCATCACTGCCAACCATTCCTTCAAGCCGGACTCCAAACCCAGATGCCATGGCTCCTGAACATGATGCTGCCTTTCCCCCATCTGGGTCTTTGCCGCCATCATCCTCTGTTTCTACAGCTTCCTCTGGCAGGCCTCTTAACCTACTTTTATTGTTGGCTTTGGCGGCTGTTTGCATAATGCAGCTCCCTGGTATGTGAGGAATTTGTTGATGGACGGCTCCAATTATTGTTACTAGTGGTTCCACTTTATGTTTGTGGAATTTTTTTCTCTGTTCTTTTGGTAGTAGATGGTATGGTCTAGTGTGAAGTTAGGTATGTAGTGTAAGGCATTGTTGTGAGTTGTGATAGTATACTGTCTGCAGAAAAATATAAAATAAAAAGTACTCGTCTTTTTTTCTTTTTTCTTTTTGCCCTTTTTCATATTGTATTGTCACTAATGGAAAGATTATTGAACTGGGGGCTTTTTTTTAGGTCTTTAATATTGCTAAACAAAAGGTATCCTGCCACTTAACAGTGATTCTTTTCCTTTTGTCTTTTTCTTTGTTAAAATATTAATTAAATAATAAAATTTTTTATTTTTTATTATCTTCAACTTTTTTCAAACCCTGTCTTTATAATTCACTCTATTTTATTTAAATATTTTGCATATTAAATCTCATAAAATCTCACTTGTTAAAGCCTAAAGGGATGTAGGAACCACAAACAATGGTTTACCTATCATTCAACCATCTTTTTTTTTTTCTTTTGTACCTTTTTTTTTTTTTTTTTGTGATGAATTACTCACGGATCTTCAATTGAATCAGAAAAGTATATTACTTTAGAGTGCTTCTGGTCTGTTATGAAGATGAACATACTGCACTTTTTTCAGCCAAAGAGAATCTGATTCGTCCTTCCTGCAAAGTTCAAAGTGGGGGGACTTTTGCAGCCTATTTACCAAAATAGCGTAAAACAATGATTGAAGTAACCAAGAATAAAAAGGAGTAAATAAACAAGACAACAATTTGAACTAGAGATGATGAATATCAAGAAGAATGATGGAAAATGCTTTGAAAATAAGGGTTAGATTAACTTTCAAAGTTGGGCTCGAAGGGTATTCTCCTTAATATAGACATCTCTGTAGAATGTGTTACAAACTACACTACTTTACTAACATATAAACACCTCTACAAAGCAACAACACTTGGCTTCGAGGATCCACTAAACAAGTTCCCTAGAAATGCCTCCTTAAATTTGTTGAAATCAAAAAGAATCCGTTTCTTGGGGTCAGAGGAGTCTCTAGCAAGACATTTCCTCAGCCTCACGTTTTCATCCTTAAGCACATCCACAGCTAAACTCAGCTGTCTTATCACCTCTCTCTTCTCTTCATCTTTCTTCACTAGTTCATCTTTCTGAATTCTGTTCTCTTCTTTAAGCCTCTCTATTTCTTCCGTCAGTTTCCTCACTTCATCGTTGCTGGCCCTACTTGGAATTTCCTCTCCTTTCATTACTTGATCATCTTGAGTTTCATCTTCCTGTTCAGGATCATCAACTTCAGACTCAACAGACTCTTCAGGGTCAGATGTCTCCGAGTAGTTGTCGTCCGTTTGATCCATCATGCTCTTTAACTTTTCCGGTCGAGTTTCAGTTGAAGAAAATGGGGACCCCAAGGTTGTCATGAGGCGAGTGCCAGAGTCCGACTTCAGTTGATCATATCGCTCGGCTAATGAACGATGAGCCCGATAAAATTCTTCAACCATGCTGATTAGCTCCGGTCGCTTCTTGTAATACATCTCTGCGCGTTGAGCAAAGGAATCTGCATCTTCTTCAACCAATTTTAGCATGGCCTTGGTCTTCTCATCCAGCTCTACCACAAACAAAATAAAGTGGATAGCCATCAATACAAACAAATCAACCCGCTTGCATAAGGACATAAAGGGTTTAATACTTTAAAGGTCATAATTCGATAAAATGATTGAGAATTCTAGGGTTTAATACTTGTTTGACCAGTCACTAATACTAGCATATGCTAAGATCTATGTGCCACCAAGTTGTTCAGATAACTCAAATAGGATTATTAATTTTTAAAGAACTTCATGCACATGCCCCAGCTACCATGTTTAACCACCAAAATAGAAAGGAGAAGAAAAAGAAGATAAAAGGTTAGATTAATGAATAAGGGGCCCCATGGTCCTTCCTACTTTCTTAGTACTTAGAATCTGCTGCTTTGTGTGTTTAGAAAGTTTCTTTACATTAACGAGGCCCCAGGGGGTCCAAAGACAGGCTATTGAGGGACAACTCCTAAAAGTAAATGTAAAAAAAAGCATTTGACAGCTCTTGGTGGAGCTGAGGCAAATCAACATTCAACAGTGAGGACCACTGTGAGCGTTCTGAGTGTTACACTCCATACAATCATCACATCAGTGACTATATATTACCTATCAGAGCCAGAGCCATGAAGACAAGACGTGGTACCTGTTCTAAGGAGCCAGAGGCCCTTTGAGTCCCAAATTCATCTCCCCAACCCTGTTACTTCATTATGTGAGTGGACCCTTTCACACATTTTGCTCAAAATCATGGCCCAATATAAGCTGCTGTAAGCTTTTTGGTTGAAAAAGTGTTCTGATGTGATATAAATGTCAAGTAATTTTGAGTATTGTGTAAGTGTCTTGTGTTTGAAGTTGTTTTTACTAAAAAGCAAAAAGCTCCCTAAAAAACTATGCAAATTTTGTTAGTCAGCTAACCAGAGTCATGGAATTGATTCAAGTCTACAGCAAGCCACCCCTTAAATTGATTTGTCAACTTACCTTTTCAACCCCCCTGCCCCCACCCTTCTCAAGTATTGACTTGTCCCTAATAGCATATAACGATTTGCCTAATTGAAGACTCATCATCCAAATGTCCAATTCACAAAAAAATAAAATAAAATAAAAAATCTACGGAGGTCCATACAATAATACATTTAGTTTTTCTAATTTTTCTATTTACCTTTTAAATTTTGGACACACTAACAAAACCCTAGATCTAGAAATTTTGTTTGTATTCATTGGAGATAATCCACCCACCATTATACCAACCAGTCTCCCCGAGACTTGTTCACTTGAATCACTTGTAATTCAAAACCCCCTCTGAAAATGCACTTAGTCACACAAAAGTACAAAGATTCAAACTTTCAAAAAATAACATTAAAAATACACAAAGATTCACACAACAAAAGTACAAAGATTCAAACTTTCAAAAAAGAACATAAAAATATACAAATTCTGCAGCGGTCAAGAATCAAGAACCAACCATCAAGATTCACTTAATATATCTTTGAAAAAAAAAGGCAAGAAAACCCAAAGAAGGAAATAAACAAAAAGAGGGATTAGTTAAGGTACCAGCAAGAGTGGATTGAAGCCATTGTGAACGCCTTGTGCTGCTGTGGCTGTCAAGCCACCACCAATTTGATGATTGATTCTTCATCATCATTCCCACTCACTGATAACTCCTTACCTTCACAAAATCAAACCCCACATCTCAAAATTCTTTCTTTTTTTTTTTTTTTTTTTTTTCAACTACCCAGAAGTCAGTTAAGAAATATACAAAGCAAAAAGATCCACATTTTCTTTCTTCAAAACTCACTGAATTAGAGGGAAATATCAAGGGGCTATTCTAGTCATTTGGCGTACTAAAAAGCTTAAAGGGAAAATCTCTCATTTTTAAAAAGAAAACCTCCACAAAGAGAAATTTACAAAAACACCTACCTATAAAAGTGGATACAACAAGAGTAAACAAGCTAAGATGATCCACCACTCCTTGGCTAAAAAGGAAAAGAAAACTATGGTTGGTATCTATCTAGCTCACGACTAGTCGCATCAGGAAAACGACTGTCGCACAAAGGAACCATTGTAGTGCTATAGAGGGACACTGTAAATCATATCAAACAGGGCAAATCTCACAGAGCTGTAAATTAAAGAGGGCTAACAAAATACCCCACTGCCCAGAAAAGAAATTTGATAATTACCCACAAAAAAAAAAAAAAAGCAAGAAAGAAAGAAAATAGTCTCTTCAAGATTCAATGACTCAGAACAGGACCACTTTTCTATGCCCATCTAAACCCATAACTTGAAAGTTTGAAACTTCAGAGAAGAAGAAGAAGAAGCTAGAAGAGAGACAGTAGTACCTGGTTCTGCTTTTGGCTCTTCTCCACGAAGATGCCAATGGTGGGTCTCCTTCTCTCCCTCTGTCTCTATGTGCGAGCGTGTGTGAGTGTATTTACGTTTGGATTTGGTAGTTTTAAATGCACGACCTCGATAGTCTCCTTCTAGAACTCGGATTGTGCTGTAGACCGTTGTGATTTCGACACGTGTGCAATCCAAGCCAATTAAGTTGCAGTCCACGATGCTGGAATGGCGCTGAAAATGACTACATTACCATATAAACGATGATTTCAAAATTATTTTGTGAATCTACCCAGTTGCCCCAAATGAGGCCCTTTATTTACACTTCTCTACCCCAGTAATTCTCTATCTCCAATTCCAAATTTCACTCTAGAAATGAAGAGAAGGATCATATTCATGGGTAAGTTTTATGGAACCTCTCCATTCTAATCAAGACGAAGACGAGAGGATATATTTTTATCATCAATATTATTCGATGTTGGTCTCTGTCAGTGGAATAGTTTACAGTTATAAAATAAAAATGTAATTTTTAATATTATTAAAAAAAAAAAGTCTTAAACAATTTAATCAAATCATATCCTGAAACAAGTTATATCATGTACGCAATTTTTGGATGGTCTAAGACACTGTTTTATGGTTTTATATGCTGACGAAAAAAGCTAAGTAAAAGCTAATTGTAGTCGGTGGACCATGTGGGGGAGCGTAGTAGGACGATTTGAAAAAAGGGAGCAACGGTCGAAAATGTCATAAAGAAGCTTGTATAATCAAAAGATGACGAGCTTTGAACTGTTGAGACGGATGTGACAAAATGGGTTCTGGCATCATCTAATGGAGTTCTTAATATAAACTCTCCACCTAAAATTATATATAAATGATTTGGATCCTGGGCATGTATTGTATTGGTAATATGTAGTGTTTGGTTGCAAATACAATCTTAAAACCTTGTTAGAATGATGATGGCTTATGATAAGAGTAATGTTAAGAAATTATATTTTTATTTTATAACTGTTTCACAATATTAACCTAAAAGTTCCAACCAATTTTTGGATTAGTCCTTAGTAAAAAAAATTATCTAAAAATTAGTTAGGACTATTACTGCCCCCATCAACTTTGTATTATAGATGTATAATAAAAATATGATGTATAACATTTCTTATGATAATTATGATGGGTTTGTTTAATTTTTCAATAGACAGTTTTTCTAAACTGGACTAGAGAAATCCTCTAATCTAGTTTATCTAACTAACATCTATCTCAAAAGCATGTTATTCTCAGTTTCTTACATGTATTTTTAATAAGATAAACCGTGGCTGTGAATGTAATACTCGCGGACATTTTAAATTTATGTGAGAATTACATATACTAAAAACATATGTCAATTTAATAGACGAAATTTGACGAAATTTCTCAGGGCGAATTTGTAAGAAAAATTTGTTCATTTTTAATTTAGATTATATTTTATTAGGCCAGATGTACTTTGAATACTAATTCAATGTTTAGATGACTTGGCTACTCACTTACAAAGATAAAAAAATACTACTAATTGGATTTGGGTATAATTTATGCAGAGGACCATAAATACCAATTCACAATAACAATAGCAAACATGGCTGCATAAAAATACCATTGTAACATTGCTTTCCTTTCTTTCACTCAACTATTTGAGCATTTTTAATGACTTCATCGTTTGCAATGGTATCTCTCTCTCTTAATCCATTCTTTCACGCTATCCACATGCAAGTGTACTGACATGAATTTCAATTTATTTACATGAAACTATGAAAGCTTCAATTTCACTTGCGCAAGAAACATCCTATACTACCCATCATCAAAATTCCATATGTTACTATATGTTATTATGTTAATCTATTTCTCATTACTGGACAACGGTTTCTGTGGGTGAACCGGGGACATGGGGAACAAACCCCCTCCCACCAAACACGGGACGCATGAAAGCATTATCAAACTTTCTCCAATAGAAATGGACAGTGTGAGTTGGGGTGCTCAAGAGCATTCGCAAGCTAGTTGGACGGTGAATGTTGGCCCCCATGTCAGCTTCTGACTCGTGCCCCCCATTCCTGAGAAGTGGAAGATTCAGAGACTTGTGAGCAGTTAATTCAGAGCACATTTCGCTTCCCGAGTGTGTTTGTATTGGTTGCAAGAGCCTCACAAGAGGCTTGGTCAATAATCCACCCACCTGAAATTAATTCAACAATGAAAACATCATCAAACACTGCTTATCCCATAATAATTATCTTCCTATTTATCGATAGATATAGGATGTCTATCAAAGTTCGAACCACATGTTTTAAAAAAAGAAATGAATTGGAAATAATGTCAAATACGCTTGTAAAAATAGAGCAGTCCAAAATCTAGGGCAACTTTTTTAACCTACGTGGAATGAGGTATCTTACCACAGTAGTGAAGAGAACAACTGTGATGGTGCTGGTGATCATCATTGCATTTGCCAGCTGTTGAGTATGTCCTGACCTAGTAAACTGCACACACACCATGATACATACTTCATCACATGTAAAAACCACCTTAAATGAGTAAAGAATGCCGCTGTGTATCACTAATTTATTTTAGGTATTCAAAACAGTAGGAATGATAAGACTACATATGGTAACATTATCATGATGTCACCTGCAACTGCAAAATGCACCAAGAAATAAGGAAAGAAATGCCATCCTCACCACTAAAGCATAGATCCTTGTTTACCACCAAGACACAAATTGGTGTTGATCCATGTGGCCCGACAAAGGTCCCACCCATGCCCAACATGAATATGGGCCCCAATTCAAATATTGTGAGAAGAGTCATAACACAGGTAATGAGTGAGTAGCACAGTAAACTTGTCCCACTTTTACCTGATTATAAGCAAGTGCCACGGATACAGCACCTCGCATGAGTCCAGCCCACCATATGGTCACCTGTTTGAGTTATGTTAATGAGTGACTGAGAATTCAGGGAGATGAAAAACTCAACACAACAATATCAAAAATACCTACCTGCTGCTTAAATGCAATTTTGTCATTCTGAGACTTCTTGGTTAAGTTGGATATAAAAGATAGGGGGAATACAAAAGCTGCCCTTCCAATCAGAACCAAGGCAAGCAATATCGCACTCACTCCAACTGATGTCCCAGGACTGTGAAAGTAAATTGAGCTCAGATTACAAAAATGACAAAACTATTTGCAAAAATCAAGTTACATTGAAAACCATTGTGATAAAAGTATAAGAGAACTTGAACTTCTTAGTACAAGCTGGATGAACATATCAACAATAAAATATATAGATTACAGGGGAAGATTAAGCTTAGTTGGATTATTCTTTTGTACACTTGTAGACTATTACCTCTTGCTTACAACTTTCCACTTCTCCATGTCCAAGGCATCCATACCAACATATAGGAAGATGAAAATCTCTGAGACAAATGACAACGTAGCAAAGGCATGCCTGCATAGATTATTAATTAGAATAGAAAAATATCTGCTTCAAATGACATTTGGAGAAAAAAACTATCATGTGAGGGAGGAAAGAAAAGTAGGTTTCAATGTCTAAGAAAATATTTACGAAGTTAACATACCTAGTTGTGACTCTTGAACTTTCAGTCACATTATGCCAGGTGTAGTGCGACATAACAATCCCGCAAAAGAACACAGTAAGAATGCCACTTAAATAGAACAGCTGGAAGACAGGTTTTAACAACATCGTTAGACCACAAAGTTCTATTACATGAAATCCAAATACTAAATTTGAAATAAAAGTAAATGGAAGTTTCAGATCAACATATTAAAAAATCTTACTTCAGCCATCATGTATGAAAGGTAAGCCATTAGCATCATAAGAGCAACTTCACGATCAGTAGAGTGCCTGGCAACATTTGTTATAACAACTTCAATTCCAATTAAATAAAACAGAACATACATTTTTCCAGTTTTCTTTGTAGTTATCTTTTTTATCATGAGAAGCTTGATAGAGCAGAAAAGAGCAATGTTTTTCCTTTTAGAGAGTCACAACAATGGTATTATCATTTATCACCACATTCTGTGCACTATTATTGACAAAATTGTGATTCTAAAAGCATAACAGCAGAAGTTCATGGGCTATACCAGACAATTGCTATACCTATAAAACCTTTAGTACATCCTGCATAATTCAATTAGTCACATCCAATAATTGTTTATTTATGTTCCTAATTGATCATAATATTCTGTGGTTAGACAACAACTTATGTAAATTGTTCACTTTAGCCAAAGATTAGCAATTCTGAAACAAAAGGAAACTAAGGTCAAATCCAAAGTGCCCAAACCGATCAATACTAATAGGTAAACTCCACTAAACTACACCTAAAGTTCCCCAATCAAAAAATAAAGCACATTTGTTTTACAGCAAAGAATCCAACAGAGTTTATATCTGAATTTTTATACAATGATAAGAATAAACAAAAAGAAAAAAAAAAAGAAGGGAAACTTGACATAAAATAGAAAGAAATAAATACTAATAAAAAGGCAATTACTAGCCCTTGGCTACCTGCCAAAGTACAACTTCTTTATTATGTATGCGCTGAGCAATCCAACCTGCAAGTAAAAGATGCAAAATGTCAATAGGTAATATACGAAAAGCCTAGTGATTTAGGCTCCCTGTAGTCGGATGTTACCAAGAATTTCTAGTCTCTATAATTTATTAAGGATTCTCATTAAGGTGAGCTAAAGGGTCTCAGAAGCATGAAGAAACTCAATTCATAAGTCGTGTTACTGCATAGAAAGGCAAAACAGAATAATATTGCAGCAAAAAGGCAATGTTAACACCTGAAAAAGATGAGCACACACACACACAGAGACCAGAGAGAGAGAGACTCACTGCTACCCCCAGAACCGTGCTGGTGAAGAATAAATATAAGAAACTTCCAAGGAATCGCAAGGCATCGGTTGAGGTGATATTAGAAAGGTCAAATCTCTGGATTGCATTGAAAAGTACCACAGATGTGGCATCGTTGACTACTCCTTCCCCAAATACTAGACTGTACAGTAAAGGTGTCTCTTCCTGATTAAGCACCTGCCATGACAGATGGAAACTTAGTGAGGAATGCTTTATCTAGTTATTCACCAATTTTTGCTATTGTACACAGAACTGCAGCCTTTTCAATATTTGTTACCTGCAATGTGCAAACGGAATCTGTAGCTGAAAAGATAGCTCCAAGTGCTACAAGTAATGAAACAAACTATAATTAGGGCCGAGTAAAGAGAATAAAGCAGTATTATACATAAAGATGTTTAAGCTTTATGTGAAGATATAGCTTTAAGAGGAAGGAACTTTGTCTTCAGCCAATCATAGTATAGCATTCAGAACACTGACTGAAACACAGACAACAAGAGAGAAAACATAAAAGACAGTACAGATATTATGCATTGAAAAAAAAAACAAAAAACAAATAGGACCATGAATTTCAAAGAGCCAAAAGCTCTCAATAGGCTCCATCAAAATACTTGCAAATGGGTCAATATTCCGAACCAATTCATAGAGCAAAGAGGGGTGAAGAGTCTGACCTCCCCCTTTAAATTTATTGTCCAAAAAGATCCCAAACCAATAGAAAAATGTAAAGTCTTCCAAATATTGATATGAAATTTAACATAAGAAAGCGAGGATTACCAAGATAATCTCCAATCTCCAGGAAACCAATATCCAACTTTTTGAATAGCTGTATCGAACCTGGATCAAGATTCTAAAAGTTACAAAATCATAAAACATAAATATATACTGAATAACTATAAAGTTACGAACAAAAACCAGTTTTTTCCATCATTTAGGTTAACAATTTCCTTTTTATTTTTCTTTTTGGTGGTACCTTTCTCTTTCCAACAAAGAAATGGTATGATATGCTGAGATTCTGATGATAAATGCAAACATGCCATTTGAGATCCATCAAAATCATTCACGCACTAGTTCTAGTAGCACTAAGTTGTCAACTTGAAAGAAAATAATTTTGCTGACAGATCCAAGGCAAGCACATATATCTTGGGAGTAAATATCATAAACATCTGCTAAGAATTCGCACAATACATTTACTCCCAGAGGAGGTTTCTAATATAACAATGATCACAAGTTTTAGCACTTTATACAAACTTTAACCTCATAAGAACATCTCAAACAATAGTGGCTATTTTAGCTACTCAAAATACACCTTTCTTTTCTATTTTAGTTACTTGCTTTTCAATACAAACTCCAACAGACTATCTATTTCACTCTCTATTTTCTTTAAATATTATTTTCTAATCTTTGTTTATTTCTTTTTTTTTTCCACTTCTCCCTCACTCTCACTCCCACGCATACCCCCATTCCCTGATTTTTCTTCTCACCCAAATCCCTTTTTCCCTCTTTTTGTCTTCCACACCAAGAGAAACTGAGAGAGAAATCGCACCAGGCTCTTTTTCTGGATCCCAGCTCATCCACCCCCCAAATCCCAAATGAAGTGCGAAAGATTTCTCTCAATCCCTGTCTCTGCGGTGTTCCTGTTAATGGGTTTCGTCTATTACATCACAATTTTCGTTTTTTTATCAAGGATTGGGTCAGGTTGCAAAGCTCAGCTGGATCTTTGAACTCTTTGATTTTTTCTTCTTTTTGGTGTTTTCTTTGCCTTTTCTCTTTCTTTCTTGTGTTCTAATTGAGGACCAGCGCAACGAGAGAGGAGAGGAAGAAGTTGAAGCATGGAAAGAAGTTGATGGCCTGCTGGTGGCTTTGGTAAACTTTATGTATGGGGTTCGGCAAAGGGAGTGCTCTTCCTATGCTTCGTCTTATTTGGCAGTGAGGAGTGAGTGTGTGCTTCTGCAAGAGAGAGACTCTGAAAGGAGGGGGAGAGAGAAGGGAGCGTTGAGGGGGAGGAATAAAATTCTCATTAATTAATTCCCTTCAATGTGCTACAGTGAACTTTCATATATGAAGTTCATTGTAGCAAAATGGCTATGACGACTATTATGTTGGAGGAGTAAAATGGCTCATAATAGCTAAATATAGCTATTATGAGCCATTTAGAGCATCTGCTGGAGATGCTCTAACAAGATAGAATAATATTACAGAAGTTTTCTTATAATGATATCCAGCATCTAGCAGAGAATGTAAACCCAATTACCTTCTAACAAAGAATGTAAACTTACTTGTCGAGTAATAACCTAAAGGAATATGCAGTTACAAAAAAGTAGGATGCTTGGAACAGTTAGCACCAGCAACATTTCCCATTCCGGAAGTAGAAAAAATTGTCCTAGCATTCAGATTCAAAAGTATTTCTAATCACTCTATTTGTCAACAGACTCAACATAGCTTAAATATTTTATTGCAATATCACCAGCAATTATTTTCATAGGAAATCTAGGTATACTTTCAGTCTCCCTCATGTAATATTTCTGCCTAATTTCTAGCAACAGAATTTTTTTTATAATTAATAAATCAAAATATAACAGGGTCTAGTCAATTAAACTCATACAGCACAAAATAATAGGTGGATAACCCCTCATGCAAGTATGCATAAACATTTTATTTTTAATGAGTACAATGCATGTATATAAAACTCGTGTGGATATGTGTAAGTACTTGCATATACATGCACAACAACCAAAATATTGGTCTGATTAAATAGAACGGAACAATGCAACATCTTGTATTCAAGAAAGACTGCATACTTGTCATGTCCATCTGTTGTAAGCATGTATGCTGATTGTTAACATACCTAGTGATATGACGGAAAAGGATATTAAACTACCAAT
Organism: Corylus avellana; assembly: GCF_901000735.1. Classification (NCBI taxonomy): domain Eukaryota; kingdom Viridiplantae; phylum Streptophyta; class Magnoliopsida; order Fagales; family Betulaceae; genus Corylus; species Corylus avellana. Next base: position 13,824,957 of record NC_081542.1, read on the forward strand.
AGCACCAAACAAAATGATTGTCATGAAGTTTCGGAAAAATTGCTTCTTTTTCACCTGAAAACTGAACAGGAAAAGGATGCGATCAGAAACTCGGCATCAAAAATTAATTTTTAACATACTAAAAAACCTTCTCTAATGCAGGCATTGATAATTCAATATGCTCAATCCATCTGCAGCTCACTCAAATTAATAAGTGTACTGCACTGAAGTAGCAATATTTGAGAGGGTGAGGGGGGGTGAAGCAAAGAACATCAACTAAAAAGGTGAAGCTTTTGATAGGGAGAACCAATCTTACCCAGCATTAAATATTATTGGTGGAAGAAGGTATATAAAGAAAAGTTCTTCACTAAATACTAAGACGTGTGAGCTTTTTCTATCGGTAGTAAGTAGAATTACGATTCCACAACAAAGACCCTGTAATCAACCCCCCAAAAATTTATCCAGAGTTCAATAATACTACAAAAATTATATACAATTACGAACATTCCGTTCACTATAATTGAAAGTAGCAGGCCAATGCCTTACAGAATATAAGGTAGAGAAACTCACAATGACAAGAGCGGTAATTGACTCAGTCATCCATCGACTCTTTTCAAGAAGATGCCCGAGTACAATACAAGCACTAAGAAGCACTCCGAACAAAGTTATAGATTCTACTGAAGCTACATCAGGGCCAGCAAGCCCCATCCTCATCAGACCAGAGTCCAAAGCGAAACCCATGAAGCCGCCTCAATCTCAAAAAGGTCCAAGAAACTCACTGTTTAACAAAAGATTTTATCTCAATGTCTGTTAGAAGCACAATAGAAATAACAATTTCATGTATATCTAAGATTCAGTTACCAAAACTTTGCGTCCAAGGTTTAAAGAGGAATGACGAAAACCTCAGTGCAAGGAATCAGCATAATGACTTCAAGTACGAATATCAAACAATATTAATCGAATTATAACATCTATCATAAACATTAAAGAGATGTGAACAAAGAACCAAACTAAGTACTCTACTGAAAAATTATAAAAAAAAAAAATGGACGAATATTGTTTAAAGTAATGATTCCAAAAGGGGGAAAAAAAGTGAAGCTGTGTTTTAACTTTGTTTTTTTTTTTTTTTTTTTCTTTTGACAAGTAAAAAGCTTTGTTTAACAGAATATATAACACCAATATTCACACTTATTGATCCACAAAAAAAAAATATTCACTCTTAACGAAGTTTGATTATTCAATTAGGGGTAGAAAAAGAAATCTTAAGCCTCGAATTGTTTCCTTTTTTCTATTTTCTTCGATGTTAATTTTACCAAACACGAACAAAATATTTAAAAATAAAAAATAAAAAGTTGGCCTAGAAAAAGTCCATTTATCCCCTCCATTTCCTTTTACGCTAATCAATTTCAGTTCTAGGAAACAAAAGGCACAGAACAATAGACAACTTAACACCTACGAAATCGCTTTGCTTTCCTTTTCCTCCAGTTTCTCAGCAACCAAACAAAATCCAAACCTAAAGCAAAATAAAAAACGTAGTCGCTAACCAGTTCGGCTCTTCCAATTTTAAACAATCAAAGGAAAAAGAGAGAGAGAGAGAGAGAGAGAGAGAGAGAGAAACCATCAAAGAAAGCGTTAAGACCTAAGCTTTGACTTTCCTCCTTTTCTTTTCCTACATTTCCTCAGCAACCGAACAAAACCAACACTAATAAACTCGAGAAATTGTTTACCTGGAACTCCTTCCGCATCGTAATAGACAGAGAATTTGAGAGAGAGAGAGAGAGAGATAGAGAGAGTAGAGAGGAAGGACTCCTCGGAGAGCCTAACGTTCAAAGACCGCGAAAGGAAGGTGCGGGGGAGAGTTTTATACAATTGCGGTGCGGGAGCATGAGGTCATGTTGCATCTTATGTTTGAGCCGTTGGATCCGTCCTGACCGCTGATCAATAGTGTGAAAAGTAGAAACAATTTTTATCTCAGTGGGGCCCACTAAGTACGCTTGTCGCGGACTCTACGCCACTATTTGCCATTGGGCCGGAGGAGGACAAACCGGTGACTGATGGAATTAATGGGACTTGATGGACGGTCAGAATTGTGTAAGAGACCTATATAAGGACGATTCTAGATTTTTATTTTTATTTTAATTATTAGTAAATTAAAATTAGTAATTTAATTTTAAAAGCTGCATGTATTTTTTACTGAGACATAATTACCAAAATGATACGAAGTTTATTCATCGAAGAAGATGGTCAAAACATTTAATCAAGATAAATTATACAAGTAATAATTAATAAGCTCAATATCATTTTAGTACTTATCTTTTGATAAAAGATTTGATGCTTATAACAGATTTAGTACTCATAATATTTATCTTACTAATAATTACTTACCCTGCTAAATTATTGACGGATAGCATTCACAACAGCTCTCTGATACCTGTCTTTCTTTCCTAAATACAAAGAAAATCTCAACAACAAAAATCACTTGAGCTTCCCTAAATGTTCCTTAAACACTGTGAATGTTACAGTATTACCTGATGCATAAGAAAGGTAAAGAGATTCCCTATAGCTTTTATATCTATTATTTTAACACAAAATATTTGTTTTCCTCTCTCATCTCTTCTATCTTTGCTTTTTATTGGAGATTGTATTATAAAAAAATAATATTTAATTTGTATAAGAAAAGATAATGGAAACTATTGTGAAATGTATTTGAATAAAGAAGCAAAAATTAATTTGGTTCCCTTAATTTATGAAAAAAAAGAAGAAGCTAATGTCAGTGTTCTAGGATCTCATGATTTTTGTTTGTTTGGTGAATGAATCATTTGTTATTTGAGACTAAAATACGTTAAATTATCATTTATTCTAAGACATAAGTAGTTAAGATTTGGTAAATTTAATCATTTAATCAACATTTTAATAAGATTTAGTAGTTTAGGACCCTAAACTACTACGCAATTTGAAAAGACTCTCCGAAATTTCAAAACCTCTCAATTTCACCTACCGAATTTTCAATTTGGTGCAATTTACCCTCACCAAATTTGATGAAATGAACTTTATACACTCGAACTTTTATAAAATTTGAAATTTACACTTAATTTCAAATTGAAAATAATATAAAAGAATAAAAATTGAAGGGTAATTTGGTATTTTTAGTGGTTTCCGTTTAGGGTTTAACGGAAAAAAATTGACAGAGGAGTCAATTGCATCAAATTGAAAGTTCAAGAGGTCAAATTGAGAGTTTTTAAAATTTAAAGAGTATTTTCTAAACGCGTGGTAGTTCAGGATCTTAAGTGAAATTATTCCTAGATTATACATAGAATAATGGTACTCATCAGTCATCACACATATTTTAACGAGAAAAATATTCACACCCCATCAATTATCACATCGTTGTCAACGCCCTTAATGTCAGTAAAAAGACAAAAATAACACTACAATCTTTTTTAATAAGACAAAAATATCTCTATAAATGAAAATAAAATAAAATAAAAATTATTTATCTAATTTATTAGATCAATATGAAAGTTTACTAAACATCATTTATCTAGTTTAAAAACCACCTGCTTTGCCCGGGTAATGAGAAAAAATAAAGCTATTATACCTTTAATGAGTTGGTGGATAGAAGCAGACCTACTCCTCGCTCCTGGTGGGAAGTTTTAGTATGACAAAAAAGTAAGGGCTTGTTTGCTAACTTTTTTCCAAGTCTTTCAACTTGGTAAATCGTATGACAAAGACAAATGAAACCGGCGAAGGATCCAAAATATTTCATACATCATTCATGCTCAGAAAGAAATAAATTTTTTTTTTTAAAAAAAAAAAAAGTCGTACATTAATCACATAATTTTTTAATTCTAATTTTTAATATATTCATTCACACTCATGGGTCAACAAAGGCATCCCCTTCCCAAAATATGGGAAAAAAAAAACAAAATACACCGTCCCCAAAAAGTTTGTAATAAGAACCGTTAGAATAGATTTCGACACGGTGTGAATTGCATGTTGTTGGAGACCTTCTAAATCAGCAATACGTTATTCGTGTTTTCACAATTGTTACAAAGTAATAAAAGCGTCAAAAGATCCGCCGGCTCCCTAAATCACGTACAAAACTCAACAATTGAATTTACTTGAGTCTGAGAGTGTATTTCAGTATTTTTGAGTATGATAGTCTGAGATTTATACTTGGTGTACGGGCCTATTTATAGGTTGAGATAGACTTGAACTGAATCTTCTTCTTTGAATTGATCTAGGAGTCCTGAGAGCTAGAATTAAACTTGGGCTCTTATTCCAATTTAGACTTTGAGTAGGACTTTGGACCTAAATTCTTTCAATAGAACCCTACTTCAGGCTACTTGAATTGTATCTCTTCACTTTAATTAATAACTATGTGGGCCTGTTATTAGCCTTGAGGCCCAAGATCTGATAAGCTTACTGTACAAAATTATTCCCCACAATAAACAAATTTTAAAGAATAAATTTCCAGTTGTTTTTCTTGAAGGTGCCTGCAGGATGTAAAAACATTCTTATTGAGCTATTTAAATTTGATTTTTCTTCAACATTTTGAGAAAATTCATAAAAACGCCAGTTTAACAAATTATTTTATTTTATTTTAAATTTAACTTTGGTCAATAAGACTTTAGTTAAATATTATTTTTTTAAGTTTATATATTCATTATCTTCTCTTTCATTTACCAAAAGCAAATAACTAATTAAAAATAATAATATTTAATTAAAGTATATAAAGATACATATAGTTTTGATATTTGATTCATTTTTAAAATGACTTTTTAAATTTTTTTAAAAACAGTGAGATTTTCTCTTCAAATTTAATTTTTATTTTAAAAGCTCAATAAAAATATTATCAATGTGAGAAGACAAGATGCTAGATACAAAGTGAAATGTTTGAGAGCATAACTTGTATGGTCTAAAAAAAAAAGAATTGGCTGTCTTGGAGCACATGTGGAAGTGATTCAAGCTCCCCCTCCTTTACCCACTTTTGGTCCTTTTTCTTATCTACTTTCCACAATTTTGTGTTACCTAAATTTTAAGGATTTCTTTATTATTGGGACATAAGAGAAAGTCAAATTTGTGAGGAGAGACAATTATAAGGACTTTTTTTAGGTGTCCTCTTAATTCTAACCGGATATTATTTTATAAAAATCAAGTAAGAGAAATAAGAGCTAACTTTTTTTTCTTTTTTTTTAGAAAATAATATTCACCTAGGACCAGGAGAACACCATGAAAGCACCTAAAATTTCTCGTGAGAGACATAAGGGTCACTTTCTTTTTTACTTTTTTTATAAAATAGTATCTACATAGAATTAAAAGAATATCGGGAGAACACCTAACACCTCTGAAATTTTCAACAAAATGGAGAGTCAGTTGGAGAGTAAAAAATATGCATTTTGACTTTCCAAACTAAAATTTTATCTAAAATAGGAAACCAAATGTGAATGCTCTGATATTAATTCATATGGACAGATATTAGTTATAATACAAAATTAATACATAAAGAATATTGTTTGGAATTCTTTATTTCCTGTAATGTTTAACATTTATATGTAGTGGCATTGTTAGGTGTATGCAATCGCCATCAGTTCTATAAGATAAATATTGTTTATGTGTATTGGGCCATCTTAATTGTATGACAGATCCATTGTATTTATAATAAAGTTGTAACTTATCAGTTTACAAGATAACTACAAATAAATGTCAAATATACAACTAACGCTACGATAAATTTAGTCCTCGAAGGGTAATTCAGTCAGCAATGGATCTCACTTCATGAAGTTTAAGTTACTAGTTTGACTCTCTCTCTCGCCTATTTCTTTCTCCTTGTGTCATTGTGCGGACATGTCAAGTCTTCTTTAACCGCTTGTAATCCAATAAGTTCAAACTGAAAATAGCACATACTTTTTTATTTAAAAAAAATGTGGAAAATAAGATGGTCTTTAGAGCTCATTTGGGTTTACAATTTTAAAAAGTACGATTTAAAAACATAATTTTTTTTTTAAAATACAATTAAATGTTTGGCAATACAGTAGTTTGGCCTTTAAAATTATAGTTTAGCCTTTAAAAAGTTGTGCATTTTTAAAAAAGTACCTACTTACCTGTGATTTGAAAACAGTTTTCTATTGACATTGTTCTTAAAATCACAATTAGATTTGTGATTGATCATCATTGAATTTTGATCAAATGATAATTTTAAAAGAGACCTCATTTTTAAAAAAATATAAGATAAACTTTTAAAATTACTCGTCAAACACACCAACAGTAAGCTATCAATAAAAAAAATAAAATAAAAAATAAAAAATAAATGGTCAATTATGTTTTACACTCTTGTGCTGGTTCCAATTCTGTTGAAATCTCTTTGCTTTTTTCAATTTTTCTATGAAAGCCTACCGAGACATGGGATAATTCAAATAGATTTTTTCTGTCCCACTTTCTATCCATTTATTTTCTATTAGATTTCCGCCATCCAATATTTAGACAATATTCTACATAAGCATCGGAAGAAAAGAAAGAGGAACACATACGATCAACAAAATATATTTTCAAAATAAAAAAATAAAGAGAATTACGAATAATGGAATCCTAGTGATTTGTTTGGTAAAGCCTTTCTTTTTCTTTGTTACTATTTATGCACAATTTTCTAAAAAAAATCAACATCAAAATATTTGAACCTTTTTTTTTTCTTCAATTTTTATTACTATTCAAATAAAAAAAATTACTACAAAACAAATTTTTTTTTACATTTTCATACCACTTTTTCATTTTTTTATAGCAAATATTCTTACTTTTTTTTTTTTTGGCATAAATTTACATCAACTACAGTATTTAAGGGGAAAAAGCTTTGCCAAACAAAACATATTTGATTGAGAGAATGATACAGAAAACCCTATAAATATTAAAAAAACAAAATGGACTGAAGATATGAGAAAACTCAGACTCTTGCTTTTTTTCTTGTTTTTTGGCACAATGGTTGACATGTCTACACAAGGGAAAGAGAATGGAGGATTCGAACTAGTGACCTCCGCTTTATGAAACGTAGTTCACAGCCGATTGAGCTATCTTTTGGATCATTTTTTTATTTTTCTCTTGAACAAAAAATATATATATATATAAAATGGGTTAAAAAAAAAATGCTTTTGTACCTTTGTTAAAAACTAAGATATTAGCTACACAAACGATACCAAAAGAAGCACGAGAACGAGCATGAAGTTTGAAAGGTCTCTCAACCTTACTCGAACCCCTTCTAAGTGGCTGCAACATCCACTAAAAGAGGGCTGTCAAATGAGAGGTATTGAGTTTCCATCTACATTCAAATAAGAGGAAAAAAAGAGCTCTAGTTACATTAAATTTCCAAAGCAAGATTAAACCAAAGTGGCACTAGAAGATTTCAACCCATACAAAAAAAAACAAGAAAGCTAAAACAAAACCCAAAGAGCAAAAACTAAAAAGCATATATTCACATATGAAAGAGTTCACGTATACAGAAATATTGGGGCTGGGTAGATTACTCTGTTTAGGGACAGTACTGGGGTCATAAAAATGGTGAAAAAGAGAGGCGATGGGATGCCTGAGAAGCAAAAAAATCTAAATGTCTTTCTCATGAAAAAGGCAAATGGAAGTGAAATTGTTTCATGATTTGTTCTCAACTTCTCTTTTAAATTGGAGAAATGAAATGCTACTGAAGACACCCGATTTCATCTCCATTATATATTAAGTTGATGTGACAGTATTCACTAACTTTTAATTTTTTTAATAAAAATTAATCTAATTATCACATCAACCGAATAAAATGAAATAAAAGATAAAATGAGAGCATAGTATATAACATTACTCTTTAAATTAATATCTATCTTAAACTATGTGATTTTTTACGTATATTTTAATATATATGTGTTTAGAGCATATGATGGACATTTTAAAAATTAGATGTGAGAATCACATGAAGTATAAGAATTACAGGCTTTAAAAATATTTATTAATTTGATAGATGATATTAAAGAAATTTTCTTCAATTTAATTTGGGGAAAAATTTTTCTATATGGTAAAAACTTATTTTTAACCACATAATTATGATTTCTATATAGTTTTTAATTTTCTTGGGCAATTGTAGCTCAAATGGAATATAAGTCATGTGCTCAATCTATCAATGTTACATTTTTCTAGAAAACAGAAGTTTAAGCTGGGTCGGGCCGCTCAAACCAGGACCCGATCCAATAGGGGGAGGCATACCAATTAAGCCGCTTTATAAAGGCATCGAATCCAGCAAATATTGGTCCCGGTGGACCCCGGTAGGGACAACTGACTGACCAAACGAAAACCTAGGCCTCTGTACCATGATGCCATTTCCTTCCATCTTAGTTCTTACATTACTGTAAATTACCAAAATGGGGTTTTCTGTCCCTGACCCGAAATCCGGGCTTTCTTTGCCTTAGCATGTTTCCGTAACAGTGCCTCTGAGGTTTGTTTGTCGGTTTTGTTTTTTGTCTGTTTGTTTCAATTATCTGTAAAGTTCCGCAAGTTGTTGTAAATGTTTGATGTTCACTTTCTGTAGGGTGGTTGGTAATGTTTTGGAGAGGGATTTGTTAGAAAAATAGAAAAAGAACTGAAAATTTTGTTGTATTTGGCGGTTTAGTTAGTTGCTTTTTGGTGGGTATCATCAAGTTCCTGGATTTATTGGTCCAAATTGACAATTCAAGTCGAGTTTTGGGTTTACTCTGGATCTGGGTTCTGGTTATGGTACTGTTTTAGATAAATTATGTTTGTTTCTCACATTTTGGGGGTATAGAATTTGTGGTGACGGTTGGTCAATGTTACCAAAGTATGGTTTTTTAGCTTTTGGGGCTTCTGTATTCCCTTTTTTTGGTGAGAAATTTTGGAATTTAATGGCTTAGTATTATGTATATATCATTTTGGGAGTGATTTTGGTTGATTTCGATATTTTACAGCAAGAATTTAAGTGTCATTTTCTTCAATGTAGAGATCTTGGCTTTTTTTTTTTTTTTTGATAAGTAAGAGATCTTGGCTTTTGCTTCTGCATATATGATTATTAGTTTTTAATAACTTCTTATATTTGGTGAGAAATGTGGGTTACTTTGGAGGGAGTGGGGATATTTTGATACAACTTTTCTGTTGTTTGAGGTGTAGAGAGTTGAGGACTAAAGAGGTATCAAATGTCGATTAAGAGCATTATTCAGGATATGAGGGGAGAGTTTGGGAGCATTTCCAGAAAAGGGTTTGAGGTGAAGTTTGGGTATGGGATGAGATCCAGGTCCCTCCGGGTAGTCCAGGATAGCTCGGTGGTGGCAATTGATGCTTTTAAGCAGAGCTGTTGGGCTAACTTACCGCCAGAGCTTTTGAGGGATGTGTTAATGAGGATAGAGGCCTCTGAAGATACCTGGCCTCCCCGGAAAAATGTGGTTGCTTGTGCTGGTGTTTGCAGGAGCTGGAGAGATATCATGAAAGAAATTGTGAGATCCCCAGAAATTTCAGGCAAGTTGACATTTCCAATCTCCTTGAAGCAGGTATGAAATCGATATCAGTTGCTGTTTTCAGATTCAACTTTTTTTTTTTTTTTTTGTTTCTGTTGTATGTTTCCTATAATTTGTTTCTCCCATCATTATATAGCCATAGGTGTATGTTGGCATGTTTACCATCATCGTTTTTTCTTGTCGATTTTAAAAGATTCAGCAACCAGAAATGAAAATTTCACATGTGTACATTCCTAGCTATTAATGGCAGCAAGTGGATTTTAATTTGAATAGTTTTCCTTCGAATTTGTTTCATGGTGGATATTGGAACTGGTTCACAAACAATGACACGATTAGTTGATTTGTTAGCAAACATGCTGCCTCAAAACCTTTCAGAATTTTATGAGTCAGGTGGTTGTCTATTTTAATCTAGCCAACCAAGGTTGGAACCAGTATCACGATTCACCATAAATGCTTTTGCCTTAGCAATTTGATCCACAGGTTGCATGATGCCACCTGTCAATGGTTTTATTTTAGAATATAAGCTCTTGCAGTCCAAGACAATCTTTCTTGCCTGAGTTTACGAATTTCCTGCCTAAAGAAAGAAAAAAAGAAAAAGGAAAATCTTGTATAGCTATTGGTGTGATATTGGGGGAAGATTTAGGAGTGATGAAAAACCAGACTTGGGCTCTCACTCTGTTATTTTAGGTATAGTTTTGGATATTCGTGGATAATATGGTAGTTATTGAATCAGAGAAGTTTGGTGTGCATATGTTTTCTAAGTTTGATATCTAGGAGATTAGGCAATTTATAGATACTTGTCCTTCCTCGGTTTAACTATACAATCAATTAGAATCCTCTACATTCATGCATTCTGGTGTAGTGTTGTCTGGAAATTTGTTATTTAAAAGAATAGCATTCTTTAGAATGCGAGCCCTCCATTACCTCTCAGTTCCAGAGAAAAGGGGAAAGAAAAAGAAAGTGTTAGTCCATCAAGACAAAGCCACAGGTGCAGAGCATGGTTTTAGGAATGAAGCAGAACTTCCATCATTTCATTAGTATGATCTTGAATGTTATTGATCTTTATTTTCTTTTTCTTTTGTGATGATAGTAAACTTGGTATCATGATGATTTATGGACAAATATATTACTTTACTTGCAAAGGTCATGCCTTCTTTTCTCTGATCATTAACATTACATGGATTTGAAGTACTGAATGTATTTATTAAAAAAAAGTGCTGAATGTAAAGCCTTGGACTTAAAAAAAAAAAAAGGAAAATGGAAAAGAAAGTAAAGTAGTCAGGGACTGGCTTTACTAGTAGTAGTGTTGGACATTTTAGGATTGACTTTCTGTTGTCCCTCTAAATGGTGTAGTTTCTATTAGGAGATTGATATCTTGGGGAGTCTTTTAGTACCTATAATATAGCATGTTTAGACACCACTCAACCCAAAAGCTTAAGCCTATAAGTTTGGGTTCAACCATGATCCTATATTAATTACTCACACTTATGACATTCTTCCAATATAAGACTCAAACGGTCAAACCTTTCTACGCTCATTATGTGTATGCTCAATAATCTCCTCCTCAAGTGTGAGTCCATCGCTTCATTGCTACACTCCCCCTCAACACCACTTAGTAGGGAGATTGATACATTGGGAGTCTTTTAGTGAGCTCATGATATAGCATGTTGAGACACCACTCAATCCAAAAGCTTAAGTTGATGGGTCGGCCCAACTATGCTTTATTAATCACTCACACTTATGACATCTTTCCAATGTGAGACTCAAACCTTTCAACACTCACGCATGTATACTCAATAGTTTCTAAAGACTATCAATTTCCTATAGATAGTTGTTATTCTTGAAATTTTAAATTTTGTTCTAAGTGCTTCATGATGTGCATTATTAGAAACTACTGGAGGCCATCTCTCCTCCTCTGGAAAACCCCTACTGAGATATTCCTTTTTAGTCGGGTTATAATCTTTAAGGCATTTGCCTTTTGTCATGGAGTTAATATTCAAAATAATTTGTTATCCTTTTGCAGCCTGGCCCAAGGGACTCCCTCTTTCAGTGTCACATCAAACGGAATCGTAGCAGCCAAACATATTATCTTTATCTTGGCTTAAATCAAGGTCAGTAACCAAACATTTTTTCTCTGCAGTCTATTGTATATTTGATTTACTTTGTAACGTTAGTTTGATTAGTAGAGAGTTAGGGTTCCTACTACAGAAGGAACGGTTCAGCTTTTCTTTGGTTTACTCTTTGAGCTGTTGAAATTGAACTCCTGCATTTTTCTCTCTTGGCAGTTTCAACTGATGACGGCAAGTTCCTTCTTGCTGCGCGGAAGTGCAGACGCCCTACTTGCACAGATTACATTATCTCTTTAAATTCTGATGATGTGTCAAAAGGGAGTAGCACCTATGTGGGAAAGCTGAGGTATGTTGAGCTGGCATGTGATATTACTGGTTCTTAATTATCTTGTCGGCATAAGCAGAGAATCTCACTTTCTGTGATGGCAGATCAAACTTTCTTGGAACAAAATTCACAATCTATGACGCCCAACCTCCACATTCTGGAGCAAAAGTCACCAAATGTCGTTCTACAAGGATGGTTAATTTGAGACAAGTGTCCCCCAAATTCCCCGCTGGCAACTATCCCATTGCCCATATTTCATATGAATTGAATGTGTTGGGCTCCAGGTATGATAGATATTCTAAACTACTTCCTTATCTTCAAAGAAATATGAAAAATAATGTGGAACTGGCATGATGAAAACAGTAGTTTGATTCATTTCTGCCGTGCTTAGTTATTAACACTATTTTTGCTATGTGAAACTGAAATTTTCATATTATGTAAACCAGGGGTCCTAGGAGAATGCAGTGTGTTATGGATGCCATTCCCGCCTCTGCTGTCGAGCCAGGAGGCGTGGCTCCAACTCAGACTGAATTCCCTCTCAGCAGCGTGGATAGTTTTCCATCCCTTTCTTTCTTCAGATCAAAATCAATCCACAGGGAGAGTTTCCAATCTGGACATTTTTCTGGTCATAGTGAGGGAAGGCTGGTTTTAAGGAACAAGGCTCCTAGGTGGCATGAACAACTCCAGTGCTGGTGTCTGAACTTCAATGGACGTGTGACAGTTGCTTCAGTTAAGAATTTCCAGCTGGTTGCTTCTACCGAGAATGGAGCTTCTGGGCAAGAGCATGAGAATGTCATTCTCCAGTTTGGAAAAGTGGGAAAGGATGTATTCACCATGGATTATCAGTATCCAATCTCAGCTTTCCAGGCATTTGCCATATGCCTCAGCAGCTTCGACACTAAGATCGCTTGTGAATGACTGAATAGCAGGTTCAGATCTAGTCTCATTACTTGGTTAATTGCTATGTGAGTAGAAGCAAATAAAATAATTGTGCGGTACAAATATAGAATTCTTTTTCCGAATGTGCCTTTTGCTTTGTCTAAATGTGCAAAGTAATTTTAAAATTATATATATATATATATATATATATATATATATATATATATATATGTATTGTGCTTAAACATTTTATATTGTAATGAAGTGACCTGCCACTACTCAACTAATTGTCAATGTTGCAGTTAGCTATGAATCTCTTATGATTACTTTAAATGTCTTCAACTAAGTCTTTTAAAATATGAATAAACTTTTATTTGGGTTGATTTTAGTTCCCACACAAAATAACAGCTCACATCATGTTCTCTTTGAAACCCTTTGTGCTTCTGATCTGGATTTTACTAAGCCTCCATTATTTTGAATTTGAAGCAGTTGAAGTCCTGAATTTTACCTAATATGTATTGGCAGATGCAATAGAAGTTGATTGGAAGACTAGGGTTGCAGCATGGACCTCCAACAGCTTGTGCTTTCCTCAAGCTGCCATCTAGGCAGATAGGCTTTTTAATAGTCTCTCTGTACATACAAATTGTTGATGTTACAAGCAAAACATGCTTATGCTGATTGTCTTCTTGCTAACATAGTTTTTTTTTTTCCTTCTTTCTCTTGGGTTTTTTTAGTGCTTGTCTAGTCTATTTTGAGTGTGAGAAATTGGACAGACTACAGAGTTGGGACTAGTTTGTGAGTTTCTTAGTAGTGTTGTGTTCTGGCGGCCTGTGTTTTTTCTTTTCTTTTCTTTTTTATAAATGCTGTTGGGTTCTGCTTTTTGTTTAATTTGCATATGCCTTACCATCCTTAATACATATGTTTCTTGAACTATTGTGTCTTATCTCCAAGTGGCAAATTCTTTATTCTATAGTAAGTGCATCTCCAACAGATCTTCTAAAACCCCAATTTTTTTAAACTTCAGCTAATGAGTTTTCAAAACTCCACTCCATATTATCTTTGGATTTTTAAACTAAAATATTGCTACAATGCCTCTTCATTTGTAAAGGGGCATCGTATTTCTTAGAACAGGTGAAATTCGAAAAATAATAACGCAAAAAAAAAAAAAAAAAAAAAAGAAAAGAAAGAAATTACAAGCATAGAAATTTACATGGTTCACCACTAAGGGTTATGTTAGTGATGTTTTACTATTTTTTAGAAAAATAATACATGAGGCGTCAATAATGCATTCATGTAAAACCCTACAATCAGAAGTGACAATAAATACAACCTTCAACTGGGTCAAAACACTAGAATGGGCCCAAAATAAACTTCAATGTCGAGCGAGGTCGGGTGTAAACCGGATCTGATACAAACCGGGCTCTACATAACCTAAAATGTAGCTTATCCATCCATTTTTTTAACTGTTTCTCTCTCATCTCTATGTGGCTTCTTCATCCATTCATTCTTTTGATCAATGATCCCACTAGCTCTAGATGGAGATTGCTTGGCAGAGTTTTCACTTGTTTTCCTGTAACCCCAACTTCAATTCAATTCCAACTCGTTCTCCAGAATGACTAAAAAATCAAAAGAGGATTCCTTCCCGTTATTTTGAGAAGATGAGGAATTAATCTCATCAGTTGTTTTGGCCTCACAAGAAACCAATGAAAGATTGCCCTTTTCACCATTGTTGCCTTCTTGGTTTTTACTCATCAGCTTCGTCGTTGTACCAAGTTGTGAGTTTTCTGCCATCATGGTATCTTAGTTTTGGGATTGCAGAATAAACCCAACTCTCCCTTACTGATCGACCAGAATCGACCAGAAGGCAAAATGCATGAATTTGATTTGCAGGACAATGGAGGACCTTCCACGAGAAAAAACGACAACCCCCACGACGGCTAACGTGAGCTTCCAACGGTCCTCATGGCCCACACGTGTATAAAATATCTTCTTAACCTTATCGTATAAACTTGCAGAAGTAAATATCTTCGTATAAAGTGAAATCCCATTCCATCAACGGTCGGAATAAATTGTACATCAGTTAAAGTCATTAAACTATAAACCAATCGTGAATAGACAACAGATAAAAGTTTATCTAAAGTGAACAGTATGTCCTATCAAGCCCTACTAATCGCTGTCCCATAAGTGTACGAGCAAACATATTCACCCCTCCATGCCTGTTTAAGGCACTTCGATGCTATAGTTGCAACCATCACAGCACTGCAAATCAAAGTCATCATGATTGTGCAAGACAATCAGAAAATGAAAATAAAAAATATATATTATAAAGAGGCATATGTTGATTCGTTGAACTTGGAAGTTGGAACCACTAACATCTGTGAAAAAAGCCATGAACGTAATTAGATATCGCACAGGATCTTTCATTTTTTTTTTTTTAATAATTTTAATTTTAAAAAATATTTTTTTTATTATTTTTGATTAAGTATATGAACACGTATCAATTTTTAAATGTCCTGATATGGAGTTTCATCAATTTTTAAATAAAATTTAGACGAAAATATTATTTTTATTTTTAACCGTTATTAAGGTGCCATTTGAAATATAAAAGGAAACTAATAAAACAAAAAATAAAGTTAATAAATCAAGAAGACAAAAAAGTATTTAACCTTTTTGATTTTGAAGCGAGAGTACGACACTGGAACATGATTTGTCTTTTTCAACTTTATGTGTTTTTTTTTTTCTTGTTTTTTTCATGAGGTAGCTGTCTTTTACCGTTTTACAAAATCTCTTCAATGATTTTTTTTTTTCTTTTTTTGTCTTCAAAGTTAGGAAAGCTTGTTTCACTGGAACGTCAGAACGTGTCTTTACTCTTCTGCGTCATACAATTTAAATATAAATTTTAAAAATAGGATATAAATAATTATAAGGAAAAGACATAGTTACAACCGTTTGTAATTTATATATATATATATAAAGAAAGAAACAAAGTATAAGTAAACATCTTCTTTTAAATATGAGAGTAATTCTAGAAATTTTTCTTGTATCTCTCTAAAAATAATGTTACTTTTAAAATTACTATTTCATCAAAATCATATAGTGATTAATATTCTAACAGTCTGCAGTGTCAAGAACTTTTAGCGGTCGTATGATGGTTGCTATGAATGTCTATGGCCTCCTGTGGCCACTGTAAAGTTCCGATAGCAGCCACAAATATTTCAAACAGCCTCATGGTGTCGCCGTGAAGTTTTAGCAACCTCGTGGTGGCCCCTAGAAACTCCTGGCACTTTTGGCAGCCCTACGGTGGCCGCCATGAACGTTCCGGCGGCTTCGAGGGGTAGCCACCATGAACTTCCAACAGACCCTTGCTTTTTTGAATAACTAAAATAGATAATATCGATGCAGCCTTTCTTTTATCCAAAATAGGGGCAAGATTTTGTAACAAATGCTCAAGACACCAAATGCCTTGCCTTTTCATCTCATCTCTTCGGGACTCTTCCGGAAGGAGAAGAGATGAAAAGAATGAATGAGATGAGAAGCATTCCAGAGAATTGCTTAATTAGAAGCATTTTGATTTCCCTTGTATACCATCCATTGTAAAACAGGAAATAAAGCGGAAAAACATATATAAAAAAACCCAGTAAGCAGGAGTTACAAGCATGTCATGGATCATATAAAAACCTGCCATTATTTTTGTGACCCAATTGAAAAGAGAGACCATTACAGTGCAGTAAAATAAGTAAATCAGAAAGGTGGAGGTCCGCCGCCGGGAGGGCCATATGGGCCGCGTGGTCCGCCGAAGCAATCTTGTAGCAACCAACAGCAGCATAGGCAGTAGAAGCTGCAGTCCCCAGAAAGAGACAAAGGGGAAAAATGAAAGGAAAATAAATCTAGAATCAGTGCCGCATTATATTCAATTTAAAATAGTGCTCGTCTCTTCGTGTTCTCTTAATTTTACGTGAATATATATATATATATATATATTTTTTTTTTTCTGTGGGATTGGTGGGGTATTTTTTTTTTGGTCCTTTTTTAGAAAAAATATCTACTTACGACTATGATTAGGAGAATACTAAGAAAACAGCAGAAGAAGAGTCATTCAAAATAATACTTTGGCTAATTACTTGTTTACAAGGTTAGAATCTAATTGATTCAAATCTGATTGTAATTAATTTCATATTTGAAAAATATATGAAGGAAAATGGATGGAATATAAAAATAAATAGTATTTCCCTGTTTTTTTTTTTTTTTAATATAGATTGATTCAATAATTTACCAACACTTTCACATCAACTGTCACATCAACTTCGTCAACCCAATTAGTTGTATGAGACTGGATCTTATGTAACATTACTCTTATGAATAGAAATATTTTGTATTGAAAATATTATCAAGAAATACGAGAATAATTTAACCATTTGCATTCTTTCCTAATGATGGATTTATGTGTCTTAACACTAAATATCCCAAAAATTATGCCTTATTTTCTCCTATGAGGAGTTTTTTGGTACATTGAATGAATATAATAATTAGATAAAAAAGGAGATTGAAGAGGGGAATTGGAGTTACCAAGAAGATATCATGCTGCATAGACCATTACCGAATCCTCCAAAGAAGCCACCACCAGGTCCAGGCCAGAAACCAGGGCCTCCAGGTCCAGGACCCCAGCCAGGCCCAGGACCGCCCCAGCCACCAGGTCCGCCCGGACCAGGACCGCCCCAGCCACCAGGTCCGCCCGGACCAGGACCGCCCCAGCCACCAGGTCCTCCCGGACCAGGACCACCCCAGCCACCAGGCCCCCCATGTCCGCTCCCCGCCAGACCGCCCCCGCCAGGTCCGCCCCCCAGGTCCCCCAGGTCCCATAATCTTGATTTCTACAGCACCGGCACCGACACAGAAATGCGAAGGGAGAGATAAGAGGAGGTACGTTAAGGTTGAAGCAATTTACTGAATTTAGTTACACGATTTCCATAAAAGCTCAGGCGTGATAACACGTAGACCACCTGTCGGCTTTCACATCATCACAGCTGCCACTCAAACTCACAACCAACTGTTTTTCAAACCTACCATTCCAAGCTTTATCCACTACCGGCCGTCTACCCCACTTTTATATATATATATATATATATATATATATCTGAAAAATGCTAAATATTATTCTAGTGTTTTTTTACTTTCTTCTCAATTATGATATAACTTTTAAAATCATCGTTTAATTTGAGACTATTATTATTGATTTTTAATTTATTGGTAGTTTTAAAAGACACATCACAGTTGAAAGAATGTCAAAAAAACAATAGAAGAACATCAAATATTTCCTAAAATAATGTTTTTTGTTCCCTTAAAATTTAATTTTACCCACTATTTCAACTTGAAAAATCGAAAATTTTCCCATTCAATTAGTTTCCTTAGCTTCGATTTGCTTCTAACGAAACTTCAAACCTGACTTTCTTTTTTTTGGTGAGAAAGGCTGTTTGGTAAACTTGTTTTTTTGGTTGAGTTTTTTTTTTATTTTAAAAAAAAAATAGTAATTAAAAGAAAAATAATTTCTATA